>NW_027526233.1:24003621-24266121 GCF_048455015.1 Haemaphysalis longicornis | reverse complement strand
ATCCAATTGGGCCTGTTGTTCTTTACCCGCCTTTGATGTGCACATGTATATACTAGTCTTCCTTACAGGCAACCGAAGGGATGTATATGTTCGGTAGAGAATATAACTACTCCGCACCTGCAGCATTTTCACTGCACTTTGCTCTTGCACTTCGAAAGTAAGTGCACCATTGTGCACTTCCTTTTCCTTCGAACAAAATTAATTTGACATGAAGCTAGATTGATGCAGCGTATTAGGCGTAGATGAAGCATATGCTTTTAACTCTTTCTTTACGGCGCCGTACGCCTTAAGACACGGACTTCCGATTATTTCAAACGTCCAGAGAAAGCCAAAAACTACGCCTTGCGGACAACTAGCGCTATCTGGTGTATTTATTGACAACTCATTTTTCGGTTTTACTAGGTTTTGTTTACATTCCGTGTGGGGAACAGGCGCAGAGAGTAACTTTTGAACCCGCGATAGCGGCGAATGGCGTGAAATAACGTCCACTTCACGGCGCACTCCGCCAAAGTGGACAGCTCTGGCAGGGGGATAAGCAGCTGCTTCTGCTGATGATTTTTGTTACCCAAGGAGCAGTGATGGATCCTCCAACGGTGTGTAGTCGTTAGATTTATTTCTGATTGAGACGCTCTCATTCAAATGTTTCAGACTTTAACTTGCGCTGCCTGGTAGGGTGGTTTTCGACTTCACGCTGTATTTATAAACAAACAGCGTTTCCTGTCTGACGACTACATTTTACTTTGAAATTTGGGTCGGGACAACGTACGGCGGAGATATTTTGGCCTTACTTTCAAGATATCCTGGCGCTCGTGTCAGTATAGCGCTACGCAGCGATGCGGCCTGCTTCTCAAGAGCGCTGGATTTCTTTTCTTGTCTGTTACGAATACAGTGTAATGATTTTGTGGGAGAACACACAAACAAAATTACACCATCTTCCCGAGGGAAACTATGGGGTGATACGGAGCGAGTACTGCTACTGGCTCAGGTACTGCTGCTCTACGTTGTCGTTTCGAAGCGGCTTCTCGTTGTCGTAGTTCAGGGTCTACCACTCGCTTCAAATGTTTACTTTCAGCATCGCGTGCCATTCACTTCGCAGCTTTGTCTTGATTGAAAGTAACGTTGCTGTGTGCGTTTGTGCGGATGCTTGTATGAGGTTGCGTCAGCCCACTCGCAGACGGGGCTGTTGCTTCCATCACACTTCATCTGAAGTCAACGGAGTCAAGCGGAGTCAACTGACGTCAACCGAAGGAAACGCTGCACTGACGCGTGCAGCGCGCTACCGCTGCTTATATTCACACTTGAAGGAGAGGAGACAAGAGGAGGAGAGAAGCGCAAGCGCCGACCATAGGCGGTGTGAGTAGAAGCGAACGCACGCGAAGCGCACGCACCTGTTAGAGAGTGAGAGAGATAGCGCGGAGAGAGTAACGCGCAGCTGTTGGAGAGAAGGAAGGAGGACAGTTGCGCATGCGCAGTGTGAGTGCGGACACCGACGACTTTAACGCCGACGCGGGACATGGCACCGCCATAAGATGCTCCGAATCTGAAACAAAGCTTGCACACATATTCCATAGATACCGACTTACTCTCGAGTGCTTTCGAGGAGTGGCACCGTGTTCAGTTCCCCTAGGTTGACGGGCCCGCAAATATCCAAATTTTGGTGCACACTGTTGGCTTTTATATTTATTTCTAGCCAGGTCACGTAAAAACAATTTGTCTATCTTAGAATATTTAGGACAACATTTCTGTTTCCTAAAAGCGCCTATATGCGTTGTGTGCTTATTATTTTGGTAATTTTTTCAGAATAATTGACCAAACTACTGTACCCAAATGTACTTTTCACATTGTTATGTATTTGGAAGAGCAATCTATGAGCTACAATTTCATGCATAGGAATGCTAAATGTGTCCACTAGCTCAAGAGAAAAAAACAGTTTTGAAGAACACTAAAAATCCGCCATTTTGTGCCACA
This sequence comes from Haemaphysalis longicornis, assembly GCF_048455015.1. Classification (NCBI taxonomy): domain Eukaryota; kingdom Metazoa; phylum Arthropoda; class Arachnida; order Ixodida; family Ixodidae; genus Haemaphysalis; species Haemaphysalis longicornis. Next base: position 24,264,153 of record NW_027526233.1, on the reverse strand, counting down.
ATGAATGAGTTAAAGAATAGCGTTTCCGCAAAGGAAACCATACTTACCTGAAAAACGGATGGCACCAGGTTTCTGTTCTCTACTGGGCTTTTTTTCTATAATCGATGCAACTTTTTTCAGGTAGAGGATGAAAGAGCTCGCTCTTTTTGGGGTCGCAAAATTCGGGCGATGAACTGCTACAAATATTAACGACGTATACTCGCTTGCTTCATATACGTTTGCATATCACATTTTCCATCAGCGTGGCCGCACCATCTACAGCAGCGAATGAGTTTAAAAGGAACTGGGAAAGAGGATTAAAACACAGGTAGTATTTTTGTGCTCACCCGATATCACCACGGCAAGTCAATTACCAGATTAAAAATTAAGGCCTCTATTGGCCCTATTATTTACATTGCCAGTGTTAAAAGAGCACTGACACCAAATTTCGGCGTTATTATTATTGCACAGTTCGCTTCCTTCACTCAACAAAATACCCTGACTGAAATATGAGCTGCCTGCGACGCGAAGAACATAGTTCAATTGGATCTCATTTATCGCGCCGATGGAGCAGCGCGGAGAGCGGCAATCAGCAAATGGACACCAGCGTGACATCACCCCGTGAAGCCAAAAAACGTGACGTGACAGCGCTCGTCGAAAACTCGTGACGTCACTTCACGGGCGCGACCCCAAGAGCGGCGAGCGGGCGCAACGCCCTCTCAAGCGGGCGTCGCTGACGTCCGCACAAAGCAGTGAGGTCAGGCCGGGATTCTGTCACATGCGCCGTTCGGGATGAAAGCGCGGGAATTTGAAACAAACAATTTTCAAGCCATTTAATGTCATTAGCTATCGCGCGCTGAAGTATTTGAAGTGCTGTTTCAGGTTTGCAAGACCATTAAGCATGGATAAAAGCAATAAAAGTGTACTATAAAAATTTCGTGTCAGTGCTCCTTTAAAAATATTGCAAGTTGTCTTAGGCCACAACAGTTTCCCGTGATCTTCTTGTTTTATTTGGGTAATATTAATTTGTAATGTCTGTATGAATGAATCTTCCCTAACGCCCATCGCATTTCAGAATCGATAAGAGCAGCTTAACGTTTATGCTACAGGGCATAATAATTCTGTACCACGCGTAGGCCAGAAAACAAACCTGGAAATTTCATGCATCACCCCTGTTTATTTGCCCTGCTTTCATTTTTCCTGATAATCTCCGCTCCTGCATTGCTGATGCTGTAATTAACGGAGCTCTGACTCTCTCACTTCCGCCCCTTCGTTACGGGGATGCAAGATGGCATTGAAGAAAAATAAGACTCCGTTCGGCACCATATTATTGGAGCTGATGCATGATCATTCTCTTTTGCGGGACATGTAACCGTATTAGCTTCAGGTGCAGTCAATTTTCTTCACAGAGCTTTACGTTCCTGACGGCCTGCTTTTTTCCCTGTGGCTCACTGAGAGGAACCACGAAAAAAAAATAAAAACGGCTGTTTTCGCAGCCGTGATAGAGTTTTTCTCGACGGGGTAATCTCTCTGTGTCATCAAAAATTACCTGAACAGACGAAAAAAAAGCTTGTAATGGTTTTACTCTAGCAAGAATAACAAAACTGCCTTTCTCCTTGTCTTCACCGTCTTTTCTGTGCAGCTTACAGGAAGCAGGAATGGGCCATCCTCTCGGGACGCAAACATAGCAAAAGAAAACGAATCATGCTCGGCTATTGGGGCGCGCATGTTGCACATTGAGTGCCTCTCGCTCCCGCGTGCTGTTGCTAGGCTTAGCCTGTATGCATGTATCTGGAGTGGTAGTGAATAAACTTTTATGCCCAGTTACGCGTCACCCTCAGCGCAATCGCAACCACCGGGGGCCACTAACAGCTCCTATTTATGTGATGCCTCACGTGTGCCCTCGCTCTCGTGCGCAACGAGGGAGCGCGATGTCAACGACCCTGCGGCCCATCTAGTTTTATGATGATGATGTTCATTTTAAAGTGGGGCAAACAACAGTTGCAGGAAAAAGATCCGGTTTGCTTACGTGCTCCGTGAGAAGCAAAGTTCGGGCGGTTGAAAATATTTTTTGTTGTAAAGTCCAAAATGAAAAAAAAAACAAAAACAAAGAATTCGGCATAATAAAAAGCTTTACGTAAGCTGGAAGCACAAACAAATCCAGTAACAGCGGACATCAATTAGAACATTGTATTAAGTTCAAAAGGACAAAGCACTCCTGGCAGCAAAAGCCCGTGTCGGACGCCGCGAGTGAAAGGTCACTTGGCACAGACAGAGCAATACCAGGCTTCGAAGCGGCACCTCAGCGACTGGAATCTGGTTCAAGAAAAACCCTCGTCTGGTCATCAATTAACGTTTGACAGACTCATTTTCATTGCAGTAGCGGCACACATGTGACGTGTAAGATAGCGGTTAATTGCGGTACGCGACAGCGGACAGCCGTTGATATACCATCGAGGTAATCTTAACCGCTGCATTACAGGAAAATAGAAGGTGGACAGCAATATTGTTTCCGAGTAAATTTAAGGTTGGGAAGTCAGCCATTCCACGATACCCTGGCACGTAATTAATCAGGTTGGCTGGATTACCTCTACGACTGTCCCAGAGAGCACGAACGGGGCCAGTGAGTCAGGAACTTTAATTACAGGAATTCCTGCATTCCCAGGAACCTCAAAAAACGGTTACCCTGAGTAATATGATGCGTCGTGAGATATTCATGTCTTTTTGGAGGGGACTATTTAAGTGATAAAGGGCAGAGCAGACTGATAGAAAATCAGATTACAACATCAGAAAGAATCCATGCATCTAACTTCTGTTGTGCCACTACGATGACCCAAAATTCAAAGTAATACATGGGGGCAAAATCAACTAGACAAAAACTGAAGGGAGGAGTCAAGGGAGGGACAATATATCCCTGTTCGTCATTCGCCTACGCAGTGTGAGACATCTGCATCGGTCATCGCAAAGGTTGAAGACAGACCGAACGATTTTCGAGGAGTCGATTGAGCAGACGAGGTTACAATAATTGGTATTATTTGGGAAGATTGGGGAGGATGTCCTGGACGTTATTTTGACCGGAGTACGCCCGTAACGAACACGAGTGACCCTATTGATTAATACCTGTAATCTAAAAACAGGGCTCTTGCTTAGGAACATTAGGGGTAGTGTGATCCGTTTTCTGCGCGTGATCTGTTTTGGCGCATTTTTTGCTTCCCCTTGCATGGTCTTCACATCGGAACAGACAAGTGGCCAAAATTTCAAAGGTAAATCTGGTATTTTGCCAACAACAAACCACTGTGTTTTGCAGAGTAGTGGTTTTGTGCATTTTGATACTTGGCGATATGCCAAAGCGCAGCACAAGACGAGGGACAAAAGCACGCAAGACACGCAATGTGCTATGTATATCCTCTTTTATTTGAGTCTTCTATCCAGGAGCATCAAGAAATGCGCCTGAAAAAGACTGTGTGAAAATCCCCAACGTACTCTGGAGCAGAGGTCGGCGAACTCACTCGTGAGTCCACTCACTCGGACTCATTTGGACTCAAACTCACGCGTGAGTTTGAGTTTGAGTGAGCGCGAGGCTAGTGTGGCATGGTGAGTTTGAGCTTGAGTGAGTTTGAGCCGAGTGATCCCTACTGAGTTTCAGTCCGATTGACTTTGAGTACGCCTGAGACCTAGTGAATTCTGAGTCCATTTTGAGTTCTGAGTACATTTTGAGTTTGAGTCTATTTTGAGTTCTGAGTACATTTTGAGTTTGAGTCCATTTTGAGTTCTGAGTACTCTTTGAGTTTAAGTCCATTTTGAGTACTGAGTACAATTTGAGTTTGAGTCCATTTTGAGTACTGAGTGCATTTTGAGTTTGAGTCCATTTTGAGTTCTGAGTACAATTGGAGTTTGAGTCCATTTTCAGTTCTGAGTACATTTTGAGTTCTGAGTACATTTTGAGTTTGAGTACATTTTGAGTTTGAGTACATATGAGTAGCCTAGCAGGCAGCTATGGTTGGCTGTTAAGTTTCATGCGTCACTGTGGGCTCGGAATTCGGGTTACCTGCGGATACGGCACGAATCGCGATCTGCATGATCGGTTGGGAGGGAGGGGGTGTCTGATTTTTTTTAGTTTCTTGTTGTATTTTTATGACCATAAGCACTTATTGCATACCTAATTTTCGCGGCTGGGCGCGTGAGTGATAATTGACTGGTGAGGTCATAAAAAAGGGTTGTCTTAACTTTTCCCCCTGACAGATCCACCAAGAGCGTGGGAAAGGGTGGAGGGAAAGCACACGGCTGCGCTGTAGTGCTGGTTGTTCGCCTGCTACTGTTAACGGCTTGATATACTAGGGGTCACAAAGGAAGAGGTGAGAGCCGGGGGGAAATGAGATGGGGGCTGTCCTTTCTGCTGTTTCAAATAAATTAGCTGAATTAACTGGGTAGCAACACTAGAGACAGAATAATGACCACATTAGATTGCGTGAAAAGTGAAACTGATGAGGCTAAGGCGTGTAAGATATCAAATGAAAGGTCCGGATTAACGGAATCACGCGGGGTAAATAAAAAAAATGCTTCCTGATTGTAGTCATCAGGCAATCATAATGAGTCATAGATTGGGTTAAAATTCAAAATGACGCTGCGAGGGCATGTGGGGAATCAAATTCAAGGTCTCGATGTGGGGAATCATTCCGGACGAAAATGCGTTATGGATATGTCATGACGTAGTCATGGTAAGTCATAGATTCGGTTAAAATTCAAGTTCATGACGCTAGGGCGTGTGGCATATCAAATTAAAGGTCTCGATGAGGGTAATCACGTGCTTCCTGATTATTATCATGACACAGTCAAAATGGGTCATAAATTAGTTAAAATTCACAATGATGCCACTGGGTGTCGGGGCATCAAATTGAAGGTTCTGAGAAGGGAAAGCACGTGGGACAAAAATGTGGTAGGGCTATATCCTGAGATAGTCATGGTTAGTCATTGATTCTTTTAAAACTCAAATTGATTCCGCTAGAATGTGATGGGTATCAATTTAATGGTCTTGATGAGCGGAATCACGTGGGAGAAATACAAAAATGCTTCCTGCTTATACCCATGAGGTTGTCATGGCGAGTCTTATATTGGGGAAAAATTCAAAGTGTCCGCTAGGGCGTGTAGGGTATCAAATTTATGGTTTTGACGAGGGGAATCACGTGGTACAAATAAAAAAAGGCTTCGTAGTTCGAATCATGAGATAGTCATTATGAGTCATAGATTGGGTTAAATTCAAGGTGAGGCCGCTGAAGCATGTGGGGCGTCATATTGGAGGTTCCATTTAGGCGAATCACGTAGGACACTTAAACAATGCGTCCTGGTTACGGTCGTGAGAGTCATGGTTAGGTTGACTGGTATGAATTCCATATGACCCTGCTAGGGTGTGTGGGTTATCAAATCAAAGGTCTCATCGAGGGGGATCACGTGGGACTAATATAAAAATGCTTTCTGGTTATAATTATGGGGATATAGCAAAAGGTATATAGAAAAAGGTACACATGCACACTCACGCTCACACTCACACGCTCACTCGCTCACTCACACTCCTTCACTCACATTCACACTAACACTCTCCCTCTCACTCACACTCACACTCACACTCTCAATCAAACTCACACTCACATTCACACTCACACTTACACTCACACTCTCACTCTCAGTTACACTCACACTCTCATTCACACTCACACTCACCTTAACACTCTCACTCTCACTTACACTCACACTCACACTCACACTCTCACTCTCACTCTCACTCATACCCACACTCACACTCACTCACACTCACTCTCACTCTCACTCTCACTCACAATCATGCTCATGCTCACACCCTCAATCTCACTCTCACTCACACTCACACTCATACACTCACTCTCACTCTCACTCACACTCACACTTTCACACTCACTCTCACTCTCACACGCACACTCTCACACACTCACACTCTCACTCACACTCTCAATCTTCTCACACTCACACTTACACTGACACTCACACTCTCACTCTCACTCTCACTCACACTCACACTCAACTCACACTCTCACTGTCACTCTCACTCACACTCTCACTCTCTCACTCTCACTCTCACTCACACTCCCTCACACTCACACTCATGCTCACACTCTCACTAACACTCACACTCACACTCACACTCTCACTCTCACTCACACTCACACTCTCACACTCACTCACACTCACACTCTCACTCACACTCACACTAACACTCACTCACACTCACATGCTAATGCTCACTCTCACTTTCATTCTCACACTCACTCTCACTCACACTCACACTCTTGCTCTCACTCACTCTCACTCTCACTCTCGCTATCACTCACAATCACGCTCACGCTCACACCCTCACTCTCACTCTCACTCACACTCACACTCACACTCACACTCTCACTCTCACTCTCTCACTCATACCCACACTCACACTCACTCACACTCACTCTCACTCTCACTCACAATCATGCTCATGCTCACACCCTCAATCTCACTCTCACTCACACTCATACTCTCACTCTCACTCACACTCACACTTTCACACTCACTCTCACTCTCACACGCACACTCTCACACACTCACACTCACTCACACTCTCAATCTTCTCACACTCACACTTACACTGACACTCACACTCTCACTCTCACTCTCACTCACACTCACACTCACACTCAACTCACACTCTCACTGTCACTCTCACTCACACTCTCACTCTCACTCTCACTCACACTCCCTCACACTCAAACTCATGCTCACACTCTCACTAACACTCACACTCACACTCACACTCTCACTCTCACTCACACTCACACTCACACTCTCACACTCACTCACACTCACACTCTCACTCACACTCACACTAACACTCACTCACACTCACATGCTAATGCTCACTCTCACTTTCATTCTCACACTCACTCTCACTCACACTCACACTCTTGCTCTCACTCACTCTCACTCTCACTCTCGCTATCACTCACAATCACGCTCACGCTCACACCCTCACTCTCACTCTCACTCACACTCACACTCACACTCACACTCTCACTCTCACTCTCACTCTCACTTACACTCACACTCTACACGCACACTCACACTCTCACACTCACACTCTCACACACTCACTCTCAATGTCACTCACACTCGCACTCACACTCTCACACTCACTATCACTATCACTCGCACTATCACTCTCACTCACACTCACACTCACGCTCTCACTTTCACTCACACTCACTCTCCCTCTCACTCTCACACTCTCACTCTAACTCTCTCAATGTCTCAATCTCTCACTCACTCTCTCACTCTCTCAATCTCACACTAACACACTCTCTCACTCTCTCAAACTCTCACTCTCACACACTCTCTATCACTCACTCTTGCCCTCTCACGCTCTCACTCACACACTCTCTCAAACACACACACACAATCACACACGCGTGCATGCTGGAAGTTAACAGCTGGGTACGGTGGCGGTCATTGCTTACAACGACAGCGTGGTGTTTTTCCGAGCTACGAGAGCTCATCCCACCTAGCAAATGCTAATAAAAACTAATACAAGTTCCTCAGCAAGCAACGAGGCACTTGTTTGTTTGTCCCCCGTGATTTCCCTCCTCGAGACTATCAATTTGATACCCCACATTCTTTAGCGCCACACCTCTCTGCATTTTCACCCGATCTGAGACCATCTACGACTCCCGTGTTACACGGTTCGCCATTTTCGATATTCTTCTGATTTTTTTTTAATTTTTAGCATTTAGTTTTTACAATTCTTTCCATTTACGCTTTTATAATGATTACAGGTTGAACTTTCGTGATATCTGCATTTTTGTGTATATTCAGGGCGTTACAAGACCATGGCGGGGATAGGGGGAGGGGTGTACTCGGCAAAGAATGCTACGCAATAAAACAGCAAACGTATATCCATGAACGCCTGGCGCTTCACCGATTCGCGGGGACAGTTCGCTTTGACACAAATCGTTTTTCCAGGATGGAGAGCAAGAATGCAAAAACCGTAACCCTAAACAGCTTCGCCATAAATGAACGGACCAGTGAGCGCACGTCCCCTCACCCAATCTTGCTTGTTTCGACCTGGGGACCAGCACACCATCGAGCCTGGTCCGCCTCTGTCATGAAGACGAACACGGCGCCTACATCAAGAGTTTGGTATCCCATATATATACGTACAATTGCTTCCAACCAGCGCTACTCTTCATGGGCAGGAGGTATAGCTGTATTAAATCTGCAACGAAATTTGTTTCCGACCTCATAGGAGCTAGGGTGTCAGGTCTTGGCGAATGCAAGAGTTTGAGCACACGAATTGGCAACCGTAATATTGTTACCACGCGTGAATTTGAAAACACTGACTGCTAATGAAATCAGAGTCCATCTGACCCCGAGTTAATTCCTTGCATGAACGAGTTGTGAGGCCATTTGAGTTCTGAAATCATTTTTGAGTTCTCAGGCATTTTGAGTTCGGAGTTCATTTTGAGTTTTGAATAGATTTTGAGTTTTGAGTTCATTTGAGTTTTGAGTTCTGAGTTCACTCAAAACTCAAAATGAACTCAGAACTCAGAGTTCATTTTGAGTTTTGAGTACATTTTGAGTTTTCAGTCCATTTTGAGTTTTGAGTACATTTTGAGTTTTGAGTCCATTTTGAGTTTGAGTACATTTTGAGTTTTGAGTACATTTTAGTTTTGAGTACATTTTGAGTTTTGAGTTCACTTTGAGTTTGATTACATTTTGAGTTTGGAGTACATTTGGAGTTTTGAGTTCATTTTGAGTTTGAGTACATTTTGAGTTTTGAGTCTATTTTGAGTTTGAGTACACTTTGAGTTTGAGTACATTTTGAGTTTTGAGTACATTTGGAGTTTTGAGTCCATATTGAGTTGGAGTACATTTTGAGTTTCAGTACATTTTGAGTTCTGATTACATTTTGAGTTTGAGTACATTTTGAGTTCTGAGTACGTTTTGAGTTTTCAGTCCGAGTGAGTTCTGAGTTTTACGCTCAATGTGAGTTTGAGTTTGAGTGAGCGCAGATGTGCTGCTCAGCATTGAGTCTGAGATTGAGTGAGTGGTGATCCGAAAAAAAAAATTGTGAGTGTGTTTGAGTGAGCCGCGCCAACTTTGCCGAGGTATGCTCTGGAGAGTATAACAGCGAACCTTGGACAGGGCAAAGACGCGAAAAAAAACAGAAGCGCGCGACTGATGTTTGTCCGATCCCTTCTCGGGGTATTCGCTACTTCTAAAGGAAAAACAAAAGCGAGACAAAGAGAGAGAAGAGGGGAGGAAACTTGTCAATTCGGAAACCAATGGTTAGGAATGCGGGTGCCGATGACGCTTGAGCCGCAACCACATTTATCTTGCTCCGTGGCCGCAACTCAAACGGCCGTTCCTCCAAATCTCCTAAAACTTGCATGGTTGATCAGACGCTATTTCCTGAAGCCCGTGTCAGCAAAAGAAGGACCGTGAAGACACCCGGATGGTCAAGTGAACACTTGGGCCCGCTTGCTCGAAGCCAAATAACTCTTTTTCGCAGACTAATCTTATTGGCAGTCTTATCCGGGGTCTTATGTTCCTTAGTATATAAGACATTTTGAGGAAACTTATAAGAGAGCGAAGAGGACTCGAAATAAGAACGCAAAAATACTGTGAATAAGCCTGCTCCGAGCAGTCTTATTCCCAGCCTTATGCTGAAGTGGTCGGTTATTGTATCGTAAAGATCGACCTCCATACCGTGAAAAACGAGTGCAGTAGCCATAGATGTGGCGAACAATACCTAGCGGCGCCCGTTCCACCGTCTGCTTGGATCAAACAAATGACTGTTCTGAAGAGATCGACGCCGTTGGAAACGCCGTTGGTGGAGAGGGTGGAAAGAGACAGACAACGCAGACGCCGGAAGCAGAAAGGCCTAACTACTTTCATGTGGCACCGATGGCTGCAGCCAACCATCGTTTTGAACTTTCGCTGTGCGCTATGGGCGTGTGGTTGTTTTTCCGTGTAGCGCGGGGTTTTTTTCTCCCTCACATCAAACAAAGATGGACAGGAATGATATTCTGCGGCCCAATATTTGTCCCGAGCAGACATCGGGTGGCCAACTGCGCGGTGTGAATGTGTGATTGTCTGCTATGCCAGCTGTCACCACAGTAGCTAGGAAAAGGCGGCACGGAAAGGACGGAACAAATGTATTATTTTATAAAGTCATGCCCATTCACTCAGGAACAACAAATAGCCGTTCACAATAGAACTGCGATTTGACAACAAAATCTCACACAACAGCAACACGCTAGCCGCCTGTAGTACCTCTGCCCGTGAGAGTCAAATCAAATCGCGTTTTCAGTGAGAAGCTGCTCAGAATTCGTGCCTTTCCATCCTTCTCTTCGAAAGTGGCGGTTATGAAGCTTGATTGTTTGGGCTTGTACTTTGATTGTGCATTCTGCTTGAGCAATTGGGATCCGGGGGCGGCAAGTAAAAGCAGCATGCATATTATCAGCATTCGTCTATATTCTACAGCGCGATTGTCTACAGCGCAGCCCTCGCTAGCGTGCTGCCGGCTAAGCAGCGGCTGGTTGCGATCGTATCGGCGTTCCAGGTGGCGTGAGCCGCTGGAAAGCTCGTTGCATCCGATTCTACGACGATGAACCCGAAGCCAATTAGCCACTTTGTAATTCACGGTGAGAAGAAAAGCATGACTCGTCTTGCGCCAATGTGAGAAAACGTCCATGCTTTTTCCGTCAGCCCAGCGGGTTTCTCGGGCCCACGCTTCGAGCAGACGATCTTTATTTATGACTTCGATTGTGCGGCCAGGCGACCGGGGCTCGGTTGCGTGAGTTGGCCTACTAGGGATTGCGGATAATTGTAACGTATTTGTGAAAAGTCCCAAATACGCCCTCTGATGGTCAGCATTTCTTGAAGTTATCTGATCATGGTTCAAAGTAAAGGCTTGCCCAACGCCGGTGACGGCAACACAACAGTTTTGAGGCGTATTTCCCGCTTTTCTCTAGGAGCCTCTCTCGTGCTCGTTTAGGTACCCGCTGTCCCTATAGTCTTCAATTAGACCGCTCTGTAGCCTGGCCCGAGCGCTTTCGAGCATGCGCACTAGTCCGAATCTCTTCTGCGCTCTTATTGAATTCTGTGAATAAGACTAGACTCTGAATAAGACTGCCAATAAGAACGTGTGTTCGTGTAAGCGGGCCCTTGACATGAGACCATCGCTGATCGACCCAAAAATGAGCATTGCAAGCTCTCAACAAAAACGCTAGTAAAAACGCAGCACCTCATTTAATTTACTTACGAGAAACTTTATTACCCCCGGGATTGTACCAAGGTCTTTCAAGAGGTATGGAGCCTGAATGCTGTCGTTGTGAGTATAGACCGTGCAGTTTGTAACTGCTGCTTATTTGACACCAACATTCATTGGTACTAAAAATTCAATGACTTATTTACCATTGAACTATAGTACTTTTGCCACTCCACCTGATAATTAAATATTTTTGTAAAACCATATGCTGACTTGTGTATGCTTGCATAAAAAGAATATTTCCGTAAGTATCGCTCAAATATTTGATTTTTGCGTCAAACCTATTGATTCTATCAGACTACTTTGCGCTGCTGGCTATACAAACATGAAGAAATACGGCGCTTATAAGGTGACTAAGTTCTGCTTACATTTCCCGTGCATCTTGTCGGGTTTCTTGTTCTTTGTTTCTTGTCTAATACGGATATCTGGGTGTTGAATACGTCATTTTGTTTTGCTGTCTGCTCGGCATATCCACATTGTTACGCGTATTGTGCAGTGCCCACATTCTTACTTTATAATGGCCACAAGCACTTCTTTTTTTCATCCTCACACATTTTTTTAGATTTAGAACAATATTTCAAATTGTGTTCTATAAGAGAATAATTTTACATTCTTTTTGGGCAATGTATGTACTGAAGTTCAGCATGCACACATCATATTAGGTTCTCGCATTTTGCCTGGGTTTACATCGCCAGTTGGGCCGAGTTTTATTCACTATGATATTCCTTCGAAATGTAGCTTCGGCACTGCCTAAGTCAATTGGCAAACTTACTAAAGTTGAATCTACTTCCTCCAGTCACAAAGTACCAAGTAGGGACTGTGACTTTTAACTGGTCATGTTCGGTTAGTAAATCCCGCCCCTTTACTACGACGCTGCGGTGGTTGCTTCAACCAATGTTCCGAGTGCACGGGTGCGTTTTTCTATTGCTTCTATCGCCGCGCGATCGAAGCCCAGCTTACCACGAGTGCAGCTCAACCGCTGCTCTTGCTCGTGGAGGACACGGAACACATCACGTCGACGACAACGCTGCACCGCCATTTACATGAACTGTGGATAGATCTCCGCTTACACTGTAATGCTTTCCTTTCGCCTTTCTTGCGAATAACTCTATTCGTGCTTTCGCTATTGACCGCTACTATTGTTCTTATTGTACATTGCAATTCTTTGTCTTTTAAATGCATTCTTTTTTGTGTTCATAGGCACTCCCTGAACGGTAACGCATCACCATCACGACTCGTACCTTAAGACATCAACAGACATGTTCTCTGCAGCTCTTGCTGAACACGCACTGGAATTCTTCAAGTGTTGTGCGTGTATTTACAAACACGGATGTGTCAAATTAGGACAATCTAGTAAAGATTAGGTAGAAGTAAGCGCATTTCTCCTCTTCGCCTCTTTAATGTCTCTCGTTACATATTGTAGAATAGTTAGGCTATGAGTCGACGTATTTCGTGTTTCAAAAGATGAGATTATCTTCTCATGTACACTAAATATATAGTTTTTTGTTAGTTTGTAGTTTGTTTCTCTCACGTGCGTGTTAAACAGGCGATACAAGTCTCTAAGGTATAAGCCTACTTTTGTAAGTGGCCGATTCTGCGTTCTTTACCATTTATTGAATAACTCGTTCTGCCTTAGCGTTGTCACACCTTTATCACCTGCATAGAGGCGTTCACCGTTCCCTATCTGTGTTTGCATAAGGTATTTTTATCAATAAAATCGTTTAAACATTATTATCTCTTTAAATAGCCTATTCGAAGACATTTCAACGAGTGTCATCCGACAAAAACGCCAACAATGGGTTACAACACAACATGTCTCAAATGCATTACATCTAAATGTCTCTGTGTTTCAAATGAGGACGACCCGCGAAATTCGATATTGTCAAACGCCATGGAAACGTGAACTTGCGTACCGTGCGAAGGCACTTCTGGGCGGCACAATTGTCAAAAGAAGTAGTCAGGAGTAAACATAAAGTTTACTGAGCAAGTTTCAAATAATGTATCGTTTAAAAAAACCACCTACGAAAACCTCATTATGTTTTCTGGTCAGGCAAAGAAACTGCATCATATCCCGATATGTCTTCAATTCTACCCTACTAATTGTGTTTCTTGCTACAATTATTTTGCAAATATGTCTGTGAAGTTACGAGCTGGGCAGCAATGTAGACACAAACATGGTGAATGAATTCAGAAGCTCTCAAATGCCGTGAAATCGTCTCGTGGTTTGGTGGATTTCCAAGTTGGAATAACTTGGAATATGTTGAAGGTCATCTGTTTGGATTGTCATTCGAAACGGTGAAACGCGACCTTTATTGGCGGAATACTGTACGTTCGTACTATTACAATAACACCAAAGTTTTTTTTTAACTTCGCCACATCGCCATGTTACACATGTATAAATCATTTTTCTTGCATATTTTTCTACGGCATTGTTATGAAATACGTCGTGAATCAACAGCATCACCTCAGTTCTTGCTTGGTTGGCGGCGTATTGTTCGTTCCCTGCATTTGAACGAATTCAACATTTCAGTTGGATTTCCACGTTCAAAGGTCTTGTTGCATCCCCCTCCAGAAAACCGTTAAGTAAATTTCCTAGGGGTATGCGGTGTTCCCAATCAAGAACCGGTGTTACAATAGCTTAAGGGAGCTATGCGAAGAAGGCACTTGGATATCAGAAGGAAATTTCCTGAGCGGGTCAGGGGGTTGAATAAAAAAGGATGGGTATTGGTAGTGCAGTGAAGTGGAAAGGAAGGGTTACAGCAGAGGATCGGAGGGATGGGTGTAAAATCGCCCTTATGGGATACGTTACGAGCTTAACCGAAGAAAGCCAGTGAGGTAAGAATTGCCGCTGCTGACAAAATGGACAATGAACCAGGAAGAAGGCGGTAAAAGCAAGGAGGCGCAATCGCAAAACAAGAGAGAAGGGGTGATCACGTTTCTAGACTGATACACAGCGATCACGCATGGAAGGCTTTTCCTGCCGTCCCTGGAGGCTACGAAACTAGGATGAGATCACGTGTGGAATGATGGCCGGACGTCCACGCACCGACGGGAATTCTTGACTGCGCGCTGGCTACACGTCCTTGACCACCCAACTCGCCGGGTAGGCTCGCTACCAACCAGCCTCACGTTGAGTGGGAGGAATGAATTAAAGGTTAAAAATGTCATCGTTTGTACCCGTCAACTGTAATTGTGTTAACATTGCGGGTGCAGTGTACAGATAATTGTTCTTGTTTTCTAGTGTATACATCATTAGTATAAATAAATGTTTTTCATGAATAAGCAGTAGAGACCGCGAGTCTTGTTTGGGTGCTTGGTTGATGCGACAATTCATAAGCCCGCAAGCTGTGACACATACTCCATGATGATTCTACAGTTCACGCGGCTGGTGATCTTGTTGCGTAGAAAAGGTAAGCTCTGGGGACATCGAAGCCTGTCAGCAAATTATTCAATAGCAATAACCAGGAAATTAGCTCCCATGAACAATAAAACGAGGGTTGCAGCAGTCGTCGCCTATGAAAGAACAGCGGGTGATTCCTGCACTCAATTCGAAGAGAATCAATACATACCTCTTCGTCCTCCCAAAAAAGAAACGTTTAGATTCAAAACTAGTCTTGGTGGACAGAAAGAAAAATATCGCACGGGCGTAAGTTCATTAGGTACCCCGTGCTAGAAAAGAAAATGTGCCGGTGCAGAACTGACGGAGAAAAACCAGCCCAGCGAATGAGTAGTTCGCAACACTCGTTTACAGAAGGATGATCTAAATGAGAAAAGAAAAGTTTATGTTAAGTTGAGGAGTTCAGATATTGTTACAAACACGCACTGCAAAAGGTGGTCTGTTCACCAGTGCAGATCACAACGGAAGAGCGGAAATGAGCCAAATTACTGGACGTGAAAATGAGCTGACTTCGCGTGAAAGCCCCTTTATTCTGGCTTATTACGGGAAAGGTTCGAAGATCAGTGCACACCAGCCTGATGAGACAATTTATCCCCGCTTGTCTTTTACACTTGTTATTATCATTTGGAATCGAGAAGGGTAAATCTGTCCTCTTACAATATCAAACATGACCACAAAACCACAAAACGAGGAAATGAACCGGAAGGTTAAACAGGCCGCCTATGTCATATCGTGGTCAGCAGTACAAATAGCGCATATGAGTGGCAGACTAGCAGGATTAGTGAAATGCCTGGAGCAGAAGGGGTGTGCTTGAAGGTTTCGATAATGCAGTCTGGTGAGAGATGTTGGTCTAATCACGCCACAATACAGATGAAGATATTATTATAAGTCTATTCCCCCACCGAGGGGGCAAGAAAAAAAAACGGGAAAATATTTCAATTTATTGCTATATACGGGCATAAAAGTACAAATAATGAGAACATCACGCTGACGATCTCATTAAACTTGCTATCTTGTGTATCATTCTTGTGAAACAAAAACGATTTTCACCGTCACAACACTGAGTGCCATGGGCGTCGAGGTACGGTAGCGATTACCCAGTGGCCAAAGCGTGCCCGCGGAAGCAGTTCAGTCCAAATTTTACGAAAACATGTTAGATATTTTTTAGTTTTTTGGTGATTTGCAATGACTTTATGAAATTTTTATGATTCCTTTAGTGAAATGTATAACTGCTGCGTCAAACTTATGAGAGCTTGTTAACCGCACTCAACTTCTTTTGGCTAAATAGCATTCAACTACGCCCCCGCGATTTGCCTCATTTGTTTTTTGTAACTCGTGCATAGGATTTTTGTTCGTTTGTCCTGTTTCTCCTCACATGAAAGTTCTCCTTTAGGCAAGACCTAAGAAACAACATATATATGTGTGTATATGGTGCCTGTTAATATCAGGCGGTACAAACATCTAACATTAGCTTTGGTTGCAACAGTTATAACATGGCGTAAGGAAGTTATTTACAGTCGGCAAAAGGCTCGTCTATAACGCTAGAGCGGCGTGCTCCGGACTGCGCGGGAGACATCTAGTGATAACTCCTGGTTTGAGTAGGCAGAATTTGAGCATGCGTGGCCAGTATCAGCGCGATGGCTGTGTCCCTCCTCGCTGGGCCCATCGCCTTAGCTTCCACACATTCTTTGACCGTAATAGGCACTGCACGCTTGCGCTGCCGTGCCGCTTTAGCGCGCCCTGCGCGATGGTTTCGTTTGCATTAGCTTTGGCGCACAGCTGTTCATTCCTTAATCGTTCTGCCAATAGCTGCATAAGTACCGCGTACACCACTATCCGGTTTCTGCGCTAGGCTTCGCACGTCAATGTTGACGTGCTAAAGCCACAATAGTTATAATGCACTGTGCCTATCATATCTGTACCGATATCTAGTCACCCTAAAACACCGGCAGCGATGTGTTTTAGGCGAATGTTGTTCGTTTTCTCGCATACGAAAAAATAACTCCTGTATAAATTGCGTAGGGCGCCTCAAAAATTAGGCGTTGAGCGCACTTAAACACAGCCAACGCTGTACTACCAATCGCTGAAGTCTGCTATTGTTTTCCGGCCCGGAACTGCAGGCAGCGCTTCGCACGGCGAAAGAAGGTGCAGAAGCCAAGGCGACACGCAAAGCGAGCAGAGAAACAGCCATCGCGCTGATGCGGGTCGCGCATGCTCGCATTCTACAGGTCTCAATCCAGGAGTTATCACTAGATTTCTCCCGCGCAGTCCGAAGCACGCTATTCGGGCGTTATAGACATGCTTTTTGCCGACTCTACATAATTTCTCCAGGGCATATTTGTGCGAAAATCTACGCCACGTCTGCATGGGGATTCCATTTGCGTTTTGGGATACACGTGAGTGTCTAGTAGAATAGATAAAAAGTTTCATTTTTTTTTGTTCTAATTTCCAGGAAATCTTCCAAGATCCAAGAATGCCGCCATTAACAGTGTTTTCTTTGTCTTAGACTCAAGAACTCAGGATTTAGAAGTGTAAAATAAATGTTGTATGGTCCACCTTCATGATGTGCAATGAAGATAAGCAAGTGCAAGTAACAGGGTAATGTAAAAGTCAAGCAGTAGTGGTTTCACAATACTCCAGTGAGACATACGCACAAAAAGGACATGAATACGTTGAATATTTGCAAATTCTAATTAGTTGGGTTTGCGTTTTGTTATTATCACTAATTATGTTCTGTAAATATAACAAATGCCTCGTACGCCATGCAATTTCTGCTTCGCTAATTATGTTACAACTCAAGACACTGAACTTTTTCCAATTTCTATTTATACTTCAGCTCCCATTTTTGTTGGTTGAAATGGTGTATATTATATTCTCTTTTAGTACCATGGTGAACACCGAAGAAAAATTCGTGTTGCATAAGGATAATTACGCGAAACGTATCAGCAAAGTTTGCAATTTTCCTGTGCAATATTGTTCCGAACCCTTTTGAAGACACCTGAAGACCAAGATAAGGCGGTTAAGCGTTCGGCAATTTTTGTCACATTTAAAAATAGCAGTCACCATCGACAATTACCTTCCTAAGCAAATACAGCCTTTAGAACATAGAC
The DNA here is from genome assembly GCF_048455015.1 of Haemaphysalis longicornis. NCBI lineage: Eukaryota > Metazoa > Arthropoda > Arachnida > Ixodida > Ixodidae > Haemaphysalis > Haemaphysalis longicornis. The sequence goes on along the minus strand of NW_027526233.1, from coordinate 24,246,338 downwards.
CGGGGAAAGATTATGCGCGTATTGAATAGGGTAGAGTTCAAAGGTCATCATACTTGACGTGTAGAATCTGAATGCAGCCCCTCGCGTGCTGAGCTCTTCGGAAGGCATGTAGGCTTCGCCTTCTTCTGTTCTCTTGTCTGCAGGTGAAACATCATGGCATCTGACCTTGTGTCGCTATTTTCGGCTTTAGGAAAACGGAAGTTGTCGCAAGATTTCCTATACATTGTTTGCAAGTAATTGTTTGGGACTTTTTTTATATGCTGTACGTGTTAGTGTTTGGGTAATCAATCCAGCTGTTCTTTCATTTTCTCCAGAGTATCCCTGACATTTTAATGAACCATTGTGCGCAGTTGTTCTAGAAATCGTTTTACCACGTGTGCCCACATAATGCACAAGTTTTGCGTCAATGCTTCTCAATATTTTGTACTCAGCCGGTTTACGTAACTACTAAAGTCCTTGTGTATCTTCATTTCTGCTGGCATTTGCAATCATTTGTAAAGATTACGATGCACTTTTTTGTTTTGGTTTTGTACGCCAGGGACGATGATGGTGCAAGCTCCTCGATAGGGTTGCTACTGCCGCTCAATGAAAAGTTTTTGGAAACCCTAAGAAAGACGAGTAAAAGCGCAGTAAAAGAGAAAGATTTGGTAGGATGCCATGCCGAAACGGAAAGGCATGAACGTGGCTACACATACAAACGCCCCTGCGGTTCATTCCAGCGTGAGAAGACAGAAAGGTGAAAAAAGCTACTGCACCCGAAGCACTCGGGAAAAGAAAAGGGCGGAGTAAGGGGAAGGAAAACAGGGCGTTGATATGAGAGTCAAATCTCACTAGCCAAGGGAACGCGCTTAGTGTTCCATGCCGGTGAAGATTTCGACACCTCTGCATTTGCCACACACAGAAGGATGAGCTCATTATTGATGAATGACCCGCACCCACTCGACGTTTTCAAAGGATACACTCGTCCCTGAGTCATGTTCCTTCGTTCCCCGCAACTCCTTCAAACACAAGACTAAACAACACTTCATGTCTTAGTGGAAGCTTCATGCGGCGTGATTTACAAACGGCTTCCTTCCCTGCCATTACACACTTTACATAGCCAACACAAAATCAGAGAATTTCAGATGGCCAAACCACCTTCCACCACAGAGCTGCAGCTTTGAGCCATCAAGCAGGTGGTTCAACTGGCTGTCCGCCTGCTGGCCGCTGATCCAGCTACGTCTTAAAGCGTGAACATAATTCCGGAGAGCGCAGAAGCTTCACGAAATTTTATTTGACCACCCAGATGGCAGTGTGTGGCTCTTCACATTAAACGCTTTTGTGCAACGCTGCGACTGCGTAGAGACATAACTGTCACATTATGATTAATACGGGGGCACGCATGACCCTCGGTTGTAAGTGGACCCGTTGGGAGGCGAGCGAGGCTTGTCGGAATTTTCGCAAGCATTTCTTTATACCGTGACTGACTGTTGCTGTCGTTATGAATTCGCCCGTAAAATATTCCGGTGAGCGGCATGATGTCATTTGCGGAGGCTTAATTGAATGTCTGAAGATCGGTTTTTTTTCACTTCCATTTCCCAGCTGTGGTACGACCACGATAGGGATACGAAAGAAGGGCTCAGAGTCTATTGCTGAAAATAAATCACCCAATGAAGTGATCAGCGTGGGCCAATAAACCAGGCTGGTGCCGCCTGGTGTATTTTTCGCATTTTTTTTCGAATTGTTTTTCGAATAGCCTCCATCTACTAAAATATATTTCAAAGAGGCGTCATTATTAGCTGAGCACATATATATTTGCTGCAAATTTGTACGTAGTTTTTTTGGCAACGCTATTTTATGAGGGCTCCACCCAGCATCTCACACATCGGCATAATATTCGCCCTTAAGCCTCCCAACAAATTGTCCGCCAGGTTCTGACTCCTGAAGTTCGGTTTACCGGAATTTCACTCTGTAGCCCTAATCAGTATACCGGAAGTGCGGAAGCAAAGACGAAAATTTTGCCAAAACTTTTGCGGAGAAATATGAGAGGACACCTACGGCTTCTCGGTACAAGCAGAGGCCTCAAGAAGGCGCCCAGTAGTCATAAGGCCAACCGTAGCGTACGGCGACTCGCTCAGAACGCATCAACTGGGCGACGAGCCCGTCGCGTGCCTCATTGAATGGCGGAATCAGCCTGTACCAGAATCGAAAACACTAAGCGCCTCTCCACCTTCATGGGAAGGCTCCACAGCGGGGCGTCGGAGGCGGCTCGATGGTTTTGCGGTATCAATCACTCCTGTGATTGCTCCACTCAGCAGCCAAGCACATATATTCGCGTTCACGCGCCTCATATTCGCGCTCATGTGCCGCTTGGGCGGCTTCTCACTCCTCAGCTCGTTGGGTAGCGCGACGATATCTTTCGTTTGAGCGCTCCCTCACAATTCATTGCTGAAACGTCTTGCAAAACATCCCTATTTTCTTCGCAGGGCGACTGACTTCACCAGATCAATCTTCCAAGCTGTACTCATTCTAATCGCGAGCTTGGTCCTATCGCGGGCTCCCGATAAAATGTGATGGTAAGCGGAAGTTCTTGATACTTGCGGGTGGGCGTAGCGTAGGAGAATCGTTCAGGGAATATTTTGGCGGAGTAACAAAGCCAAGAAGAAAAAGAACCCTTTAAAATCGGGAAAAACAAGGAGCTAGTTCCTACGAAAACGATGTCCAAACGACGACTCCGAGATGGGAAGTACAACAGAATGTTTGGTGGCTCTGAGGTCATCCTGCGCGATCTCAAAGTTTTGAGTACCAGGAGCGTTCAGTCGACGTGTGGTCCGTTCCCCAGCCGGCGACTCGATTCGTACTGTACCGTTGGCCTGTGTGTATGACTTCCACTGGCGGCTTGACACCACTACGCTCATGCATCGAAGCTTCCGGTTCACTCACTAATGCGGAGGCCCCGTTCGTCACGCCAGGAGTAACATGGGACTTCGTGTGTCTACCGAGGCTTCTCGTCGACGTGCGGCGACGTTATCTCGAGCGCCCCGCTACTTGTATTCCGACATCAGCGACGACCTACAATTCTAGGTGCCTCTGGCCCGGAAGTTTCGCAACATAACCGCTTGCAACCGATTGCCGGCCCCCTTTCGCTCCTATTCGTCGAAATTACGAGGCCTAAAAGGCACGGTCTTTGAACGGTGCGCCTTCACCTTTCACCAATACCCTCCCCAACGGAAGCTAGATGTTTATGTACGTACCCCAAAACGAGCTGTGTAGTGGGAATTGCCTGGGTGGTGCAAAAGGGGCACTTGCGCCCCCCTCCAAGTTACCCCAGAACAATTGCCCTGGCCCCTCACCCTCTTCCTTTTCCCCTCAATACTATGGGTTTGCCCCTTCAAAACAAAATCCTGCCGACCCCCATGGGCTCAGTCGCTGTACTGTGTTTTGGCTGTGAGCAATAAAGCCGCCCTCAACCACGGCGTATTCCCCAAAGATAAGTATAGAGGGCTTGCCCCACCTTATACATTGGCATACTTGCAAATCCTGTTAGTTGTATGGTTGCACTCTGCAAAATAAATTTTTAGAACACGGCCACGTGCCTTGAATTGTTCAGCTTTCTGTATCACCACAGCTAGCGCTCGATTTCTTGCTTCCCTCACAGAAAATCGATTGGTCACTGTACATTTTGGGGCGCCAGCATCACTGTTGCACCAGAACAAGAAGGTCGCCGTGGAAAGGTTGGTAATGCTTCAGTGAACGAGAGTGCCTGGATTATATACTACCGTTCGGCGCGCAATCCAAAGAGGAATGTAGGGGGTCAGCCCGAAGTTGATATATCTGTTACGCTCAAGGGCTGCTGCAAACAACGGAATTGTCTTTGGCAATGGAGATGATTATGAATCATATACAAGGAAGATTTTTGTCAACATCTGCTGCAGAGAGGGCCCTTAGCAGAAACAGACAAAAATATTTGAGAAAAAGTTTACTTCTGAGTAGCTGGCACAGATTTGTCACCTTTTAAAATCCGATTTATTGACCAGTTTTGTGCACGTTTGGATAATTTTTACCTCTCATAAACCGGAAGTATGTCACCTGATGTAATCGGCTCACAGACAACAGGTACGACAAAGCGCCCGAACATACAAACACGGGAAGGGGAGTGGACATGTTCTGCACTCAGGATAAATGGGGAGGCCGCTTCATGGTGGAACCTCAACCACCCGGATTTCTCCTTGGCAAAACCAAAAAGCTAAACGAAACCGAAAACCTCGTTTCCCGAGAACGTGTTGAAAGCAAATGTTAGCACCTCGACGGTGGTCTCTGCAGTGGGCCCGCCCGCTTTTGCCCCACGCATTACGCAGTGGGAGCCCGCCGCTGATTGTCCTGAATACATTCAATTAGGGTACGTGTCCCCTTATCTCTGCGTGCCTTCAATATGGCCTTCTCTACAGTGATTAGGGGTGTGCGTGGCTCTTTTTTCAAGCACGTTCGAGCAATATACCCGCAGTCACCCCAAGTGCTCCTTTAACGCATTTAGGGTATTCTGTTTTTTCAACGCGTTTCTAGCTTCAACTGGGTCACAAATATTCCCTGCTATACCACTGCCGCGGCACGGCCGCTCGATGGAAACAAGGTCGTCGTCGGGGAGGCGTTCAAAAACTGATAGAGAAACAAAACTTCCTGTTTAGTATGTTTCGCATTTACAGTTACTTCTACAGGCCGCGAATGCAGCACAAATAGGATGTTGCGTTGGCATGGAATTAGTTTTGTCCTGAAACCTGCAGAGTAAGTAGCACGAAAAAGTTGGCCGCTGAGGAAATTGGTTAAGGAATGGAGAGTGGAAGTGATTATGGGGCTTAGCAGGAGCATCAGCAAACTTAGCCGCCCTATTTTATTCTGTACGGAAGCGCAATCTTCCAGCAAAATTCCGTGCTCTACTGCACCGCTGCCCAGAACAGCAAGTATTTTGTAGCGAAAGCTACACCACGCTACCTCGGTCGCTCTTAGCGGAGTTACCTGTTTTGACGTTGGGAGCCAGAGGTCAGACCACATCCCCTTTCGCAAGCGCCCGGCATGGAGGAGCGGCCTGATGGCGGGGAGAGATAGGCGGTAACGGACAGATAGGCGAGGATGGAAAGTACAGGTGGGCGGGACCCGTGCTCAGGATGTGGTGGAGGAAGCCGACGATGCCGCGGCCGGAGCGTTTAGCGCGCACCACCCAGGAAGGCCACGAAACTACGTGCGGCGCAGAACTGCGTGCGATAGAGGAAGACGAACGTCCAGCTGGGCTCGCTTCGACAGCGCGAGACTTTGACGACGCCGTGAGACGAAAAATTGGGAAAATGCTGCTGCTGAGTAGAGCTTCGCTGCATTGGATTCGGCGGTGCAAGATGCCATCGTCGCCCGGGCTGCCAAAGTCACCGAGGGCCTTCCTCCCCCGGTCACCACCCCTCCCCTGAATTACCCCTTACGGAAATGAAAGTTTTTCTCTCTCTCTCTCTCTCTCTCTCTCTCTCTCTGCATTACAGTCGTACGCCTTGGTGTGAGCTTCATTCTCGTTTTTTTGTTGAGAGTGATGATTTAATATGCTTTAGGCCACCTTTTTCGGGGCGTAGCCAAACACCACGTTAATTAATTGATCCAAATCGCACAAAGAGACGTGTCACGTGTTACGATGTGCACAGCGGCGATAGAAATGCCCGCATGGGATCAAACTAGCGTCCTTTGGATCAACAGCACAGCGCCACAGCCACTGAGCCCACGCGGGGTGTCACCGAAACATATCCAAGGCTGTGGCTTAAGTATATAAATTTGCTTTCGTAGTTCTTGCTTTCAGGTTTTTGAACAAAATATCTTTGGCACATTTTAAAATATGTAAATTCCATGGTGGAAAACCCTAGAACCAGTAAACAGCAAATAAAATGTTTATAGCACATCTTCTTTTACCCGCAGTTCTAGCACGTTTTGATAATGAGAAATTGTGGTACTTCATGTACAGACAATGCCAACGGGTCTCCCTCTGATTCACAAAATCATGACTTCCATGTGTAAGGCGTTTCAGTGTGAATGTTTTGTAATGCGTAGCATTCTTTGCGCAGTACCTCCACAGCCAAGACGGTGTAACGCCCTGCATGTCCACAAGAGTACAGATATCGCGGAAATTCAACCTATAATTAGTATGCTGGCGTAAAGAGAGATAACTGGTCGCAAGAAATGTTGAGAAATAAAATAGGCAACATACAAAGAAATTACGAGATATGGGTGAAACGTGTGACGCTTGCATTTCTAAAATAAACCAGTTTCGGGGTATACGTCTAGAGAAAGAAAAGCTGAAAGAAAGACAAGTCATGATAGCGTGCACAACCAGGCTGTCATCCAGACAATCGCGCACAATGGGAAAGAGAAACAGCATTCTAAAAACGTGAGACCCCAAGCATGGTCAGCCACGTCAAGGTAAAGCGGCTGCGCTACAAGCGACAAGAACTGACCCGAGAGTTTCGTGCGATAACAAAGAAGGGATGATTGCAGTGTTTGGGAAGCTTCAGATAGCATTCAAATGAACGTCGTGGGCTAGGGGTAGAAAAAGTAAAAACAGAGCTGTTTGGAGAAACCGAAGCGGCTCTTAGAGAAAGATGTTAAATGGACTCGATGAAAGAAGTTGGAATAGAAGTAATCAGTTTAAAGATCCGACGGCAAGCACGGAAGATATCGGTTGAGAACTAGGCTTCATAAAAAAGATGACAATTTACATGTCCATAAAGAGTAAATCGGAATGCGGTTATAGGCAGGAAAAAAACTATGCAGTGTTGAGTTACTCAGAGGTGTGTAGTTGTAAATTGGGCTATAATTAGAGGTGTTCAATTTTGGTAGACTGTTGTGAAAGGAGAATATGAGTAACGTGGGGCATAGACGGCGGTAGGTTGATTGTGTAATTCGTGAACATTGGTTGACCAGAATGGACTGTTGCCGTCCTGTATTGTTGCCGTCATAAGGCAACCTCAACTTAAGACAGCGGTAAGAATGCCGCTTCCCGAATGCACACGCACATCACCGCTGGAGCATAGAAGGCATGGGTTGGCGGAGCGTCGGGATTCTGGAGCCGAACCTAGTCGGCCCGCTCCCACCCAGGCTGTAGTAGCGACGTCGGCCCCTTGGGTTCCCAGGCAGCTCAGGACTGTTCGGCCTAAAACCGGCCGGTGTACTTTGGCCGGTGATTTTCTGTCCGGCCGTTTTCAGGCAGCCATCTTCGGCCCATGTCCAAATGTGTGCCTTTTGGCCGTATACGGCCGTACTCCCATGGCTGTCCAACGACCAGTGTCCGTCGGCCAGTCGACCGGCTTACGGTCATACCGCCAGATTCCAGCCGTAGGGCTCCGGCCTTTCCAAAGCCACCCGTGTACGGCCGAAGTACGGCCGCCGGAGGACAGCCGAGATGCGGTCGTCGGACTCCAGCCGGACTAAAGCTACCGGAAATACGGCCGTGCTACGGGCATGGGAGTTCAGCCACAGTACGTTAAATGTACTGAGGCCGGTTACTGCATGTCGCGCAAGCAGATGACTCATTCGCGCAGGGCAGAAGCAGCACAAACCCAGCATTTTGGGTCCAATGCAGCCACATCAAAGTGAGCTCGCGCGCAACCACCAGCCGTCAAGTTTTCAGCGCAGCCTTGCTTAATTACCAGCCTCAGTTGACAGCAAAATTCATTTATTAAACAGTGTTCACAAATTGTCGTTCCTTTAATTGCTGTGCCTCTTTTACTGCCGAACACATAAAATATTCAGTTCTTTGTAGAGCTTGAATAGATGTATTGTCCAGGTCCTGATATCCTCTGTGGGGCGGCTTACCTTTAATAAACGGAGAAAGAGGAAGGGGGGAGGGGGGGGGTGCGGAGGAGGGCGCTTACTTTAGTGGGTTGAATTTCAGAGAGATAAATTGCGCCGCTTTTAGCCAATTTTATGCTATGACTACATAAACTATTTTTATAACAGTTGCTTGACCAATTGTGCGGTATATAAAACCGGCGTGAATTCCTTTACGAAGCGTTTTGGTTCTCAGCAAAAGACTCAGGAGCATTTAATATAACTCCTTCACGGAAAAGTATGTCCTGTTTTTGCCCATTTTTCTTGCAAAGACATTTTCTACTCGATCAACTTTTCTGGTGATCTTGCGCAGGGCTGATCCTAAGAAGGAGCGAACAGGTTTACTTTCATTTTCAATCTATTTTAATGTTGGTTTCATGAGTATACGTCCACACCACTTAATAGTCCAAAAGAACTTAATTTTCTTCTAATGTCATACTACGCTCAAGAAATTCTAGACGTGTTGCGAATGACGCCTTGCTTCAGGTGGCTGCAGTTGTATCCCTCTGTGTTCACGCAAGGAAAGGCGTAAAATTAGAGTTACATAATTTGTTTCAAACCAATAACATAGCAATGGTAGCATGCATACAGGAAACCTTGCATACTGCAACGAATAGGGCAATAAATATTTTATTGGTCAAGGTTGAATGCGTAGGGTTCTCAACCCGCCGGAGGCAAACTGGCGCCTCTGGAAGTTTATTTTTTTATTTATTCATTTATTTATTTATTTATTATTTATTTATTTTTATTCATTTATTTATTGTTTTATTTATTTATTTATTTATTTATCTATTTATTTGATGCCTGCTTGCATTTGCATGCATTACAGAAGGGAGACACATAACACTAAGCATTAAATATGAGACAAAATAACAAAATAATTTACACAGCACGCTGAAAATCGTCAATATAAACAGTTAATACAATCATACGTGGAAGATAATTACACTGCAGTATTGATGTAAAATAAATAAATCGCGCAAGGCGTCACCTTTAAAGGAAAGTTAATAATTTGCTTTAAGCTAGCGGTCCCACTTTGCGATATGTAGAATGGCGCTTGGACATACTTCTCCCCTTCTACTCCAGTTTTCGAATGATAGATATTACGAAAAAAGTTCAACCTGTGGTTTCGTCTGTGATCTTTCACGTCCTGCCATTTCAGTTTACTTTTACTTTCTCTCATGCTAAGTTGAGCGTGCCAATTACCTAATACGGATCGCACTGACATATTCTGTATGTTTTCGAGCGTATCAAGCAGCTCTTTGGTGTAGGGATCCACCAAAACACATGCGCACTCCAAGATTGAGCGCACATGACTGAAATACGGTTGTTTTTTTCAGTTAGATGGAGGTTCACTGAAATTTCGTCTCAGAAAGCCAAAAACATATGCAGCCGTAAGTTTTATGGTGTGAACCTGCCTATTTAACCTCTAACCAGTCCCTAAATAAACTCCTATGTATTTATATTCCTCGGCCGCTGTCACAGCAGCATAATTTACGGTATACGTATTAAATTGGAATGAAGGTTTTCTTGTAAAGGTGCCGTTAACACACTGATTAACATCTAAAAACTTTTCTGAATCAGCACACCAGCATGTTAATAAATTCGAATAAAGCTGCAGGTATACGGAATCACGTCCATTCGCTATAGTCCGGTTAACTACACAGTACTTTTGAACAAAGCTATAGGGCCAATAGTAATAACAAATCAAAAACCGATTCATTCAGTGCATAGGATGAAATGTACTACGCAGAAGGTGATATGGAACACAGTCATTTGCTTTTTTGCAGTCCAAGAATATACAGTCAACCACTTTAAGCTTATCTATTGCAAGAGCCAAATCGTGCGTGAACTCAACAATCTGCGTTGAGCAAGAAAATCCTAACAAAATCCGTGTTTGCTAGGATGCTGGCGATTATGTTTAACCAAATGAGTCATATCCCAAGAGTAGCTAAGCTCACCTTCAAACATCGGAACTAAATTAACAGCTAGGCTTCGTCAACGACAAGGCTCTGTTGTTATCGCAAATTTAACATATTTTTTTTTCTAAATAGGCAGTCGTAAAATCCTATGAAGGAACATAGTGCAGGGCATGAAGTTGATCCTACCAATGCACGAGCGAGTCTCTTCTACGTTTATCACCAACAACATAGTGCAACATTGCTTGTCGCAGTTTAATTGTAAGCAGAATAACTTGCGCTTTTGCTCGCACCTGGCTTTCTTTAGTGGGGACTCCTTGACATGGTGGTGGTTTAGCTCCTGTGTGGTGGCCGCTTGCTCGACGCCCTTGAAGGCCAGTTATTCTGGTGAACCATATCCATCTCGGATCGAACATCTCTGCCGGGTCAATGTCTCTAATGCTCTCCATTTGTTGAGGGGGCGAATAGCCTCGAGCTGATGCGTCGACGAAGCCGGCGGCAGAGGCGTGGTAGCGGCGATGACTGGCGAGGCTTAGCTCACCCGTCGGTGCGGCACAGTCTTCTTGTGGCAATAAATGACATTTCGATGGCCTAAAAAGTTCCCTGCTAATGTCCAGTGAGTCCTTGCACCTTGCCCGTTCACCGAGAACACTCATTACTGTTTGACAAACAATGTTCGTTCATTTAAAACATAGAAACACGGAGCGGACGAAAAACACGTCCCTGTCGTTCGGCTCCCTAACGGCGTTTTCTCCCCCCAGAAAAAAACCGGTTGGTCCCCTTACAAACACGTCTGTGCATGAATTCTCGGCGCCCAGGCGCGTGCCGTTGTTCGGCTGTATGCCGTTTGCCGAAAAAATGACGTATAACCAGATACCTTACGTAGGCCGGTCTCCTCTTGAACACCGGTTGCCAAATATTCTGTGGCCATTAGCTTGCCGTAATTCGGCCGAGGACAGCTAACCGAATGAAAACCGTATATTCTGGGGCCGTACGTCGGCCGGTATCCTTCATAACACTGGTTGCCCGAAGAAAATGAATATTCTACCACCGGACGCGCGGTTCACCGTTGAAACAATGAATGCACGGCAGCCGCGATCCGGCCGGTCTCATTTCGAACACCAACTGCCGCAAGAATACGCATATTCTGTGGCCGGTCGCTTGCCGTGCTTCGGCCGATTACCGCTTCCCGAAGAAAAAACGGATGCCCTAAGGCCGTACTTCGGCCGTTCTCTTTCTCAACATCGGCAGCCGTAAGAGAACTGTATATCTGGCAGCTGGTTAGCTGCCGTTGTGCGCCCGTACACGGGCGGACGGAAAAATACCGAAGAGCTGGTTGCCGAATGTTGGCCGTTCAACGCATGGTCAGTGGCTGCCAGAACCTGGATGCTGGCCGGACATACCAGAAAGCGGCCATAGACGGGCCGGTCTTGGGGCACACTTTCTGTGCCGCCTGGGATTGCGTCCCCCTTCGCTTGGCTATTCCGGAACCTGGTGTCTTCGCGGCGCCCCTGCCACGATCTCCCTGCGTCCCTGTTCCATCTTCGCTTGGGCGCCATTGCGGGGATTAATTACCCTTTACTCATGACATAAGGGCATTTCTTAAGATATACGTCACGAAAGAAATGCGAAAACCTGTCCGTCGCAAGCAAAGGTTAGTCCAGGTAAGCGCGTGCATTATTTGCGTAATGATAGTAGGAAACAGGTTATTTTGGGTCACAAATCAAGCAGCACAACTCTGAACGGATCTAGGGGGTCGATAAAGAGTTTCAGTGTTTGGATCTCACACAACGCATCCGTATTGGATGATGGGCAGAAATCTTGACAAGTATAGGCGTTTCTTTACTTCGGGAGGTACGTGTCTAAAATTTCTACGATTAAAATTAAAAGTGGAAGAAAATTGAAAAAAAACACCGCTTCAATGGGACGGTTCCAAGTTAGGTCAGCTGAAAAGCTAACACCTAAATATTGACCTTGCCTTTTTTACGCAATGAGGACATTATTCAAAGGCTATGCCATGGTGAGAGGACCGGGTTTTCTAGAAAACCGGCTGTGTTCGTAGATACTGATGTCCCAGGGCGTACACCATGTGCAGCAACAAGGATAGATTTTGTTGAGGTCTGCTTGTAGTGCTATTTTATCTGAATGGTTTTTATCTCTATGCATAAAACACTGGCACCTGCATGAAGCCTGACTTTTACTTTATGTCGTGGCTTATATCATCAATAAGTATCAGAAATAGCAAGTTGTTCGCAGCAAACGTCCTTAGAGCTCACCTAGGGAGTTCAATTGCAAAAGTGTAAACCATTTACGAGCGTACAGCTGAAAACATGGACTTTTCCAGTGCTCGAAGTTGTCCCTTATGCTTGCCCGCGTGACCACGAGGCCGAGAAAGCGGAGAAGACGAGGCCGCGTCGATGTTAACACCTTTTTTTTCTAAGCGTGGCGCACACTTCAGTGTCTGAGTCATATAGCTCGCGGATTACGGATTACACTGCGCGCGCTTGGGAAGCCGCCCACTTTGGAAGCGCCGTCATTTTTAATTCACACTTACAGGTGCGGGCCTGCGCAATGTTCATCAACGGCCTTATATAACGCGTATTCATTCTTGAAGTAGGCACGCGGCACGGCCGATGTGGGTGCTATAGAGGAAAACACGGTAATTACCGTCGAAGTCACGTGTTAGCTTAGGTGTGCCGGTTCACCAACCCGATCCTGACAAGCCCTATTGCTCGAAGCAGACGTGAAAACGGTGGTAAGAAGCGAAGATGTCTTAGAATTCTACTGCTTTTAGGGGGCAATGATAACATCGAAATTTATAGTTTTGCAACATTAAGTTGGTTAACTCCGAAATCGTAGACTTTCCAAAATTACCGCTGGAAGGAAATCTGTGGCATGGTATAAGCGAACCATCACTAGAAAAATCTACTCTAATACGTTTATTCGGAGTATCCTGAAGCAAACTGCAGCAGCGAAAAACATTTTTCCGCCATTCTGCGAACCGCGTGGAGAAAAGAGTCCAGTATCCAGGGTGTCCCGACTACCTATGATCGCTGATAGTCACCCTCGACGACGTGCACGCTGACACAACGGTACGGCAACGTAGCGACACGCAGAAACAGTAGCGGTCGGTAAATATATGGATTTACACTCTTTTGAATTCGTATTTTGGGATTGCCCTATTGTTGTAATACCATCTGGATCCGTTAGGGCCCGCCAAATTCGTTGACGACTTTATATGTCGTAAATTATCCACGCGACCCCAGTGTAGGATGCCCTGTCGCATTACCATAATGCTTACCCTAAAGTGTTAGCTCTCCCAAAAATAACGCTAAGCGGCTGCTCAGTGTCACAGAACCACCGTAAAGAGGAACTACCCGGCCATGCTTTTTCTACTGGGTTAAAAGGGCGCCATGATTCATAGTACTTTGGTACTCTCAGGTATACTAAATGGTCACTAAGGAAACATTCCAACACGACTGGGTTCGGCAAGTGATAGCGTCCTGGACCTGCTTTTTATGAATCGTAATACTTTAATGAAGTCGGCTGTTCTAACTCCAGGCATAAGTGATCACGATGTTGTTGCGGCTACCATAGAGTGAAAAAAGATAGAAATCAGTAGAGCTCGTTCACGAAAAGTTTTCGCATACGATAGAGGCGGGTTTGATGCCATCAATTCTGAACTTGATACATACCTTCCGATGTTTATCCAATGCTGTCAGTCCAATGACATTGAAATATTGTGGGGGTTGTTTAAAGAAAAACTGTTGTCTCTGGTAAACGTTTATGCGCCTTTGAAAATTGTAAATGCCAATCGTCGTGGTGATAAACCTTGGATTACTAAATATATACGTGCGTCAATTAAACGGAAGGCTAGGGTGTACAAAGATTATGTCGCACGCGAAGTGCTGATTTATTTAAAAACGTTAAAGCATTAGGCTCTAGCCTAAAGACGCAGATAAAGCTGGCGAAGCGCGAATATTTATCGTTCCTTAATAGCAAAATCAAAACAAATCCAAAGGAAGTATGGCGTTATGTTAAAAGTAACAAAAAAGACAACACTGGAATTCCCTTTATCATGCACAATGACGAACTTCTTAAAGATGATATGAGTAGAGCAGAATGCTTCAACGCGTATTTTCAATCCGTTTTTTCTCCGCTAAGCCGGATATCTCCCGGTACGACACTCAGGTCGTTACCAGCATTGAATGATACCATAATTACTGAATCAGGTATAAGAAACCTTTTGAATTAGCTGAATCCCTAGTCTGAGCATGGTCCAGACGGTATTTCAAACCACATTCTTAAACGTTGTGCTGATCACATAGCTCCATTTCTAGCCGCATTGTATGACGTTTCGATAAGGTGTGAAAAATTGCCGCAAGAGTGGAAGTTAGCCAATATCACGCCTTTGCACAAATGCGGCGACCGTGATGAAGTATCTTACTATAGACCGGTATCACTAACCCCAGTTTGTTGCAAGACACTGGAGCACGTAATTTATTCTTGCCTTATAAAACACCTTCAAGATAATAATTTCTCACTCCGTCTCAACATGGCTTTCGCGCAGGCCTTTCTTGTGTTACACAGCTAACCGAATTCGTACATGACATAGCTTCATCATTCGACCAGGGCATTCAATTGGACGCTGTATTTTTGGACTTCAAAAAAGCTTTTGATGTCGTCCCCGATAGTCTTTTGCTGCATAAGTTGTCGTTTCTTGATTAAGGATTGTCTCAGCGGCCGTAAGCAATGTGTTGTGATAAATATTTTGTCTTCATCAACAGCTGATGTACTGTCCGGGGTGCCACAGGGGTCGGTTGTGGGGCCGCTTCTTTTTTTGGTTTTTATCAATGATTTTCGACTGGCTTTGAAATGTACAGTGAGGCTTTATGCTGATGATTGTGTTTTTATTGCCCAGTCAAGTGTGTTGATGACACCACAAAACTGCAGTCTGACCTCGACAAGGTTGTGTCCTGGTGTGCTGAGTGGCAAATGAGTTTAAACCTAACTTAATGTTTTCATGTGCAATTTACTAACAAAAAAGGTAGTATCCAGGTCTTATTACTTAAATTCCTGCATAGTACAAAAGGTAAATCAAGTAAAGTATCTTGGCGTAACATTCACGGCAACACTAGATTGGACCAGTCACGTAGATTTAATCACAGCCAAGGCTTCGCGACTAATTCATTTTTTCCAACGAAATTTCAGCGACGCGCCGCAAACACTAAAGGAAACACTTTATATTACAAATGTGCGCCCAATTCGAGAGTATGGTTGTGTTTCTTGGGACCCTTTCACAAATGTACTGAAAGTTGGAGAGGGTGCAAAAAAGGGCTGCCAGGTTTGTAACAGGTAATTACGAATTCACAATAAGGTATTCTGGAATTTTTCAGGGCCTAGGATGGAAACCCCTTTGTGGACGACGGAAAGTTCAAAGACATAAATTTCTATATTATATATATCATGGTACGACTGGAATAAATAAAGAGCGGTATTTAAAGACGCCTAGTTATATGTCCGAACCGAAAGATCACTTATATAAAATTAGAGAATATACCTGTCGATTGAATGTCCTTAAATAATCTTTCTTTCCAAACTCTTTTAGCGACTGGAATGGGCTAAAAATACCAATATTCTCTGATTCTAATTTCCTAACAGCCATTGAAGCAGCATTTTGAGTTGCTGAAATGGCCCATATATTTAACGTTGACTTTGTACTTCTCGCGGTTGTTGATTTTTGATAAGTATAATTACTGCTTTCGTTGTATAATCTTGTGTTTTGTACTGTTGTTACAATGCTGTACTGCAAGTATTTAGATTTCTCATGTATAATGTTATGCATGATTTTAGGTCGGTTACAATTTTGCTGTTTTTATTCTATTTTCTACTGTAACCCCCCTACAACAATGGCCAATGGGCGATGTAGGTACTAGAAATAAATAAATAAATAAATAAATAAACATTGTTTCATCAATCTTGCACTCAGTTATTTGTGGCTGTGCATATATATATAAAAAATGGAATTGTGACTGCGCCATTCATGGTGAACTTGTATTCATGTTAGGTTTTTATCTGCTCATAAATTTTAATAGCTTCACGGCGACCAAATCGGGTGCACCCCGTACTTTCAGAACTCTGCCACAGTGTTTTACTATTCACGTTAAACAAGGCGGGTGGTGAGGGGGGGGGGCTGTAATTCAAATGGGCGATTTGGTGGGTATCGACGTAACATCGATGGCTTTGCCTAAAAAATGTGGTGTTCTTATAAATACACCTTCTCTTGGCAGGGACTGACTTGCGCGGAGTGGCCATTGCGGTTCACCCGTTATTCTCATGTGTTGACGGCGGTTAATTTAGTGTTACATATTTTCCCCTCCTTTAACTTAAGTCAATTGAACGTTAGTCCTCACCCTCGCCTTTTCTGTGCGTGGTTATATTCACGCATTAAAACTACCAATTCAAACGAAGGTCTTTCTTCGCACTCAATTTTGAGAGTATCAAATTAAGTGGTATGTTCTTCCCTTACTACTGAAGGAACTTAATTCGTTCCACCGGCCGCGTGTGACCCACGAATATTGCTGCAAAACAGAAATCTTTCCACGTCAAGGTGTTCGAGCGAGCGCAAGAAACCCAGAGGCAAACAAAAACTGCTGCAAAGTTCAGGGAATAAATAACACACCTGTACAGTGGTCGAGACGGCCATAAACTACCTCGGCTTGAATGTTTTCATCCCACTTAGGTATTGTGTTTTAGGTTCGTTTCTTTTAAGGTAAAGTTCATTACACAGTAGCTGCGGCAAAGAAACGAATGTTTAGGCTCCACACTAAGAACGGCTGCCTAAATGGTCGTTGGGAGACTGTGTCGGAGAGCTGCACCATTCCGGCCAAGGAACAAGGCTTATTTTGCTTCCACTTTTTTTTCGTGCGTACAATACAACTCTTCAGAATGCAATGAAGGCACACTTTCCTTGGTAGTATTTGAGAGTTCTTGGTGCCAATTTTGACTAGCATTCATTGGTTATGGTAATATTGAACAACTGTGGAATAACCATCTGGTGACAAAAACGACCGCAGAGCTGAAGTTTCTTTTTCATTATTATGCCCAGAAGAGAATTTTTACTGAGTTGCGATTGTGTCACGCACACCTGTTGAGGTGTGCGTCACACAACCGAAAACTGAACGACGCGAACCATCCTGATAATGACATCAGAAAATAGTGCGCCCTCCCGCTTATCTCAAAGAAATGTTAGCTCCACCCACCTACGGCCCGTACTCCGTTTTGCACACAGATAAACGGAAGTAGGTGGTACACAGTACCACACAGCAACAAATCCGCCATGCACACATTCATCTCCAATAGGTTAAACAAGAATAGGCTAAGCAAGCCATGAGTATCAGTCGCAATAGCGCCAAGCAGCTAGTTACTTTGTAGACCCCAATTTACCGGGGCAAATGAGCGGATAATAGGCTAGTTACCAAACCTGAAATTCTAATAACCATAAAAATCTTAGACGTATATCTCTGGCCTTGTGCACTGGTAAATATTATGAACATTTGGTGCCCATTAGGTCAATTTAGCAGAATAAAATATTATGGTCTTGACATTATATTTGTATATTGGGCACACCTATCTGCACAAGATATGCTACTACAACTCATGGAAGATGTATCTACTCTACTCAGCAGAGAACCTATAGGGCCATATTCACCTTCAACACTAAGACCGCCTTGGAAAATGTCTCCCAGAACGATGTTCGTCAATGCCTTCAATCTACTGTACGCAGTCAACGTTTGCGCTACGCGGTACAAACATTGCTTGCCAAGTACTCCGACACGCTTCGACCTGGACCAACCGTTCAGTCGCCTTACCCACCTTTTCATGTTTTACACTCCACTAGACTACGTTTTCTCCCTCCTGTTCTCGAGCAAATGCACACACACCCATTCTTCGCCACACAATCTGTAACATGCAATCTGCACTCTACGCCGAATACTTCACCATAAACACGTCCTGTTGATCGAAAGAAGAACGCGATGTCCTACCAGAAGCCGTCGGCAAAAGAAAAACCTGCAGTGGAGGTAGTGGCGTTAGCTCTATGATCAACACGTACGCGCTTTTAATACTGCACTAAGGTATGAAGGTATGAAACTGCACCAAACCCAGACTTCGAAGTGTCTTCCTAAGGCACCCCCACCACACTGCAGAACCATCTATACTAACGGGGCTCACAATACAATCTAGGGGTTCATGTATAATCACGGTTCTACAATTACCCAGTACCCAGAAATATTCATACATCTCACCAGACGTGTTGCCTATTATCGGTCAAATGTTCAAATTATCCGAGCTTATCAGCCACATTGGTTATGTCACACCCTGTTGTGAGCCCAAAGCCGTGAAATAAAAAAAAACAGGCCAAGTTGTGACCCCAGATCCCAACCATGAGGCAGAGATAATTAGAAGGATCAGAATCGGGTGGGATGCATATGGCAGGCATTCTCAGAAATGGGGTTCGGTCGGCACCAGAATCCCGGGACGTTCGCCGCCGAGTCTGTACACAGAGCAGCCGCGTCGGCGGATTGCCTCGAAAGCGCGTCATCCCTATTTCATATTTGCCGCGCTTTCGAGGCGCCTTTTCAAAGAAAGTGCTACGA
Source organism: Haemaphysalis longicornis (assembly GCF_048455015.1). Taxonomy (NCBI): domain Eukaryota; kingdom Metazoa; phylum Arthropoda; class Arachnida; order Ixodida; family Ixodidae; genus Haemaphysalis; species Haemaphysalis longicornis. The sequence goes on along the minus strand of NW_027526233.1, from coordinate 24,227,926 downwards.
GTTGTGCCGCGCCTCCGCCAGATGGCGCCACGGGTCCCGCGACCGAGAGAAGACGCAGTGAAACATCCCCCTCGCGAGGGGCACGATTAAATGCAGAGCATTTCCGGGGGCGCACGACGTTAGGTAGTTTTGCGTTACCTTAATGTTGTTGCACTTGTGGAAACTGCTGACGAGAGAGTGCTCGTCAGCAGTAATTTGAATGAGTCAACGATATTGGGGGGGAGATCGTCCTATAGGTGGCTCTATATAGCCTAGGTGGCGCCACGGTCTAATTTCTATAGAGGGGAAACAGACGACCCAAATACATGGGTTTGAATAGGGCGCTCATCGTTCAAGAAAATTTGCTTTGAAGTATGGTGAAGTGCTGCGCGGTACCGCAATGCAAATCCACGGCATTTACTCCAGCTGTAAGCCTGCACCGGTTTCCGCAGCACAAAACCCAACGCAAGGTGTGGATATCGAAGGTAAAACTTCGAAGGAAGATCAGCAAATATGACTCGGTCTGCAGTAGACACTTCACCGCGGAGTGCTTTACGCACAACAATACGGACGGAAAAGGTAAAATTGTTACCCAAATCGCAACAAATACGACTACCCTATAAAATTTTTTTCAAACATTCGCAGCTGTTAAAAGACCACGACTAAAAAAAACAGCTGTTCCATCGGAGAACCTACCACTGGGTTCACATGATCGTCTGCGGAAACCTCGGAAGCTCCCGAAAGATACAAATTTTTCGTGCGTTCGCATTGATCAGACTGCTTTTAGGGCGGACAAACTAAAACTGCCTTGGGTCCATTTTTTATTAACGTTCTCGGCGCGCCACTCCCTTGCAGCTCATTCACTGCGTTCGGAATCGCAAATCAGTGTAGCAATTGTTACGGTACTGCGTGCGGAATCGGTAGACAGCCTGTTAGGCCGGTACGAAGCTCGAGCCTTGTGCATGAAGCTCGGTAACTTTTTTTTTTCACTATCACCATTCGCTTCGAAACAAATCACGCGAAAGTGAACGAGCCCAGCACCGCTAACAGAGGGAAAATTATCTTGCACCAGTTTCGCAGCGGACAAGAGTGCAATACTCACGCGAAGCAGCCCAAGGTACGCTTCATGCGCGGACAGCATCCCATTATCCGCACGAAATAGACACAGCTACAAATATCCACACGCTGTTATCGGAATGGGTATCCAGCGCTCGTCACACGCCGGAACATGGAGACACAGGAGCGCACATAAGTCGGGCCGGCCGACTCGTAGACGGGGAACGGCCCCAGCACGGGGTTATTCACGGGGTTGCAACCACGATCATGGACGCACTAGACACGGACACAAGCCAGCGACCTCGGCCGCTAACTTCCCCGCACTGGCGGCACGGCGACACGTCGAGTAAAAAAAAAAGACCATGCTTCAAACTGCGACTGTGTTGCAACACCAACGCTCACTGGCTTCGACAAAAAGACGAGGTCCCAGGGATCTGTCTGCAAACAAAAAAAAGAGAAAAACAGCGTAACGGTCACCCACCAAACGATGCGAGGGGGGAAGCAAGCGGTCTCCGCTTCGCCTCCCAACTCTTTCTTTCCCTGCTTGTGCTGGCGGCGAGGGGGGGTGGAGGCAAGCTGTCCAAACAGCGGCATAATCGCGGAGGTGGAAATGCAGCCGGCTCCAACCGACCCAGCAAAGACGCGCGGCTGGAGGCGCCGGGTGCGCCCGTCGCGTTAAATAAAATGAAACAAATCTCGCGCTTAGACACAACGCATGGAGACATTAATGCATCAGTCACGCAGTGGGGCAATTTGCAGGTTTTACGGAAGTGCTACTATTTCAAGGCCAGTACAATGCGTTTGTCTGGTGGAAATAAAGAGCAGTGATAAATGATTGCTAAAAACATAATTATCTCCGTAACCCATATTCTTCGCTCTAAGTAACTAGTGGGGAATTCTTTGCTGCGCATACGGGCAAAGAAGCCTTCTACTCTTCGGGTCACAAATGGCCACCGAGGAACGGGACCAGAAGCACGGAAGTAGATTGAAGTCGATGTTGAAACATCGAGCCCATTGTGATCTTCTACTTGCAGTTCCGCAAGCAAACGAAACCTTTATCTCGCATTCCGTAACAAACAAGCACTTCGTCCGATTTGTGTTGGCAGTTGAGTGAGAGTTACATGCCAGTGTTTACTTTGAGGATAGAGATGGATCAGGGCGTTGTCCACACAGCTGTATTACAACGAATGATTTGTACATTTGTGCCAACTTTTCACCCTATTCGTTTTGGTCGATGTTTGTTTGCATGTAGGTGTGCATATTAATTTCACCAGTAACCTCAATAATGCCCTTTCACTAGGCCTATATGTTAACATACTTAAGTGTTATTAATTAATGTTAATAAATTCTGTATCACACGCCGGTAACCAGAAATGGCGGAGGCATGCTTGTGGTTGTGTGTGCATGCAATTTCTTTAAACAGTTATCATTGCATTCTGTGGAGCTATAGACTTCTGTGAAGGGGGATTATGCGTTTTTGTTTAAAGTAACACCATTCTGAATGAAGATTTGCCATTGAAAAATTAGAAATGAGCTTTATTGTCAGACATTGGAGCGGAAGTGTAGAGAGGAAAAGGCACGAAAATCTGCCACCGCCACTTCGCGAGGAGGGGGTGAGGAAAACGAGGTTCAGGTGAGGAGAAATTACTGGGGGTAATTAAAATGTTCAGCTGTCTTTTTTTGTGTGTGAAGATCGAACACTGTGTGCTGCGCACAAAGAATCCCCACCCAGCTCAGAAGACACTGTACACCAAGGCAGCAGTGAGTTATCCGCATTGATGAGAATGTGTCACTTTCGTGAAATTTATTTGATCGCCAGTGGAATATTTATACGCGCAAGCGTCTTCTATTTCATATGTTCTGACAGGTGGAAACAGAGAATTCGTTCCTGCAGTTCCTGCAGAAGCCACCCCATCGACCTCAGCAGACGGCTCGTCAACAGCGACTTTAACGGATCGTAAGGACTAACTTGCCCACGAAAAATCATATATATGTACACGGCGTCACAAGCGACCACGTTAAATGGACCGCGGAATGATCTGCCTCAAATTGTCTATATGAATGCACTGCGCGATTGAGCTATATATTAATGTATTCTATTCTGTACGCAACATAACAGTTAGGCCACAGTTCTTTATTGAGCTCGGAGTAAACCGTTTGAAGTATGCTTCATTACTTATATTGGAACCTTGTAATATTCCGCGTAAAAGTGCAGACCTCTGGCATGCATAGGCGAAAACTGAATCACTCTGCGGTTACCGCCTCTCATAAGCCGCGCGGCAAAAACTCGAAGTTAAAAAAATAAAAGAGAACGCGAATAGCGCTAAGTGGAGGCATGAAATTTTTGTTTCACTGGTGTAGAGAATAACTGGTTGTGCAATGAAAATTTCGCATTTATTGCTTGTGGTTGAAATGGAAATATAAACAGCTTGATGTCAGTGTGCCTACTGCTATTTTGAAGTGGTCCTATGCAATTGTTCTTTCATCAAGAGACAAATTCAGCCTGGCACACAACAGCGAAATTATCCTCACTGCGTAGGAAATCACGCACAGCCTTGGCCCTTCTTCGACATTATAAACGCCCTCATTAGACTGGCGTAAATTAAGCGGTTCATGCTTTTCTGAGTGAACACACTCAATTGCAATATTACTGCGGGTATATGTATGTTTCTCTATAATATGTTACGCTATTTTCGTTCAATGTTTTGGGAGAGCTAATTTGCGGAACTTCATATAATTAGGTTCCTTTGGCCCCGCTCCTGTTTGCAGATGACAGCGATGTGACTATATCGTGCGACCACGATGAGTTCATTGATGACGACGAAGGTTGTTCAGGTATATAAAAAATTGCCTAGGAACCTCTCTGCTTGAGTATGTTTATTTTTCAATGTCTTCAAAGGTGAAGGACGTTGCGACGTGGTCTGAATTTTATAAAGCCAGGTAGTACCTTTAGGCAAGCATAACGGACGAAATAAGTAAATTCGGAAGTAAGGAATGGACTCGGCCGGCGCAAGACAGGAACGTTTGGAGGACAACGGGAGAGGCCTTCGTCCTACAGTGAACATGAATAGGGTTATGATAATGACGATGGTAGTAACAATAATGATGATTATTATGATAATTTCACCTTTGAGTACTGTTTGTAATTATGTCAACATGTTTTTAATTTGCAAGTAATACACCCCTGCCTACAAAGTTGTTGAAAGGCAGCGAATGAAGACTGATTAATTAATTTTCTTCCATGGAAAAGCCTCTATCCCAGGCGGATGATATTTTATGAACTGAAAAGTGGACAACATTTGCGTTACATTGGGCATCAACATAGAAATAATAGCGATTAGAAGTCACTATGCTTACAAGCAATCGTATTTTTTTGTAGGTGCTAACAACGATTTCTTGGGAGGTGCTTCAGCAACAAGGTCTGGCAACGTGTTCACCGGCACCTCTGCCCGAAAGCAATAGCGTCGGTGTGCAAGCAGATCCCATCTCCCACGAGCAGACCAAGCCGCTATTGTCCTTCGACATAATACGTACAGACAAGCAGATGGCTGTAGTAACGGGGGTCGGGTGCATTTGCCTTGTGCAAAACATTGCGAACGAGTTTGAGGCCGTACGAAGCAAGATGTCGCGACGTGACTTTGCCCTTGCTGCCGAAGAGACCGTGCTACTCGTGCTGATTAAGCTTTACCACAACCTATCAATTAGCTTTCTTGCATTTCTTTTCAAACTTCACCGTACCACTGTATCTAAACTTTTCAAAACATCGGTGCGAATTTTGGCGCACATACTCGGTGACGCCATCTTCTTTCCTGAAGATTAATCTCTTGCTGACAACCTGACCCACTATTTCAAGAAATACCCACGGACTAAACTGATATTGGACTGCACTGAAATTCCCTTACAAAGACCAAAAGACACCACTTCCCGCATTTTCACTTTCAGTCACTACAAACGGACATACACTGGCAAATTGCTTGTTGGTTGCGACCCAAGTGGGATGATAGTGTTTCTGAGTAAGTGCTATGGAGGCAAAGCATCTGACACCTTCCTCACAAAGGAGTCCACAGTTCTGTCGCGGTGCTTCCAGGGTGACCAGGTGATGGTCGACAAGGGTTTTTTGATAGAAAAACTCTGCACAGAACGGGGTGTAGAGCTGGTGAGACCGCCCTTCTTGCAGAAAAAGAGGCAAATGTCGGCGTACGACACTTCCAAGACGCACGAGATTGCAAGAGTGCGTGTGCACGTAGAGCGTGCGATTCAAAGGCTCAAGGCCTTCAAGATATTTCCGGGTCACTTCCCTGTACACCTTTTTCCTGTGCTTGATGATATTGTGAAGCTTCTGGGGGGCATTTTTAACCTTTCGCCAGCAATATTCGCTAACCAAAGGTTCCTTCGCTCGTAAGCTCCCCCATCACGCGCACGCAATTGATTGATTGATTGATTGATTGATTGTAGGGTTTAATGCGCCGACGCAACGCCGGCGATGAGGCGCGCCGTAGTGGAGGGCTCTGGATTAATTTTGACCACCTGGGGAATATTAACGTGCACCGAAATCTCGAGCACACGGGCATTTTTGCTTTTCGCCTCCATCAGAAAAGCGGCCGTCGCGGCCGGGAATCGAACCCGCGACCTCGTGCTCAGCAGCACAACGCCTTAGCCACTGAGCCAGCGCGGCGGGCCCACAAGATTTCCAGAGCAAACGATTATATGCAAGCGTGTCATGTATGCCACATTTAGAAAGATTTTTAAACGAACCCTGCAATACTCGCAATAAACCCTTTTACTCATACCTTCGTGCCTTGAACACTGTGAAAGACATACTCTTCGCCAGTGCGGAGCGGCACTGCGGGGCTTGCTAGTCCCCGTGAGACACCTGCTGGTTAATTTTAGCGTTTACCTTTTTAGAGTCTGAGCACTTGGAGGAGGGCTCGAATTTCCCGGATGTGAAGCTCTACATAATACTAATAAATATTTCAATGTTATGAATGAGATATTCTTATGTGCATAATTTTTTTGCGTCCACACCGAAAAATGACCGGTATTTTTGATACCCCGTGGCAATTCTCATTTCTAGATTCCAGCTTACATTGGACGCTTCTGGTGCCATGTGTACATCATGAATACATTTGTTAATATTTATATAAACGTTGCGTACATTTTTCTTCATATTGAATTGTCAACTCCGATTTTCATGAATGTGTGGTTTCGTTCTTCTTGTGTTATATTAAACTCCGTTGCTATCTGGGAACACTGTGCACTGGCATTATTATTTTGTCTATAGTTTTACTACTGCCACACCCGGTATTCTCATTTCAGAAAATACGAGGCTTGTACGCGAGAGTCGACCAACTTTTCAAAGGATGCCTGATGTTTATAACTTGTTCTTTTAGTTTCTTTTTTGCATGTTGCCTGCGCATGAAAAGTGAGCACTTTTATTTTCTTGTTCCGGGTGCTGCTGGGTACACATTTCAAGTTATTTCTGTATTTTAGAAAAGGGAGGATTCCTACCAGCTTGGCAGGAACAGCTAAGACCATTTCCTGAATTATTCTGGAAGGAGAACTGTCACATTCACTGCTGCTTTATTATTAATATCATGAAGAGTATTCCGTATTTCGTGCCAGACATTGCACTCAACTGTCTGTAGCGGTCATTGGTGGCACAGAATCCTAAGAAACAGGGCCCAAATTAGCGACAAAAAACTTTCTGGCAACAATCTTTGCGGTATTGCCAAAAAAACTTGTAAGGGCTGTATGTGTACCATGAAGTTCCCACAGTGCATAAGGATCGATAGCTGCTGACGATATGCGGAACTATCTGCTTCAAAAACGTTTATTCATTCAATGTCGTAGCAGCAATACAGAAGGGTTATTAAATAATAAGCCATGTTAGGCAATGCCATAAAGCTGGAGAGAAACACTTTTCTGCATTTGTATACAACTTACTCTACTTCCAGAAGGGATGGGTCTGTAACATGTTACACTAAGTATTCAACAGCCCGAGTTTCAAAAGTAAGGACACAAAGTTTAATTAGTGAATGAGCGCCAGTCAACGCAGTCAGTTATACGTATTAGCCATGCTTGGAGAGAATGTATCCGTCGCACTTCAATTATCGCCGCTGTATTTACACAGTTTTGATGCCATCGAAAATATACTCCGTATAGATGGAGCGAACTGCCTCTATGCATTCACTGAATAATTGCTGGTCGAAGAACACTTCCGTCTTCCGCCAGGTGTCCTCCGCCGCAAAAACAAAGAATATACAAGTGGCGATCTTCATCGCACCCATGGACACTTGCATCTGTGTGTAGTAATGGGGCAGCGGTTGCAAAGAATTTCGGGCAAAAGAATTTTCAACTTTAGTTGGGCACTTTACCTCAATGAGCACCCTGCGCCCAGAACAACAGCTACAATCAAACGTCAAGACACTGTCTGGTGATGCGCCAACGAATGGGTACTCGGAGTAAATGAAGAGCCCATGATCCTCCAGTTTGGCGCCGTGGCCTTCGGCACGCAAAATCTGGAGGAGGTGCTGTTTGGCTTCTTCTTCCATGCGTTGTCCTCTTGCCATAGCGGGTGACTGGAACTTGTTAAACCACAAAACGGTCCTCAGAAGTCCACCTAGGTTGTGCGGCCGTGGTTCTTTAGGCAACCTCTGGTACCGCGTGCGAAAAGCGTGGCATACGGTGCTTGTTGCCATGCCACGGCGGTGTTCCATCCACAACTGGGTTGCAGCTTGGCCCTTGGTTTTTTGTTCTGTTTCTTCAATGACGTCTTTCGTGTACGTGTCTTTTAGACGTTCCGCGAGCTCTGCAACGTCCTCCGCGGCTGTCTGGCGAATAACGTCGAGGAGTTTCGGGGGTCTGGACGTCGTCTCCAAGTTTTCCACATGACGGCGCTTCTGGTCACACGGCCCTAAGAAAATAAGTTTGATGTTTACAATTAAACGTTTTTTTTTTCATCACTTACAAAGACACCATAAAGGCCGACCACACTCAAAATTTCAACGTCTTAAAAACACTACTTCTGCTTGGCCTGCTTAAAAAAACTGCACTATACAAATTATGTTAGCTGAAGTCGCGTATCCACGGAGAAATTGGTCGTCAAACATGGGATATTTTGGCTCCACAATCGAGAAGAGCGAGGCCATTTCGGTCAACATGAAGTGACGTTCACGCCGGCGATTGAGTGCTCGCCCGCTGCCGGCCAACCGGAGGAAACCTGTACGCAACGCTTCGCCCTCACAGCCGCTTTAGGGGCAGGGCGCCAGCGGAGCTCCACCGGTTCGCAAAGGGTGACAGGAGGAAAATGCACCCGACAGGTCTCATTGGCACTACCGTTTCATGGTTGTTTGTGCGATACGCCGGCGGGTGCAGCGTTGGTTGCTACGGAGCTATTTTAAATGGGGAGACAGCCGATTTTTCTCCAGTGTATTCTCTTTGTTCCAAATGAAAGGACATCATTTTAAAAATCTTAACCCGAAATGGTTTTGCTGCTAGCGCCGTAGAACTTTTATACCAGCTACATGTGTCCCGCCAGCTACATGTGTCCCGCCAAAAAGAATTTTGTCAACAATGACAGTTAGCCGTGCTGCAACACACTTTTAACTGCACGTGAGATTGAAAAAGGTATTCAACAACTTGTCCCCGACTAAAGAAACAATAATGTGCAGCCTTTCCGATTCCTTCGTATTCCTTCACTCACCCTTCGCATGCCTCCGAGAAATAGGGACTGAACCGCTTAGTGGTGCACGCCGTCCCCGAGAGAGAGAGACAATAAAACTGCACTGAAAGGAAAGTGCTGCCATCTGCGGCGCGTCGCGCCCCTCAGTCCCTCTAGGCCGACTAGCAGACACTCAGTACGAGCCTCTACGTAAACGAAAAAAAAAAAATGTAGGCCGGGAGCAGCAGTCACGCTATGCTGCAGTCCCTTTAATCATGCCTAATCAAATAACACCGCATTTCACGGAGCTACCAGTCATATCCGGCTTGGTTTGCTCGTGCGTACTGTAAATTCAAAGTAAATTTGGTTGAGGCTAATTCTCAGTGCAGTTGGCCTTTAACGGGTTCAGAAAAATTACCTGCTCCATGTCCGTTTTCTCGCTTGTTGGTATGCCTGACAACTGGGCAATCGTAAGGTAGCCCTGGGACAAGCCTGTTTAGCACGCCTGGTGCCACTGGTGGAAGGGCAGGGCGCACAAACTGAAAGAAGGTTTAGTATTAAAAAAACGTTGCAATTATTTGTAATGACAGTTCTGCAAACCTTTGGGCACGCCGGAAGGTCCATAATGGCCGTAGGGACATATTTCGCTTTCACGACATCTTTGGCATGCTGTCCCCACCTTTGGGGCACATCCATACTCGAAATAACTGGGAGGTTTGAAAATCGGTTGATGTGCACCAGAACTGCAATGCAGTGCTTACAGCGTCCCGACAACCTGAAATAAGTCAAGTATGTAATGTTACACCGAGCGCGGAGGCATGGAAGCATTTATCATGTCCCTTCACCGCGAAAACATTTATGTCCAAATCGACGTCTCAGAGTATACTCATTGGGGTGGGTGGGCTGATGTCCCATGTTGGGAAAACTGGCGAATCGACAGTTAACTACCTGGCTAAAGTTATCTTCCTTACTAGGGAATTTAATTAAATGGGCATATTATTGTGTTCATACTCTGCCTTAACCCGTGGCCTCATTGAGAGCTGAGGGACATGCCGCGGAACGGCAAGCTGATCGCACGACGAGCTCCGTGCACGTGTTGTCGACATGACTTAGGTTACAGGCCAAAACGCATTCACTGGGTCTCCTACGGCCGTGGAAACCTACATGCGCCGGGGATAGGCGACAGCTGCGGGGGGCGCGCCACTGGCGCCATTGCCCCGGGCCTCCGGCGCAACCGTTCCAGGTTTGGGTTGTGTCGCAGGCGCTGGTCTAGGCCCCACAAACGTTTAGCAGCGCCTACTTCCCGATAACGAGTTAGTAGATGGCGTCTTTGTGTTCTGCCCTCGCAGCGTGGGGCGATGTTCATTCATTCTAGCCTCCGGAGGCTAATTCGAACTCCGCCTAATTCGAACACTATTGTGGCCCGATTACAGTTACATTTAAGGAGCTGTATTGGATATATATATATATATATATATATATAGAGAGAGAGAGAGATACGGGACGAGGGACTCGGTAAAGATACATATCAATGTTGCAGTCGTCATTGCCAGTGCTATTCGGCTTTTTTTTTCGAAATATTTAATAGGGCCGAATGACGTGTGCTTGTCACGTTTCTTTGATTCATTGATAAATAAGCGAAAATATAAGTCGAGAAAAAATCCGCCGTTTTCCGGGAGCGGGACTCGAACCCACATCTCCGCATAACCGGTGCGGTGCGTTCACCATTACGCTATCCCCACAGCGGCTTCTCTCTCGACTTTAAAGCAGGGGTTTATATTTACAAGAGCTCTGAGGCCGGTCAACTAGCGCCGCCCCTCGACTACCGCGGGAGACGTAGAACGTCTTCTTTCCCAGCGGCCGCCACGTAGAACGTGGTCGGAGGTCGGGGTTAGCAATTGGCATATCCGAACTGCTGGAGCCAGTGCCTCGTAATGCATGTAGCAGAACAGAGAGATACGGGACGAGGGACTCGGTAAAGATACATATCAATGTTGCAGTCGTCATTGCCAGTGCTATTCGGCTTTTTTTTTTTTTTTTCGAAATATTTAATAGGGCCGAATGACGCACCGGTTATGCGGAGATGTGGGTTCGAGTCCCGCTCCCGGAAAACGGCGGATTTTTTCTCGACTTATATTTTCGCTTATTTATCAATGAATCAAAGAAACGTGACAAGCACACGTCATTCGGCCCTATAAATATAGGGCCGAATGCAAAAAGCTGCCCTTATTTGCCCCTGTCAAGACATGTGAACAGTCCCGGGCATGCATTTGAACATCTTAAAGCAACGATTTTAGAATCCGCCATCAAAACACACCACGACCGCGAGGTTCGGGAATCTTATCTCATTTATAAGTTTGGGTCAGCCACGCTTGGAATTAATGAAAGTTACGGAAAACTAACGTGCTTATCCCTCGATTAAAATTAGCGGCTTCATAATTTTTATAACTATGTTCATTATTCCTACCCTCGAGTTTGCCATCAGAATTCGCAGAAACTCTCCTAATACAACCGCTTTATTAGCCTAATGCGGCTCAACAATGCCATTTGTCCTGGGGAGGGAGGCCTCGTTCCCACCATCACTTAAGAAGGTTTAACTCTTTGTGATCTATTCATGTTTAACCTTTTGTGACCCTACCAATTTCCTGTTCAATTGCTAGCTTCTGTGAAATGCTCTTTTGTGCCCCCTATCTATTCTCTTGACCCGCGGGGGGCACACGCATCTTCGCTTCCCCCCGAACCAGTCTCAGCAGTCACTGAATACCTCAGTGTATACTCTTCCCTTTCTTTTCAAACCGCGGTTGTCCAGTTTCCCCCATTGTCTGAACTTGCAGCCCGCGCGGCATACGTTGACCCGTCATGGTGCAACCTTGAACGCTGCATTGTTAACACGACCCCTTTTTCTCTCTCTCGCTCCCCCCCCCTTTTTATTTTTCTTGCTTGTTTGTTGATGTTGTAACATAGGCGTAGCTTGACTGTATGCACACTCCCCATTTGCGAAACATTTTCCACTCTTTCTCACAGTTTTATGCAAACCTATATAAGAAATGTGTTCAAAATGTTTGCGACAGCAAATCATGTAACTTTACTCTGATGAAGGCAAGTCCCGTTGCCGCTACGTAAGTAAACATTGTTTGTTATTGTTCTTGCTGTGCATCCGACTCTTTACTTATACTATATATATATATATATATATATATATATATATATATATATATATATATATATATAGGGAGTAGTAGAACTTTGAAGATGGTAGAGAACACAAGAGAAGAAAAAATTCGAACAAGGTAAAAGCACGATTGTGGCCTACGTTTCAGCAAAGAGAACTTGCTTTCCTCAGGGCAATCTCTCGCCTGGCAGACAGGGTTTATATAGGGGTAGGACCCCAGGTGAAAGGAGAGGGAAAGATGGAAGGGAAATTGAGCAAGCTGATTGGTTTCGGAGTGTGTCGAGGGAGAGATTGAGGGGCCAAGAAGGTTGTCTAGTTTAAGCCGCGAAGTAGGTCACACGGAAGTCAGCTGGTGGTTGATATTCGTGGAATTTTTGGACAGAAAGGATGAGAGGGTGCTTATTGACCCGCCGCGGGGTATAGGAAAAGGATCTCAGAACCGCCGGAAGCAGACCAGGCAGTGAGGGTGGGGTCCTTATCAGAAACTATCTGCAAGCCTCAGGTCAAAAGAAAAGATAGAGACGGGGGAAAACTAACTAGGTCAAGAAAAAAATAAAAAAGGGGAAAAAAACAGGGAGGGAAACCACATGAACCCACACACAAAAGAAAAAGCAATGGCCCCGCAACTGAAATGGCACGTGTCACCCACGGCAACATTGCTGGTACAGGCCTGTCCTGAAGCTCAAAAAGGAAAAGATAAAGTTAGAGTGACGTACGGTGCACAAGACCACGCGGAGTAAAAAAAAAGAGAAATTAAATAAATAAAATTGAATTCCAAAAGCAAAGGTTGGAGGCATGAGGGCGAGTATTAAGCTAGAAACTTAGGAATGAAAGAAAAAAAAAAGAAAGAAATTAGGTGACCAGGTACAGAGCAGAGTGAACGGTCATAGTCTTTGGATGAGGTATATGCACGAAAATGCCTAATGCTGTATTCCCGGTGAATATCGCAAGGATTCCAAGTTGCCCTTAGACGCATTAATTCCAGCAGGTTCCATGGAGTTGAATTTGTGAATTAAGTAGGATTCTCGGTATTTCCTGTCCCTAGGGGACTTAAAATTTGACTGAAGTATATATACCTTAAGGTCATCAAAATTGTGGCCTGGTTGGTTGAAATGCTGCGCTACAGCTATGGAGGATTTGCTAAGTGTATCTGCCCGGTGACCATTAAGTCGTAGGCTCATAGGTTGGCTCGTTTCGCCTATATACTGTTTGTGGCACATTGAGCATTCCAACATATACACAATGTTGGATGAAGTGCACGTAAAACTTGAATTAATCTTGTGGACATAATTACTGGCTGTGCTTTTTACAACGCAGTCTGTTTGCAGGTGCCTACAAGTCTTGCATCTGGGTCGGGAGCAGCTGGCTATGACTGGTTGCTTTGAAGGCCCTGTTTTAGCATGCACTAAAATATCTTTTAGATTCCTGTTTCTCCGGTAGGTAACCCTTGGTGCTTCCGGGAAAGTCTTTTTAAGTCGGTCGTTACTGGCTAAAATGGGGTAGTACTTCCGCAGTATATTGTTTACGTTTGGGAGGGCGTTTGAAAATTTAGTTATTAGGGTAGGTGGCCTGGCGCTTTCGTTTTGCCGCTGTTTCTTGAGAACGTCATCCCTTTTGAGATTAGACACACGTTGGTACGCCTGATCGAGCGAGCTTTCGGGGTGGTTCCTGTTCATAAGGGTGGCCTTTAGTTCGTCTAGGTGCTCTACGTAGTCACTGTCATCACTGCATACTCTTCTAAGCCTGGTGGCTTGTCCTACAAAGATCCCTTGTTTGCAGTGTCTGGGGTGATGGCTTTTATAATCTAGGTACTGCTGCCTGTCTGTTGGCTTTCTAAAAAGCGTGGTTTTAAGTTTACCGTTGTCTAGAATGACGGTAGTATCTAGGAAGTTCACTTCTTTTTCAGAATACTGGCAGGAGAATTTAATAGTCGGATGCGAAGAATTGAGATGGGATATAAACGTTTCTAGAGTCGCGCGACCGTGTTCCCAAATCATAAAGATGTCGTCTATGTAGCGGAGGTAAACCTGAGGTTTATGCGGAAAAGAGCTTAATAGGGTAGCTTCAAGTTGCCCCATGAAAATGTTGGCATAGGTCGGTGCGATTGGAGTACCCATGCTAGTTCCAAAAACTTGCAAAAAGTAAGAAGAGTCAAATTCAAAAGAATTGAGAGTTAGAACTAGTTTTAACAAAGTTATGTACACTTCTGGTGCATGTTGGTGCGGGTTAACTGATAGAGATTTTGAAATCGCTTCAATTCCTTCGGCGAACGGAATGTTTGTATACAATGCAGCAACGTCAAGAGTAACAAGGAGGGTTCCACTGGGTAGGCGCCCGCCCATATTTATCTCTTCTATTATGCGGAGGAAGTGGGGGGTATCCTGAACGAATGAAGGAAGAAGAGCCGGAATGTCGGATAGGTGATGATTCAGAAACAGAGATAGTGCTTCGGTTGGGGTATTGTTATTCGAAACTATGGGTCTGCCAGGAATGTCGGCAGTGAACAATAAGTCTACGGGGACTTTATGGACTTTTGGGAGGAGGTAAAAACGTCCTGCATGCTTATTATTCGGTTTCATGAAATTTAAGTCAGTAGTCGTTATTAATTCTCTAGATCGTAGATCTGTGAGGGTCTGAAGGATTTTTAGGCTGTATTCCTGGCTCGGATCGTTATCTAAGGGCTTGTAGTGGCAAGGGTTATTGAGCTGCCTATAAGCTTCATCTTTGTATTTTCCCATAGGTAAAACAACTACACTACCACCTTTGTCGGCTGGCTTTATGACTATGTCGGTTCTGGCTGATAGGTAATTCAGGGTAACTTCTTCCGACGGAGTTAGGTTCTTGCGCTTGTTTGATCGCTTAGTTGTTGCCAAAATTTCTCTTGATACTGATTTTAAGTACAGATCCAATTCTGGAGATTGATCTAAATGTGGAGTCCAAGTGCTAGGAGGGTGGAGGGTGCGTTCGTTAATGTCAGGTTGGTCCTGCTTCTCCGAAAAAAACTCGCTTAGTCTCATTCTCCGAGAAAATTCAGTGAGATCTTTGTGTAACTCGTATTCATTCACACTGTTATTTGTGGGACAGAAAGTTAGACCTCGTTCTAGGATACCTTTTTCGTCGGCCGTTAGTGTTTTGGAAATGTCAATAACGTTGCTGGGGCAGGTAGCGAGAGAGCTCGTTTTATGGTCGTAGTAGAGTGCCCTCGTCACAACTTCACCTGTGCATATCGTGCTAAGTGAACGAACGCTCACAGTGAAGTGCAGACTTTATATGAACAATCTTCCCCTCCCCTTTTCCCCGTGCCCCACACCAGGGCCTATTGGCCTCCTCCTGTAATAAAATCATCCATTCCATTCCATTCTATAGGATTATTGGCTGGGGGAGGAGGTTCTATTAAAGCGATCTCTGTATCGAGGGGGGACATTACATGACCTAGTACTTCATAGTCGCGGCTATTGAGAGGCTGATCGCTTACAGTACATGCTGCATTTTGCGAGGGAAGTTGGTCACGCTGAAACTTGACCGCTTGCTTATTGCTAAGATCATTTTCCTTACGATTTATGAAAATATTGAGATCTAGTTTCTCCTGCTCGGTTAGTGGAAGAGCTTCAATCTGGTCGTTGAAGAGGCTGAGTTGGCTAGTACAGTGTTATCTAAGAATTTCTAGGAGGGAAAGAGAAGCATTATTCAGAATATCTTGCTACCTGGCAGCTAGTTCAGGAGGGAGCTCACCAAGGGCACATCTAACTTTAAGGCGGAGGCCTTTGGGGATCTTTTTGCTTTGTAGATACAAGGAGTACGTTTTTAGATTAAATCTGTAGTTGGTTTGTTTGCCGGCTAGTTTTCGAGCTTTGAGGAAAGAGCGGGATTTAGGGGTTGGAGCATACGACCTACTCGGTGGTAGTCATTTGTGTTTGTTCCGAGCAGACCTCCGGGGTGACACTTTTTTGCTTGGAGTCAGTAGTTTAGGGGGGCTTCTAGGGGTGAGGTCCACATCGATGCCTGTTTGGGTGCCTGTTTGCGTTATACTGCGTGTTGGGGTCTGCGTGAACCATGAGCGTGTTGTCTTTGGAGGGTCGGGTTGTTGTTCGCTCACGTGCTGTACAGCTGGTGTTGCGGCCACGTCCACGGTTTGTGTGCTGGCGTCACATGTGCTGTTCTTAGGTGGACATGGCATTTCGCTACCGTTGGGGGTGTTGGGTTGGTTCTGTTGTTCTGTGCTGGCCGGAGACGGGAGGTTGATACGTGAAGTTGGGAGCGTCACCTTAAATGTGTTCCTCAGCCTGTGCTTGATGTTTTCGGAAATCAGTCGGACGCCTCGAAAGTTAGGGTGTACTCCGTCCTTGGCCAGGTGTCCTAGGGGGTCGTGGTGAATTTTTGCGTGGTGGATGATGTCAACGTTTCCTGTGTTGTGTCCAAGGTACATGAGGAAGTCGTTAAGCTTAGCTGACCTTTGTGAGTGAGCTAGAAGTCTGTGTGTCTGGGGTATGTCTGGCTTGTGTTTGTTTTCGATCCTGGGAAGTACTGTTGTCAGGGTTATCTTTGCTTTGGGCCTGTTGGTCTGAAGATCGTGAACAAGAGTTTTCATGGCCTCGATGGTGCTTTCTGCGGTGTCGTTCTTTAAGTCGTTAGTGCCAAAGTGCAGAACGAAGTGAGTGATGTTACGTGGGGCGGCGTCAATCAGTTTTCTGATGTCATGGGTTGTGGCGCCGCTTTGAAAGCTGATGTGTGGTGAATGTTGTCCGGAAGGGAAGTGGTCGTGAATGTACTTAAAGTGGCTATCACCGATGAGAGCTATGTGTGCCAGGGGGAGGAGAGGGGGCTTACCTTGCTCCGTCATCTTCGTACACGAAATCCAGGGAGTAGTAAAACTTTGAAGATGGTAGAGAACACAAGAGAAGAAAAACTTCGAACAAGGTAAAAGCACGATTGTGGCCTACGTTTCAGCAAAGAGAACTTGCTTTCCTCAGGGCAATCTCTCGCCTGGTAGGCAGGGTTTATATAGGGGTAGGACCCCAGGTGAAAGGAGAGGCAAAGATGGAAGGGAAATTGAGCAAGCTGATTGGTTTCGGAGTGTGTCGGGGGAGAGATTGAGGGGCCAAGAAGGTTGTCTAGTTTAAGCCGCGAAGTAGGTCACACGGAAGTCAGCTGGTGGTTGATATTCGTGGAATTTTTGGACAGAAAGGATGAGAGGCTGCTTATTGACCCGCCGCGGGGTATAGGAAAAGGATCTCAGAACCGCCGGAAGCAGACCAGGCGGTGAGGGTGGGGTCCTTATCAGAAACTATCTGCAAGCCTCAGGTCAAAAGAAAAGATAGAGACGGGGGAAAACTAACTAGGTCAAGAAAAAAATAAAAAACGAGAAAAAAACAGGGAGGGAAACCACATGAACCCACACACAAAAGAAAAAGCAATGGCCCGGCAACTGAAATGGCACGTGTCACCCACGGCAACATTCCTGGTATGGCCTGTCCTGAAACTCAAAAACGAAAAGATAAAGTTAGAGTAACGTACGGGGCACAAGACCACGTGGAGTAAAAAAAAGAGAAATTAAATAAATAAAATTGAATTCCAAAAGCAAAGGTTGGAGGCATGAGGGCGAGTATTAAGCTAGACACTAAGGAATGAAAGAAAAAAAAAGAAAGAAATTAGGTGACCAGGTACAGAGCAGAGTGAACGGTCATAGTCTTTGGATGAGGTATATGCACGAAAATGCCTAATGTTGTATTCCCGGTGAATATCGCAAGGATTCCAAGTTGCCCTTAGACGCATTAATTCCAGCAGGTTCCATGGAGTTCAATTGGTGAATTAAGTAGGATTCTCGGTATTTCTGTCCCTAGGGGACTTAAAATTTGACTGAAGTATATATACCTTAAGGTCATCAAAATTGTGGCCTGGTTGGTTGAAATGCTGCGCTACAGCTATGGAGGATTTGCTAAGAGTATCTGCCCGGTGACCATTAAGTCGTAGGCTCATAGGTTGGCTCGTTTCGCCTATATACTGTTTGTGGCACATTAAGCATTCCAACATATACACAATGTTGGATGAAGTGCACGTAAAACTTGAATTAATCTTGTGGACATAATTACTGGCTGTGCTTTTTACAACGCAGTCTGTTTGCAGGTGCCTACAAGTCTTGCATCTGGGGCGGGAGCAGCTGGCTATGAATGGTTGCTTTGAAGGCCCTGTTTTAGCATGCACTAAAATGTCTTTTAGATTCCTGTTTCTCCGGTAGGTAACCCTTGGTGCTTCCGGGAAAGTCTTTTTAAGTCGGTCGTTACTGGCTAAAATGGGGTAGTACTTCCGCAGTATATTGTTTACGTTTGGGAGGGCGTTTGAAAAATTAGTTATTAGGGCAGGTGGCCTGGCGCTTTCGTTTTGCCGCTGTTTCTTGAGAACGTCATCCCTTTTGAGATTAGACACACGTTGGTACGCCTGATCGAGCGAGCTTTCGGGGTGGTTCCTGTTCATAAGGGTGGCCTTTAGTTCGTCTAGGTGCTCTACGTAGTCACTGTCATCACTGCATACTCTTCTAAGCCTGGTGGCTTGTCCTACAAAGATCCCTTGTTTGCAGTGTCTGGGGTGATGGCTTTTATAATCTAGGTACTGCTGCCTGTCTGTTGGCTTTCTAAAAAGCGTGGTTTTAAGTTTACCGTTGTCTAGAATGACGGTAGTATCTAGGAAGTTCACTTCTTTTTTTCCCTTTTCCCTGTTTTTTTCTCCTTTTTTATTTTTTTCTTGACCTAGTTTTCGAAAAACGTTTTCGAAGAAAAGTTTTCGAAATAACGAAAAACGTTTGCCGCATTAAGCGAACCTGGATTTTCACTTACCCTGCCGCACAAGTACACTTAAGGCTGCATATTTTGTCGTTGCCTAGTCTGCCTTCTACAATGTGGGGGTCACACAGCAGATCAGTAGTTTGTAAGACATATCCGAGCACTGCGGAGCCGCCGTCGCCTTGGCATCCTGGGGCTACAGCGCTGCACTCAATTACATGGCCCGAATTAACAAGATCTTCTCCTTCATTCAGGCACCGTCTGCTGTCTCCAACATAATCCAAAAGCGTAGACAATGATAGGTGCACTGCAAAAAACAAAAAAAATTCTTTCTTGCGTTAGGTAAAATCGTTTGCTGAGAACCGATTTTTTTTTGTGTGTGAGATTGTCAATCTAGGAGCAAGCGTAATATCATGCTGCCTATTTTCGGGCATATAATAACCCGTTAGGTTTGCGAAGCAAACACTTCCAGATTAGTCACGTGTACGCTGACGAGCAAAGCGTTCGCTTATTACTAGACCACATACCAGCGGTAATGTCCTTAACGGTACGCGAATGAACCTCTGATTTATAATGATTGCACTAAATCGCAAAAGCAGTGCATGTGCAATGTACGTCGCCTACAGGAAGTCCGAAACTATTGCTGATGGTGCCCACGTTTGTAAAAACCACTTTCCAGGCAAAGGCGTCGATTATTTATTTGAATAATGCATAGATGCGTGTTATTTAAAGTAGGCACATTGAGAGACTATTGTAAAATCGTGTAGACAGACCACACACCGTGTTTTTTAAAACCTGATAGTTCTAGGTCCCTGCTGCTCATTTAACTGTTTAAGACGTGGGGAACAACTACAAGAATCGCCGAATAATTTTGTTCCGCTTCGGTAGCTAGATTGACGGTGCTTAATCATATTCCTATGACATCCATTTACCGTACAACCATGAAGTTGCTTTGTCATCATCATTACTTTCCCACTTATGTCTGCATGTTCCCGGCATACTTCTAATCCCTCTTTCCCTTCGGAGTGGATGTGTGGATAAGTTGTAGGATGTGTGTTCCATCCACTCAAGACACTCGTTTTTCTGATGGAGGAAAACAACCAAAACTCTCGTGTTTCAGGATTTCGGCATAAGACTCGGCACATGTCTCGGATAACCCAGGCGAACTTTATATTAACCAATCGCCCACCCCTACGGCGTACATCCCCGCACAGGCGAAGCTGCGGTCCGTTTCACTCGAAGATATTTTGGAAGCCACACGCTGCTAACGTACTGTGTACAAAATACCATTTTATGCCCCAGGTTTTGCAACTTCACCGACCCTTTGAATTATGTTTTGTTTTTCGAAATGCCGTTCAGGTTCCCGAGGTACACGTGCCCTGGATATCTTTAACGAACCCCGGATTCTCGAAAGCCGTGTGGTTCGGTTTCCTGCCTCTATATAAAAAATGCCACAGCCCAGCCACGATCGACTCCGCGTCCTTTCCAAAGCACAACATCGAGTTCAATCTACTTCCGTGCTTCTGGTCCCGTTCCTCGGTGGCCGTTTGTGACCCGAAGAGTAGAAGGCTTCTTTGCCCGTATGCGGAGCAAGGAATTCCCCACCAGTTACTTAGAGCGAAGAATATGGGTAACGGAGGTAATTATGTTTTTAGCAATCATTTATCACTGCTCTTTATTTCCACCAGACAAACGCATTGTACTGGCCTTGAAATAGTAGCACTTCCGTAAAACCTGCAAATTGCCCCACTGCGTGACTGATGCATTAATGTCTCCATGCGTTGTGTCTAAGCGCGAGATTTGTTTCATTTTATTTAACGCGACGGGCGCACCCGGCGCCTCCAGCCGCGCGTCTTTGCTGGGTCGGTTGGAGCCGGCTGCATTTCCACCTCCGCGATTATGCCGCTGTTTGGACAGCTTGCCTCCACCCCCCCCCCTCGCCGCCAGCACAAGCAGGGGAAAGAAAGAGTTGGGAGGCGAAGCGGAGACCACTTGCTTCCCCCCTCGCACCGTTTGGTGGCTGACCGTTACGCTGTTTTTCTCTTTTTTGTTTGCAGACAGATCCCCGGGAACTCGTCTTTTTGTCGAAGCCAGTGAGCGTTGGTGTTGCAACACAGTCGCAGTTTGAAGCATGGTCTTTTTTTTTACTCGACGTGTCGCCATGCCGCCAGTGCGGGGAAGTTAGCGGTCGAGGTCGCTGGCTTGTGTTCGTGTCTAGTGCGTCCGTGATCGTGGTTGCAACCCCGTGAATAACCCCGTGCTGGGGCCGTTCCCCGTCTACGAGTCGGCCGGCCCGACTTATGTGCGCTCCTGTGTCTCCATGTTCCGGCGTGCGACGAGCGCTGGATACCCATTCCGATAACAGCGTGTGGATATTTGTAGCTGTGTCTATTTCGTGCGGATAATGGGATGCTGTCCGCGCATGAAGCGTACCGTGGGCTTCTTCGCGTGAGTATTGCACTCTTGTCCGCTGCGAAACTGGTGCAAGATAATTTTTCCTCTGTTAGCGGTGCTGGGCTCGTTCACTTTCGCGTGATTTGTTTCAAAGCGAAGGGTGAGAGTGAAAAAAAAAAGTTACCGAGCAGCTTCATGCACAAGGCTCGAGTTTCGTACCGGCCTAACAGGCTGTCTACCGATTTCTCACGCAGTTGATTGAATGATTGTGGGGTTTAACGCGCCGACGCAACGCAGGCGATGAGGCGCGCCGTAGTGGAGGGCTCCGGATTAATTTTGACCACCTGGGGATCGTTATCGTGCGCCGAAATCTCGTACACACGGGCGTTTTTGCTTTTCGCCTCCATCAGAAAAGCGGCCGCCGCGGCCGGGAATCGAACCCGCGACCTCGTGCTCAGCAGCGCAACGCCTTGGCCACTGAGCCACCGCGGCGGGTGATTTCGCACGCAGTACCGTAACAATTGTTACACTGATTTGCGGTTCCGAACGCATTGGATGAGCTGCAAGGGAGTGGCGCGCCCAGAGCGTTAATTTAACATGATCTCGTCTGTTGCTCGGACGCCTTAGGTCCTCTTTCCCGGCTATCGAAGCATTGTTTGTCTTTTTCGTGCTCGATAAAATGGGTAGGTAAATGCGTTATTTTAGCCATTCAAGATACGTTTAAGGTTCCAACACCACACTAAGTAGACTTGGCTCTCCGTTTGAAATTAAAATGGTTTTTCGGTGGAGCTAGTCGCCAACCTGCCATACGACGTATCCTACCAATGTACGAATGATTGGGTAATATCTGTGCGAACATCGCCGTGTGGGTTGCTGGTAAACTTCTGTCCAACACTGTCGTTGAGGGCAAATACAATGGAGCTGTGCCGTAGGGTTTTATGTATAGCGGAAGATATTTTGCTCGCGCTTAGGAAATTCACGCGCGAGTGGAGAAATCAGCTGCAGGCCGTCGCTGCGTTTACACTGAGCGAATTAAAAGAAAAGACTCAATTGAAGCACATATGACAGCACGGTCACGTAGCATAATGACTTACGATCAACATATGTACCAATTGTGTCCTATTATTGTGGAATTGTTTTTTTACTGACCTGCTGAAAACTCGGGCACCTCTTCGGCCATGGTAATGAGCTAGTGTCGTCTGCTTTGTTTCCCCTCTATGCTGTTACGCAGTGGCGCCGCTAGGGGCAGTGGCGCCGCTAGCACTCAATAATCTCCTCCCCAATAAGGCGCGTTCGTAGTGTCCCATTCTGTGTCGGCTTTGTGGCGCAGTGGGTAGAACACCATTTACATTGCGTTCCGCCCGCAGGGTCGAGGGATCGAAACCGGGCGCCGGATAGTATTTTTTTTATATTGTAGGGAGGGGTGCGGTGCGGACTACGGACGTCAACGCGGGTGACATCGTGAGTTACTGAAATGCTCTGCATTTAAAAGAAGATATAATAAATTGTCAGTCATACAGCTAAGCACTAGGGCTGCTCCCGGCAATTTCCACTGCCAAGCTAGTCCACGAGGGAATTCATTACACCTGAGACGAAATTATAGGCGCCATAATTTTGAACTAAAGAGAATGGTAACAACTCGTCTTCACCGAATTCTCCTTGCTCCGCCGCATTCTCTACGAACCCTCGGGATATGTACCCCGGCAGAAGGGCTCCCGTTAGCTTTGTGCTGGTGCATACCGTTGGCACAATGCAAAGCCATGCTCTAATGAGGAGCATGCAACTTCTCAAGCATTTAGTCGCTCTCAAGCGGCCATGAATACTCTACTTAAACTGTTAGAAATTCACCCGAAGAGCCTAAAACCATGGCCGCCTCAGCCCTGGAGTGCGTCCAAGCACCATTATTGTCCCTGACTCCGCTGTAGTTCTAGTCAATGTTTAGGAGTTAAAAAGAGACGGGCAAGCCAACGTAAAAAAAGGTACACTAAGAACACCCAAAGAGGAAAGATGCGCACCGAGAGAGGGCTATCTTTCAACTAGTGTTTTATAAATAAGCGAGTGTATATTATAAAGGTTGAAAAAACACCGAGCAAAATATACAATTAGAAAAATTGCTCTAAAAGGAGAGACAGAGGAAGGACGACCGACAATACGGCCGAGGAAGGACGCAGACAGCGTTGTCTGTCGTCCCTCCTCTGTCTGTCCTTTTAGCGCAATTTCTGTAATTCATATTGCACCAGCTAGCCCAACAGCACATTTTACCAAACTATACAAATATGTTAGACAACTGCTCGGGTTTATGGTAGCCATCGACTGCGCGCATTTGTAAGTGTGCAATGATATTTCGAGGTGATGCAAGTGAAGCTAGCGTAATACCATCTACCAATACCCGTATTGTAGTCAAGCACTGTTTAAATTATTTCTGAATAGATTTCCTACTTAGAAGCACGTTACCTCAGATGTAAATCATAAACGCGTGCACTTGTTAAACATATTTGTACGCATGGATTATGGTCTTATGTACCATGAGAATACCAATACCCCCCCTTTTTTCTTTATTTATTTTATCTTACATCACTTGGCAATTATCACAATCACTGCCGCCTTCTTCTACCAGCTTGTGTCAGATAGCTAATCAGGAAATTCACCAATATGCAACAGTAAATACGTCCCTTAAAGACCTTTGAAAGAAATCCCTCTGTAATTTAAATCCTATTCCATATGCTTGCATTCCCAAAATCGTCATGCCAATTTCTTGCCTATTGTGCGTATCGAGATAAAACACAAAAACAAACACGCATGGGACTCTTTTAAATATTCCTACAAAGTTCCTGCCTCTGCCTGCTGTGATCATTAGCGATACTATACGCCAAATAAAATGCCGTATCGTTAGCCCACCGAAACTAACATCCACCCGTAATTTAGAGAAATTTGAATTTGGTTTTTGTCGTGCTTGATTTTATTGCATAACGTTAAAATATACTACCCCTGGCCGAACGACTGAACTACTTCTGAAATATATAATCTAGGAAGTCAAGGTGCTCAGAAAACAGGCACAGAAAAAATGCGCCTTGCCATACTTTTTTTTTCCGTAGTCCCTGTTTTGTGCGCGCGTTACCAGCTACACGAGCACCTTAATATACACTTCACTCGAAGAATGTGTTGCTGTTGGGGTCCTCGATGCACGCACGCGATGTAGCGTGGTTCAGGTTGTTCGTGTGCATACCCTAGGCAGCCCAACTTTTTCTACTCACAAAGGAAACATCTATGGGCTGCAAGAGGGGTACATTTTTCATAGGTCACGTGTAAGTTACATTTCTGTCACTGAAAGCATCCGCGTTAAGATATGAACTCTGGAATGTTATCGAACCACGAATCACTTTTTTCAAAATCTCGAAGCTGTTTTAACAAGACGATTGTGAAACGGAAAGTGCACAAATCAATCTGGACTTACCCTCTCGCAAAGCAGAAACGTTTGGTGGCTGTAGCCTCTCCTGGATCAGTGATTGCAACCATGTAAATATTGCAAATACAACGTGTTCTATCACCTTCTATCCTCGTATCATCTATGGTGGAGGGTTCGGCTTCACACCCATCGTGGCCCCAGCGTCCACTGTATCGGCAATCACCGAAGGTACATGGGCCGTGTCGCGCCGCTTCAGCCCCACCGCGACCAGTACTCGCAGATATCCCACGGCTCGTGCCCCGAGTTCGTGAGCGCCCGATACAGAACAACCAAGACCAGACTTGATATGAGCAGCCGAGACCCGCGGATCCTGCCGGGTCTCCAGCGCTTTCATCCGGCACGGTTCCCAGTACACTCACCCTTTCGTCGTCACCTGGTGGGCGTCAATTTTCGGGGACTAGGCTTCACTAAGCCCTTCATCTTCATCCAGTGCGGCAAGTAAATAACTCAAATAACTAATTATACTCATCTTGTCCCATCACCACAGCACCCGTTCATTCACTGTGGTGTTTACAGGACGGTCGCTTGCGACGACGGGAAATCGCCACAACACGACGATGAAGGGGGAAGTGGAGCCTAGCGGTCTCGACCTAGATTTTGTAAACGTTGACGCTGTGGGTGTTGGCGCAGCCTGTCCCGGCTGGGTGACGGCTGCGATGTAAACACACCGTTCGCGTATGTGATATTTCATGTCTTATGTCCTGCATCCCCGCAACAATAATCCTTTGCTTATGGGAGGGAGAACAGCAATATAGCTCAGCTGTTCTCAAATTCGTCAAGAGGTGGTGGCGGCTTAACAGTTAAATAAAAATGTGGTCATACTGTGGGTCGGTAAAACTGTACTCGGAGTGCGCGTCCTAACTACTCAAACATGTTGCGTGGTCCAGTTACTCGTGGCTGACAGGAAATTGTCGTGGGCTAACATTACTTATAAAAGGGTGTTTGTTGTAAATCCAGGGTCTCGTACATTTGCTCAAACAAAGGTGTAACCCGCCAAGCTACACCTAAGCTACGCGCCGTTGTGGAAAGATCCGTGTATATTGTAACTACCTGGGGATCTTTAACGTGCACCAAAATCAAGACAACCGGGCGTTTTCTCTTTTTCGTGTCGGCAGGAAAGCGCCCACCACGGCTTGGATGTGTGTTTTTGTGCCCTTAGCTGCACACACCCCACGTACATGTGTGATGCCAAAGCGCGCTATATTCTATTGAGCGCCTGCTAAGAGTAGCCTGCTGTTAGGGCTGTGAGGTGTCGCTGCAATTTTTGGTACTGGCGCGTACCGCCTGTGCTCATAGCTGAAGCGCCTACCTTTTAATTTTTCTGTTCATATTTTTTTTCTAAACTTAATTCTAGTAGCTATTGCAGAGTCCTTCAATGCTTTACTGGTCACGAAACTTCGGCGCTCGCTTCATATAGGGACCGCGCGCGCCACTACAGGCGCCACCGCCGCACGAAGGTCATCCAGCCGCCGCGCGTGCGGCGTATTTGCCAGCTCTTGGCGTGCAAACGCTCGCTGCTTTTGGTGTCTGCGCGCTGATTAAGTGTGTTTTTTTTTCGTAGTAGTTAGCGATGAATAGTCCAGTAATTGTGTTTATCACCTGCCTTCAATGGGGTTTTATTTTTCGAAGTAAGTTACCGTAGACTTCGGCCGCGAACGGCAACGGCTTCTGTGTGCTCTGGCACAAGCGCTGCGCCGTCGTGTTTACGGATTTTTAAATCTATATTGCTTCTTTTCTTAAAGCAAAGTTGTAAATACCACACATACGGTAGCTGTGTAGTGACGGACTGCTGCGGGTCTATCGATAATACAATAAAAAACTGAAAGAAACCAAGTACGCGTCGTTCAGACTACGCTTAATGAATCCGTTTATTGCTCTGTAATGCACAGAACGCTAAAAGAGATAGCCCAATAGTATTGTCGTTTCGATGAGTGGGTACATACTTGAGAACATCTAAAAACGCTGCAGAAACGCGAAGGATCAAAACACGAAGAGATATATGTTACTCCATGTGTCTTTCTGCTTCCACGCTTTGCAATCCTTGCAAAAACAGGAAGCGAAAAAAGAACAATGAAACTGATTTTATCACACGCAACAAAAAATTTCTATGTTACGAAGGGAGACAAAAGAGCGTAGTCCAGCGTACAAAAATTTATTTTTTCGCGCTGCGATGTGCAGCACACGGAGGAAACAGAATATTGCCACGTAGCCAAGAACGACGCAAAGCTTTTCTGAACGCAGCGAGCTAGCGATCTCCTGCACTACAAAAGACTAGAATGAAACACAAACGTCTAAGAAGCAGTCCGCAGTGTGACGTGAACAGATGAACGTCGATAAAGTGAGTTGCGCGGCGCTTGCTATGCGTGCATTACTCTTGGAACGTTATTAATTTCCGATCCATGGAAATAGGATCGAGAACATCGTCGAGGAAACAAAAAATCAAGTTAGCGACAAGGTACCCGCCGCGGTGGCTCAGTGGCTAAGGCGTTGCGCTGCTGAGCACGAGGTCGCGGGTTCGATTCCCGGCCGCGGCGGCCGCTTTTCTGATGGAGGCGAAAAGCAAAAACGCCCATGTGAACGAGATCCCCAGGTGGTCAAAATTAATCCGGAGCCCTCCACTACGGCACGCCTCATCGCCTGCGTTGCGTCGGCGCGTTAAACCCTACAATCAATCAAGTTAGCGACAAGGTGGCACCCTTTCCATATCACACAATATTGCCCGATGGGACGTACGACAAAAACAGCAAACGGGCGCTCCGGTTGAAACGCCGGATAAGAAACCGGAATCGGCCACGCGCGGTTACAAACAAACAAAACGAACCCTAAGGGATAATTCGCGGAAATATGTAAAGTAAAAGCACAAGGATGTCCCAAAGATTTTTTACACGCGAGCCTGAGCGCAAGGTAATACAAGTTTGCAAACAGGTAATGAAGCACCGCTACAACCTGACTGATATGACAAAAATCCGGCTTTAAGTTAGCCTTGTACAATTCTAGGCCCACGATGCTCTCAAAAGGGCACATTGCTTTTTCCATTCTCACACACAGTGCATTTCCACACACTGTCGCAAACTTATAATCGAAGCTGAAATCTCCCGTTGCTTGCCTTGGAATGGCACCCCTCCATTTCTCACACAGCTGCCTGTCGCTCGGTCAACACAACAAGGAAACATTTTTGTGGCATCGTTGTACAAGGAACGACATCCCGGGACGCAACACATGTTCGGCATCGTCGTTGCACTACTTAAGTCGCATCACAAGAGCGCGATATGCACGTTACATTTTTTTCCCGCACAAAACAAACACAACTCGCCGCGGCTCCGCCGTTCGAGCCAGCGCAACGCCGCCCGAGGAGTGACCTCAGTGAGAGGGTGGCGCCACCGCGCGGCGGCCAAATGCCGCATATGAAGCTCTCCCATTGAGTTACGGAGCAGTTTCGTGACCAGTAAAGCATTGAAGGACTCTGCTATTGCTAATAATGGCAACCGAATAAGCTTCAAGTTTTTTTGGGTGTAGGGCGCAGCCCAACACCACGTAAAATAAATGCCAAAAACGCCCGAGGACTTATGTCACGTGGGGCGACGTGCAGCGAAGCTGTAGAAATACGCACATTGGCCAAAACCCTTACCTTGGGTTCGACAGCACAGCTCAACAGCCGTTGAGCCGCCGTAGCGCTTTACACAAAATAAAAAGACTAGCACAAATTTTAAATTTATTCTTCCACTCTTTTTGATTAATCTTTTTAAATAAAAGACTTAGGCACTTTGCGTATTTTAAAAACATTCTGTAAAAGCAGCTTGCAATTAGTAATTGGCAAATCAAGTTTTTTTAAAAAATTGTTGGTTTTTGACTTGTACGTTTAGCAATTTTAAAATATGAAAAAATGGGACCACGTCAGAAGCATTCAATAATTGTCGTCTTACTCCAATATAGTGTGTGTTGTGAATTTGAGATGTCTTCTTAGTGTGGGTTTTCTGCCCTTTGCATTTATTCTGCCCGACGATTGTGACATCCGGAACGATCTTACCTTCTTCTGTTCCACTTAACAAGAAGGTGACCGAGCATTCTTCTTGTCTCATGAGGAAGCAATTTGGCACCGAACGGAGTATGTCAGAAAGGTGTGGCGGTATGGCGGAGGATGCAGAAGTAAAACTTTTGACCTGAGGCACCGCTGCAGCGACGCTCACCTGGAAGCGCATCGTGTTATTCGCCGTGCTCGCTGTCAGCGTTGCGCACAAAGCCCCGGTTTAAGTTGTAGTGCTCACGTGCGGCAGCGGCCGCGACACGAGCAGCCGCTCAGCTAATCTGCAGCCGACCAAACACGCTGCCTGCCACGCATCTCCCGCTGAGTCGTCTTGGGTAATTTGACTGATCTTGGGCCGCGTTCGCATTGAAAGTGCAACGCCGCCCTCGCTGAGAATGAACGCGAGCCCTGTCCTCCTTCTGTGAGAGTTACACGGGATCGAACCGCTTGGAGCAGTGGTCGGCAATACAGCAACATCAAAGGTTAACCAACCGAAACCAAGACTCAACAAAAATAAGCCAAGATTTTGCTATGCATATTCAAGGTTAGCTGAACTAATCCGCAACCATGTTTCGTTCTTGGAGCGCATTAGGCACCGAGTTTGAACCCAAAGTTAAAGCAAAAATCCTCAATTGTGAATCTGCAAAGTTTTTTACACCTTTGTTCCAACGCCCGCAGCTTTTCTGGCGCTTAATACAGTCTTGCTTACATCTTGACAGCCGACACTAGCCCGGGTGCCGTACTTTTTCTGTATTGTTTGTTGCCAGTACCGCTTCTGCACTTACAATCGATGTTTGAACTCGGCAGCAATATTTTGGCGCTTTTCGGGAATCCTCCCTAGATGCAAGAATAGTTTCTGTTCCTCTAGAGTAGGGAGAAATCTAGAACTGCCTATGGCACCGACCAATGCGTGACAAAGTAGTCTGACTTTTCATTCTAGGTGAACAAGCATGGTTATTTCACTCACAACGCTGCAAATTCAATATTACCTACCCGCAGCCAGACCTTATACAAACAAATGAAATCGCATGTTTTCACACTAGACTAAAACTGTTCTTTTAAAAAAACTAGAAAGTTTTTGCAATGAAAGTAAATTTGACTGCAAAATGATTTCGAGGTTATAAATTTACTTCGTAAGAAGGTAAATACATCCACTGCTATTTGACTTCTATACACAGGACATGTTGGTGGCCCTCATTCCTCGTAGTGCCGGGGACGTCCCGCTTGGCATCACGGTAACTACATTATGGACGAGTCAATTGATCGACTTATAAGGGGCATTCTGCCCTGTTATATGGAATAAAGTTGCTAAAGGAGTGCTCGGAGGGAATTTAAATTTGATAGCAATGAGACGTACATGCATGTGTGTATAGTTTGTAGCTTTTTAGCAGCAATATAAAAGCATGATCATTGCATAACAAAACAAAATTCTCACTCTAGACGAATCGGTGTTCTTGTTTTACAACAATAGCGGATAGCAATCTCGTGGTAAGTAAGATTCTGATGCAGAAATTGTATTGCACGGCACATTATAAACATCGTATGCTTTGGCGTGACTATATCGCTCATTTTGGAATCTAGTGGCCAGAGAGAGCCTGACATGGTACCAGCAAGGACTTTCATCAAGGCCAGTCCATGAAAAGCTCTGCTGTTAACAACATTTCTAAAATCTCGGGATTGTTTGCCGTGATGTCGCAAATATCAAGATATGGAGGAATCGATTTCGACATAAATGATACCGCGTTTGCTGCTACAACAGTACTCACAGTTGCCGCTTTCTTGCTCAATGTGTTTGACACCGACACTTCGTTTTGCCCTATTAATTGATACCAGCTATTCGTACGTCGAGATAACGTATTGTCGCGAGGAAGTAAGAGCATGCTAAAATATGTTGGCATAGATCACATGAAGACCCGCTCAGTGCATACCTGGTTCTCAGATTTCACGTTTTTTGTGGGCATGCATTCGACACCATTATGGCCACCCGGAGATGTATAGGTTGTTTTGTAGCATGTGGTATAGTAGTCGCAGTGCTTCTTGCACGCAATGGGAGGTAGAAAAAATATGTTGCAAGAACACGGAAGCTTCTATTTAGCTTAGGCGGCGGCTCCCAAAACCGCGGTGCCAATAAACATCAATGACGGCTAAACGGTGAACCGTGTTATGGAGGATTGTGTTGGCTCTTTGAATATTGCGGCGACGGGGACATAGCATCTGGCTTTCACGCCCAGTCCAACTCTTTTGCAGAAGCGAGATCATCTGGTGAGTGAACATATGAGATCCGCGTCCAGTGTGCTCTCCATCAGAGGCAGTGCAGGGAGAGGGATTGTATACTATGTTGCTTCCACCGGGTGACTGACATGGTCACTGTGATTGACCTAGGGTGCCCCGAAGAGACCTGATGAGAGTCAAAGGGGTTACGATGAGAACGGAAAGAGGTCAGAATAGATGCGATAAGAGAGCTGTGGCACTCCGGTCGAAAAAAAAAAGAAAGCAACAGTTGAGTAAGTGCTACGCTATTCCAGACGACCTTGTAAATCATATAAGGAGCCTACATTTTTAGTTGAAGTGATCTGCATGAGTTTTGATATTGTCACGTGATACTGAATGGATATAATATAGGAAGTGGGTGTATAAACAAATAAGACAATGTAGTCACTGGCACAAAATTATGTTGATGGCACGCAGCCTATCCAGTGCAAACTGAGAACTCGTGTGTCTTCTCTTCTTTCCATTAATGCTCGACCTGCGTCTTTCCAGAGGAGCACATACTGTTGCGACGCTGATTCCCCGAAAACCTGCCTTTGACCCTCAGTCATCGACTTGCCACGAACCGGCGTATTCACAGTGGCGAACTTGCTGTTGTGAGGCTGATTCACCGAAAAACTGCATCGAACATCCGTCATCGACTTGCCACGAACCGGCGTATTCACAGTGGCGAACTTTGCGCCTACTTGAACTATGCGCCTTTCAGCGACCTCGTGGCTTCTCAAAGCGCCAACCGGCCAGCGGCGGTGCTAACAAAAGCAATGCTGGGCGCCCTGAACAACAAGCCTCGGCGGCGTGCCCGCGCCTCATTGTCTTGGCCTTTTGTGGCGTGTTGTCTTCAATAGTCCACTAGAAGAGTATTACCACCGAGGGATGCAAGGCGTCTTCGTGGTAGTGCAACATCGCCAGGACAAAAGAAGGCTCTGACCACGGCGGATTGCCACGGCGGGAGCAACCTGGCGCTCACCTGCCCCGGAGAGGAGGGGCCTCTCGTGCGTGTGCGCGTGTGGTTTGCGTGGTGGCGCTCCTATCAGTGCCATGACCTCCGTGATTGGTGCCTCCTGACGTCAGCCGGAGAAAAAGGGTGAAGGGGAAGGGACCCAACGTGCCTATTTAATCTCTCGCGTGCAGGAGCGCACTGCCCGCTCTCATACCAAGATGTAAATACTTGTATATAAAGTTTTCTTCTTCGTCAACTTGCCCATCATGACTGCCCCGGCACTTCACCCACCTCGGCCCACATCGACCACGCTACCATGGTTCGCAACAGTGGAGTCAGCGGTGAAATTCCCAACAGTGGAGTCAGCCCCCGGACTTCCCAATAGTGGTGGCAGCGGTGGGATTTGGCTTCCCAATAGTGGTGGCAGCGGTGGGCTTTCCAACAGTGGATGGCAGCTCGGCGGGATCGGCCAGCGTCAGCACCTTGGTGGGGTGAGTGCCTGAAGTTTTACCTCTCGTTTTTGCCAGACCTTGCTAGCGCAGCGTCGTGCGTTCTAGGTTTTGACTTTGCTTTCTACTTTGTTGTAGCGAGTAGGCGAGGGTAAACTATTCGGGGTGCTGTATCACGATGGACAAGTTCAGAGTGCGGGACCTCCTCGAAATTTGCGAGGAGTTGGGTCTTTCTGTTGGCCCCGCAAAGCGAAAAAAACAGATCCTCGAGCTCATGGAGGCAGATGAGGTACCTCTAGAGGAGGCCCGGGAAGCTCATGAGGAGATTCAGCGGCGGGCTGAAAAAGACAGCCAGGCGCAGAGGGAGCAGGAGGAAAAGGAGGCCAGGGAAGAAAAAGCTGCCGAGAGAGCGCATGAGCTCAAGATGAAGGAGTTGGAGTTTCGGATGTCCGCCGAACACTCTGCTCCATCCTTACGGGAGTCCGCGAGCCTAAGAAACCAAGACCTTCTGCAGCCGTTCACGGTTGGCGAGGACATCGCTGGTTTTCTGGTGGATTTTGAGTGCGCTTGCGAGAAGGCAGGTTTCTCTTCCGACGTTTGGCCCCAAAAACTTTTGGCGCTACTGCCGTCTTGTGTCGCCAATGTAATCGGGTGGTTGAGCAAAAAGGATGCCAAGGTGTATGAAAGGGTCAAAGCAGCTCTCCTGCGGAGTGGGTACCGCCTGTCGGCAGACCCCGCAGCGCGAGCTAAACCCGCACCCGCTCAACAACGTAGTGAGTCGATCGCATCGGCAGATCGCGAAGCGCGAGCTGAACCGGTAGCCGCGCAGTGTAGTAGCGAGCCGATTGGGTCGGCAGATCGCGATGCCCCAGCCGTATGCGCTCCCGCTCGAGATAGAAGCGGTCTGATCGCGTTGGGAGATCGTGAAAAGCGGCTTGAGCCCGTAGTCGCTCAGACTAGAAGCGAGTCGGCGGCGTCGACAGATCGCGAAGCACGAGCTAACTCCGTAGCCGCGCCGGGTAGTGGCGAGTCGGCCGCGTCGGCAGATCGCGAAGCGCGAGCTAACTTCGTGGGCGCGCAAAGAAGTAGCGAGTCGGCCGCGTCGACAGATCGCGAAGCGCGTGCTAACTGCGTAACCGCGCCAGAAAGTAGCGAGTCGGCCGCGTCGGCAGATCGCGAAGCGCGACCTCAGTCCGTAGGCGCGCAGAGAAGTAGCGAGTCGGCCGCGTCGACAGATCGCGAAGCGCGTGCTAACTGCGTAGCCGCGCCAGAAAGTAGCGAGTCGGCAGATCGCGAAGCGCGACCTAAGTCCGTAGGCGCGCAGAGAAGTAACGAGTCCACTGCGTCGGCGGATCGCCGAGCGCGAGCCGAACCAGTAGCCGCGCAGGTGGACCCGGGCAGCCAGAACATGCCACACACGTTTGACTGCAAGTCGCCTGGGATCGGGGCATTGCCGCTCGAATGCGCCGCGATACCCAAAAGAAGAAAAAGGAGGCGGCCGAAAAACAGTCAGCGTAAAAAGGCAAAGAAAGTAGGCGAGCCTTTTCACTTTGCAGCATTCAAGGCTGAGATGGCCAGAAGCAGCAGAGCAACACGAAAGGTCAGACGTCTGAGGGAAACAAAGAGGCCGCTCCCTTGCCGTGACAGAGGCCGAGGGGCACTATGCCGAAAAGGGCAGAAGGGGGTGACTGGGTTCCGCAGGAATTCTCGGAGAGCTGGGGGGAGGAAGTTTCGGGGAGAGTGCGTTCCCCGCCGACGCGTTCGTCATGGTCGGGCGTCCCATTCTTCTCTGGGTTCCCTTCACTTCGGTACTCTCCCCACGCGTTGCGCCTATTTTCCCCCTCAATGTCAAAGACCTCCCCCGTACACTGTGCGGTGCACTTTGCAAAAAATGAGCACAGGCGGTCGGCCTAAGTGGCAACAACGTTTCGGCAGGCTACACCCGGAAATGTTTGTTTTGACGAAGGCATAGGTTGTTTCCAAGGATTCAGACGAATCCGCGTACACGTGGATAACTGCGTACGTACTTTACTCATTCTGTTTTGTCATTCAAGTGTTTACCGTGTTTCCGTAAGAGGAGGAAGTTAAGCCTGTGTTTCGTTTGGTTACCAGTGTGTCAATCGTCATGCTTTAACGTCGCGTAGTTAGACTTGCTTGGTGTTGTAGAAGTTGTTATTGTTAGTGATCGAACTCACCGGGAAGTAAGCGTAACTTTTGTGTGTTTCGATTGAAGAAGTGGTTCATGTGCGTGATCTAACACCGCGTAGTTAGACTTTTTGTTAGGCGTTAGAGGAGTAGTTATTGTTCGAGGTCGAACAGAGCGTGAGGTAAGCGTAAATTTTGTGGTGTTGATTGGAGAAGTGGTTAATGTTTGCGACTTAACGCCACGTAAGGTAGGCGGAATCTGTGTGTCAGTGTTCATTTCGTCTCACCCTGTTGGAGTGTACGAAATTGTTGTATATAAACACCGGAAGTAGTTGCGTTTAGTACTACGTGTTTATGGTCAGTTTTGAATATTGAGGCATTTGTATGTGCCAGTTTGGTTCTCTTGCGTAATGGTGAGCCCAACGCAATTTTATGGTTCAGTATAAAGAAGGAAGCTACAGATTATTGTTGATTGACGTAGCCGAGCTCTGTGAGCTAGCTATCTGTAGGTTATCTTTCAGATAAGTGTTCGTATATCTGTGGATTTTCATGTTATCACAGGTTTCATTTTCGTAAATGTATGTGCGAAATGTTATGTTCTTCAAAGAGTTATGTAAAGTCATACTTTTGTTTTGCTGCACCGTCATATCGGTTTTGACTTTTGTGCTGTAGACGGTGGAGAAAGGTATGCGTTGCCTCGGTTGCCTCGAATTACGGCAGTTGTAGCTGAGTAGTTTTGACAAATGGTCATGGGCAAAAAGGGGAATGCCTTTTGAGCTCCTGTTGGCTTCTTCGCTCGTTTGCGCCATCTGCCTCGTAGAGCTCCTGTAGCCCATTCATGATTCTTTGGTACTGTTGTAGTTGTTGTTTTAACAACACTCAAAATTGAGGTCTGATTCTGAGCTTGTGCCACGAGATGAGCACTTCGAATTGTTTCAAGGGGTGTAATGTTTTAGCAGTCAGGTTGGTTTTGTTTTGTTATCATGGTCTGGCATTTCGAGTGGTGTTCAGAGGGCGCTTTCCGCATCGAGTGTTGTTCGACAATGGTTGTCCTGCCGAGTTAGTCATTTCTGCAGGAGCCTTGTGTTCGTGCCTTCTGTGGGTTCACGGAGGAGACCAGAAGAAAGCAGAAGTTCGGAGAATTGCGCCTCAAGCCCCGGATGAACCTGCTGACCAACCGCATCATTCCAGCCGAGCCGCGATCAGCCGCTCGTCATCCTGATGCATTGTCTGGCGGCGGGGGTGCTGTTGCGACGCTGATTCCCCGAAAACCTGCCTTTGACCCTCAGTCATCGACTTGCCACGAACCGGCGTATTCACAGTGGCGAACTTGCTGTTGTGAGGCTGATTCACCGAAAAACTGCGTCGAACATCCGTCATCGACTTGCCACGAACCGGCGTATTCACAGTGGCGAACTTTGCGCCTACTTGAACTATGCGCCTTTCAGCGACCTCGTGGCTTCTCAAAGCGCCAACCGGCCAGCGGCGGTGCTAACAAAAGCAATGCTGGGCGCCCTGAACAACAAGCCTCGGCGGCGTGCCCGCGCCTCATTGTCTTGGCCTTTTGTGGCGTGTTGTCTTCAATAGTCCACTAGAAGAGTATTACCACCGAGGGATGCAAGGC
Source organism: Haemaphysalis longicornis (assembly GCF_048455015.1). Taxonomy (NCBI): domain Eukaryota; kingdom Metazoa; phylum Arthropoda; class Arachnida; order Ixodida; family Ixodidae; genus Haemaphysalis; species Haemaphysalis longicornis. Next base: position 24,191,973 of record NW_027526233.1, on the reverse strand, counting down.
GTCTTCGTGGTAGTGCAACATCGCCAGGACAAAAGAAGGCTCTGACCACGGCGGATTGCCACGGCGGGAGCAACCTGGCGCTCACCTGCCCCGGAGAGGAGGGGCCTCTCGTGCGTGTGCGCGTGTGTTTTGCGTGGTGGCGCTCCTATCAGTGCCATGACCTCCGTGATTGGTGCCTCCTGACGTCAGCCGGAGAAAAAGGGTGAAGGGGAAGGGACCCAACGTGCCTATTTAATCTCTCGCGTGCAGGAGCGCACTGCCCGCTCTCATACCAAGATGTAAATACTTGTATATAAAGTTTTCTTTTTCGTCAACTTGCCCATCATGACTGCCCCGACACTTGACCCACCTCGGCCCACATCGACCACGCTACCATGGTTCGCAACAGTGGAGTCAGCGGTGAAATTCCCAACAGTGGAGTCAGCCCCCGGACTTCCCAATAGTGGTGGCAGCGGTGGGATTCCCAACAGTGGAGTCAGCCCTGGCTTCCCAATAATACGCAGATAGGTATATATTGGACACCAGGATATTCGTCTATGCTTATTGTCAGTTTCTAGGGAAGCTGGCGAACGTCTGTGACAAAAAAGCCCTGGCCACCTCCACTAATGTCAAACGTGGGAAGGGGGAAGCATGCAGTGTATGTGTATTCTTAGGTCCTTGACGTTTTTTCCAACGCAGAAGAAACCGTTGGGGGTTGAGGTATGCAGATTTGCTGTAAACGTCTCTTGTTATTGAAGCACAGAGCTCACTAGTGGGAGGTATAAACGAGTGTCTTGGTGTTTTTTAGTAGGCAATACGAAGCGCTCCAGCGGGAGGCGTAAACGAGTGTCCCGTTGTTTTTTAGTACGTGTTACGTTGTTGCAGAAAGCGTGAACAAGCTCCCGGTATTTTATTGTACACACTTCATACCACTCTAGCCCGGGGCGTGAAAGATTCTACCAGTGTTTTTTTTTTACACGCGTTAGGTTTCAGGGCGAGGCGTGAACGTGTTTACCGGTGCTTTGGTACCGTGACTACATGAGAGATGAGACAACGATTAAAACGGTGATTGCGAGGGCGACGACCCCAGAATGCGCCAAGAACCCCAGCCCCTAGGCGGCTTTGCTCCTAATGTTACCATTTATATATCAAAACAATAAAAACGTAAATATTGTCAGTGGATGCAGTCAACAGCAGGACACGACCATGGGGACATTTATCATCGCAGAAGCAAAGATGGTTGCGGCTTTCTCAACTAACCCTGGTTATGCAATGCGAAGGCGCAGCTTTGCCTGGGCAAATCCCTGCGATACCTAAGTAACCGTTGATTTAGCTGTTTTTATTATACTGTTCCTCCTAGACCAGCCTTTCTGTACAGTTAAGGCTCCGCTTCCGGGGTATACTGAGCCCAACGGCTCGCCGGAAGGCAGCCGCGGCGTGGTGAGACGGCACATTGTGGTTATTAGCAGAGTCCTTCAATGCCTTTCTGGTCATGAAACTTCTCCATCACGCTATGGGAGAGCTTCGTACGCTGCCGCGCCGCGGCACTGGTGCTGATCGCAGTGCAGGTGGGGGCGTGGTCAGAGCATGTTTGGCAGGGAACGGACCACGGAGTAAGATAAAAGAGACGCTCGCCGCCTTATCAGCAGTGCGCTTTCGCTTCACGTGTCGGTCGTGGGCTGCTCAAATGGACTTATCATTTTGTGAGTGGCGAAAACATTTCGGGCGAACGGGCATGCTGCTACTGCGTTCCTGCCTGCCAGTCTGGCTGCAGAGCATCGGCGGCCGCCCGATGCCCTCCGATCTGCGGTTGTGCCCCTCGCGGTAGCCTTTGTCCTCGTACGAAACTTGGCCGGGAGTTTTATGACAGGAGAAGCACTGAAGGACTCTGTTATTAGTGAAAGCCTCCAGCTCCGGTTCAAGGCACGGAAAAGAGTGCCAAGCCTGGCTCTGAATCATGGCCGAGCACGCATTCACGGGGCAAGTCAAGTGGTCATGCGCAAACCAGCTGCTGAGCAAGCTGGCAACAGACTCTTGCAGCGGTGGCCGCGGCCGAAGGCGGAGCTCGGCCTGACGAGTCACGCAATGCTTTGCCGAGGGTGGAGCGCAGCAGCGATAAAATGAAGGTCCCGCATACTGCGACGGCGAAGCCGCTGTGCGAGAATAGTAACGCTTTGCTTTAAAAGCTGCGGCTGGTGCGCAGCTTACATGGGATGCCGCTCACGATCAGCGTCGTATAAAAATAGTTCGTTATCTACCACTCTTTCTGTAGCCTTCACACTGCCGTCAGGCACCAAACGTTTAACAGCAGAGACGTGGTACAAGCCGCAAGTTCGGTGTTGCAGGAAAAACATACCAGGAGAATGCGGCGTTGTCGCAAGCGCGTGCCCCGCGGCAACCGCGGAGCGTTCTGAACATGCGCAGTCGCTTTAGCAAAAACAAAAATACAACTGGCAGAAACCACGAACAGCAGGAAAATGCACAGGCGCATAGCCTTCATGAGCGCGTGGCTTGCGGCATCCCCGGTGTTCCCAGGTTTCGAAGTTGCTTTAGCAGCGTTGTAGTCAGCGCTGTCGTCAAGCGCTACCACGCATGTTACGCTTTGTACGAGGAACACCATGATATCGATGCATGTGACCATGAAAACTATTAGCACAGTGCAAAGCAGCGACGGAACATGTCAATAAAAAATTTGGAACTTGTACAAATGCATGATGATGTGTTTTTCAGTGCTCACTTATAAAGAAATTCTGCACCGTCACTATGGTTAAAGTCTTGGGAAATTTAGTGCAGGCTTCGCAAGTTGAGCTGGGGGAAGTCTAGGACGCTGAGGATGACTTTGCATCCAGCGCTCGCCAGGAAAAAGACGACTACCTCTTCGATGCATATGAGGACAATAACTAACCCCACATCATTGCCAACAACAATGATAACGAAACTTAAGTATGTGTCCTGCAATGTTTACATGCAACAGCGCCGCCATTCAGGTCTTGTGCAGGAGTGCAAGATACCCAGGTTTTAGATGCAGAGCATCTGATTCACTCGCCTTGTCCCTCCGGCGTCGTCGTCGTTGTCGTCGGCGTTGTCCACCCCTCCCCCATTCTCCTCGCCGCGCCAGCTGCGCTCTCCGCCGCTCACCCCCTCTCCTCTCCGATAGCGAACACTCTCTCGCGAGGGGCACTGGATTGGATTCGATTGGATTGGATTGGATTGGATTGGATTCGCTTGGCTTGGCTTGGCTTGGCTTGGATTTGGATTGGATTGGATTAAAGTGGATTGCGTTGGATTGTGTTGCGTCGTAGCCGCGGCACGTTGCGTCATAGCCGTGGCAGACGCGCTGGGGCCCGCGCATGTGCAGTACTGTCTCTTCCGCGGTTTCCTCTCCTTCGGGCGCGCTGCGGATATAACCGGTGTGCCGTTCTCCGGCGAAGAAACATCCACGCTTGGCTCAAACACCTAGAGTCCACGCCGCTTTACAAGTACGCCAACGTCGTCATCGACTGGGACTGGCTTACGCAGTCCCCTCAACGTTATGCGCGCTATAAAACGCGGTCCCTTCACCGCTCCGCCAATGCGTCGCATCTACACAGGGGTTCCCGCGATGGGAGGTGGGAGTTTTTTCTGTCCCCCTTCACGGTCTCACATGCCACTTCAAGTGTTCGCTTTTAATGTAACCCTTACCAGTTTCACTTTGCGCACAGAACATTCATCACCAGGCGATGTAACGGGAACGGTTACACCCATGGCAGCCTTTTCAGGGTTGTCCTAGTTTCCATTAAAGCTTGCCTGAATTTACCGTCTTGACAGAAGGCGACTATTGCTGCTCAATCCGGAATAAATGCGTATGAGCAGAGTCCACAAGATTTGACAGAGTCCACATAAACATTACACACTCGGCTTATAAAGACATTCAAGCCAAACATACGCAAAAGCGATTCTCAAGAAAAGATATCCATGCGCAGTAAGCACACACTGTAATAACATTAGAGCGGGAAGAACGCATGCACATCAGCAAAGTAACAAGGCAATCGCATATTCCGTGGTCTTTCTCATTCCGTTGTGGTGTTTGCGTTGTAAAATTATTACAGTTTTATACTGTTCACTTGGGAAGAATGTAATTACCCTGCATTTGCAGACGAGAAATACGGGTATTACAGTTTGCAAACAGCGTATTTCAGCCAGAAAGCTGATTATTTCCGAACAAAACACTTAGCCAAATAATGAAGGACAACGTAATAGCCCTATTTTAAATATCCATGGGTGCTACTTCTTGAAAGAATGCTTACAGCCTGAGCAATTAGACGAAGGACGAAAGAGAATGGGTACACGAACAAGCGCTGATTTCCAACTGATGATTCAATTCGGGAAACAAATATAAAGTTATCCACACATCATCCGGGTTGTGCGAAAAAGCCGGGTCCAAGACAAGCACTGCGCACAACATAGATAACCACACTATCTATATAACAACATCAAATAAAAAGATGCTAAATTCCCACACGCTAAGCCGCGCCTTTTTGTATGCTGTTTTTGTATAGATACGGTGGTTATCTTTGTTATGCGCAGCGCCTGTCTGCTCCCCATGTTTTTCGCGCAACCCGGATAATGTGTGAGTAATGATACATTTGTGTTCTCCGAAATATATCATCAATTGGAAGTAAACGCTTTCTGTGTAGCCACTTTATTTCGCCTTCGTCTAACTGATTGCTTCACTTGATTGATTCTATGGCTGAATGCGCCGACGCAACGCAGGAGATAAGGTACGCCGTAAGGGAGGGCTCAAGAATACTTTTGACCCCCTTGGGAAAGGGGGGATCTTTAATATGCGCCGAAATCTTACACACACAGACTGTTTTTGCTTTTCGACTGTACCAGAAAAGAGGTCGCCACGCCCGGGAATCGAACCCGGGTCCTCGTGCTCAGCACGTTCGTGGAATTGTCGCGCTGTATGCACTAATTCGATGGAGTACCAACTCGCCCAAATTCTCACGGTATCTTTCTACTTATTCCTCCATGTTATGCCATAATTAGTCTCAGTGCGAACGTAACAAATATGCAGTACCAATCTTCAACCTGTGCGATTCCAGTTTTTGTTTACAATAGGTGACATTAAAACAATCAAACTCTATTCGTGTCACCTTGAATTGTGCAACCAACACCAAAGAACATTGTAAAGAATAACCCGCTCAAATCGGAGCCAGATGATCCTTAGTCAAGAGATCGGTTCTCGCACGCACGGCACGCAGTTTACTTGTGCAACGATCCTCACAGGGCAATTTACGATTCGTGAATTCGAAGCAGCGAAGATATTTGATTTTCTGCTCTACAAGTTGAAAGTACCACGCTTAAAAATACTGTCGCTGAGTCTCAGGCGTGCATTGTAATTTTGCAAAGAAGTAAAACTTTGAAGCTTACGGAGAAACACCGTGAAGGAGCATTCTTCTCTTGTAGGGCGCGCCTAGGAAACTTGCTAGACATGCTAGATTCTCGCAGCGTGTTTTTATTCGCCTATTTTGGGTAAAGTCTGGAAAGAAAGTAATTCAAATCATATTTTGCGGAACCTATCTGTGTAGGCTTCAGCAATGTGAGGCTACATATCTTCCAGCTATTGAGGTCGGCTTTGAAGGTTAGAATCCAGTAAAAGGTTTGCTTTTGCAGCGGAGCGGCTTTTTTGCCAGGCTTCCGTGGATGTTTATGTGGCCCTGTTGGCAAAACAAGCCGGGACGTGCGAGCGCGTGCCAAAAAGAATACCCCCGCCATCTCACGTTGCACTTCTGGGGAAGAGACATCCATGTGCCCTCGCGCCTCCAACATCCAGCTATACCCTATCTTTTTCGTCACATCAAGTGACAAATCTGATCACACTGCGCCTTTGACAGTAGGGGTCTCTTTATATGTTACCGTGGGCCCTATTCTCGACCGCACGAATTCCCAGGCAATTCGCCATGATGTTTTGCGCAAGCACGACGCAAGCAATGAGTGACGTGTTGCACTTATAGCTATGAAGACATGCATTGTAATTTGACGCTTCACTCCAAAGATCGCAACCAAGTTATAAAATATTGCGTATAAAACATATAAAAAGGCTTGGCACGTAATAAAAATATTCGGACGGTAGCTGGGGCTGGCAAGAGAAACACATTTCTGCAGGTAAAAATTGGCGTCAAAACCACAAGCCGATCGAGTAACGTTGATCCAAAAGCGAGCAAAATGTGGATGTCAAACTAGAAAAACATCAAACAATTTTTTTACCGTACCTATTTTTTTCTTTAAATCGGTTTTAGTTACATAGTTGGGCTCTCCGCTTCAATGCAAGGTTTGTGTTGTGATCACCTTCCTGGCCGCCACCGCCGCCACGCTGTCGTCTCCTGCTACGTTACAAATTTATAGCGTGATCCCAGAAAAAGACGGCCGCGACCATGGCTTCTACGACACATAACAGCAGCGAAGCGCTGTCTGATAACGCGGATCGCACCCATGTCGCCCATTCGCTCATTTGTCAATCTGGACTTCAATCAGCGCTGTAATAAGCAAAAGAGTCACTTGTATTTGTTATTTTTCTCTTGAGTTTGATCATGTGACCCAGTTGCTTACTAAGAGAAGAGCGGACAAATGCCATACGTTGGGTTCTATTTTTGTCATGGAGAGGCTCGTACTGCCCTCTTATGTGGCGCTAACGCAAAACAAATAATTTTTATTTTATTGGCAAACATAAAAGCATAATGCTGCAGGTAATTTGTACGCTCCGTGATCCCTGACACGGAAACAGTCGAAACTTATTTCTTTCGGTAGAAAACATGCTTTAAACAGGGCATCATGCGAAACGGCGCCTGGTACAAGTTCCCAGACTTTTCGCGGCGACAAACGTCGGCGAAATTTTTTGCCCTATTTCGCAGCAAAAGCAGCCGCCATTTTCAAGGTGTTACGTAACATTACGTCACTTTTACGCAGGCTGAAGTTGCCAATGTGTGATGTCTCGTTCTCGCCAACTGTGTAACTTACGTCACGCCTTCTCCGCCAATAGCGGAGAGGGCGTGTACTACAAGCAGTATTGTTGTTGAATAGCAAAGATTTATTGTAGGGTTTTAACGCGCCGAAGCAACGCAGGTGATGAGACGCGCTGTAGTGGGGGGCTCCGGATTAATTTTGACCACCTGGGTATCTTTAACGGGCGCCGAAATGTCGTACACAGGGGCGCTCTTGCTTTTCGGGTCCATCAGAATAGCGGCCGCCACCGCCGGGAATCGAACCCGCGACCTCGTGCTCAGCAGCGCAACGCCTCGGCCGCTGAGCCACCGCGGCGAGTCGAATAGTAGACAGGCCTACGTTGTCATTTTTGGTTCATTTAGTGGAGTTTTTTGTGGCCGGCAAAGAATTATGCACTTTCAGAAAAGAGAAATAAGGCAATCATGAGGACAGGTGCCCGGAAACGTCATGAAAAGTCAAAATGACGACAGCACACTCTACCGCTTTGTAAACCGGAAGCACGTTCCCAAATTGAAAGCAAATCAGTAAAGATCTACGGCAAATTACCCAATAGACCTTTCCGGAAAGTTGCTCGCGCCCCCAAACGGCGGCCGCAAAGCAGCCTGGGAACTTTGAGCGCCGCAGCAGCCGCAGCCGTTGCCGGCGCCTGTGGAGGCAGCATTTGTTAACGCTGCAGCTTCGGCGTTTAACATTGTGTGATGCATGCAGAACATCTGCTATGCTGGACAGCTGTTTTGATAACTGGCTTCTTTGTTAAACTTCAGCATTCTTACCACAGCCCGCATTTCTTCAACAAACTGCTGCATTTTCGGGAGTTGCAGTATGTATCCCATCGATTCATGCTAGACTGTTCATTTCAAGTACTGTTGCCTAAGAGGTGGCAATTCTTATTGTGCAATCCTGAGCTCTTTTGCTGTTTTCGGCTGTGTGTAAATATGAAAATAGAAATGTTGATTTCAGCCGAAAAAAAAGACGAGGCAGCTAGTATGGTATCATTGTAATAAAAGACACGTACACTTTTACTCGGTTACCAAAACTAACCAATACGGACTAAAAGGCAAAACTGTTCAGAGGGCGCTAATACAAAACACGCATAGTTGACATTTCGCTTACTTATCGATTGAGAAGTGGTTCATGTGTAACGTTGTTCAGGTAACAACAAATGTTCCATATCTGGTTTGGCTTGTCAGCCATCGCATTTGGGAAAGCATACCACATGTATACAGTATTCTCAAGTTATTCACTTCTCGAATAACTCGCTCAACCTGTCTCCTCAGGGTGGCGATCTGCCGTGTGCGTGTTTGCTCCGTTACTGTCAGTTGACGCCGACCATTTACCATAGGGGGTCTGTTCAATTTAACGCCAAGTTCACGGAGCTCATCATCGATCAAGAATCCTGGGTCAGCTATGACGAGCTGTCTTCCTTGTTTTCACACAGGAAGCACAATAATAATTCCACAATCAGCGACCGAAAAGAAATAGTCGAAATGCTGAAGCCACAACAGAAACAGAAAACGCCCGTTCCTCCAATGCCGCAGGAGACGGGCTGCAGGCAGTCGCTGGATAAACCGCATCGTTGTCTGCTGCTGGAGCGAAAGCATTGCTTTGTCGCCCTGTTACGCCCTTTGTGGTAAAATTAATTTCAAAACGGACGTTGATTACTCTAGGCTGATAGGAGTATCTCGACGGTGCTGCATATCACTAGTTCGTCTTGGATGCCTGAAAGCGGGACGGGCGCTTAGAAGGGCAGCGTTTAGTTCACTTAGCGGCAGCTAGGAAACAAAACAACAACAAAAAAAAACGTCTAAAAAGCATAATTTACGTTATAATGCTGGGCTTACCAGTCTACCGGAGGACACCTCTCGGCGGAGACCTGCTGTGTAAATATGGTCGCATACGGTCCATGTAACATTTGCGTCCGCTCGCGTTGAAATGGGCTCCACATATCCTGTGATGCTCGGAAGGCTACCACAAAGCGAATCGGTCATCACGACCATGGCGATGTATCCGGTGAACCCATTAATACTTTTTAATTCTCTTGTCCTTCGGAAACTTGTGCAATGAAACATGCCGGTCTCGTAGCGTATTGTTGTCCCAACCGAGCAAACAGCACGTTTGTCCGCCTCCTGCAGCTTCCTTGGCGCCATATCGTCAGTATCGCGTAAACTACAAACACTAAGGCAGGCTGTAAATGAGTGTAGCGTTGCACACGCGGAAATGCATCACGAATAGCGTATGCACATGATATGGGCTTCTTCGTTTTCCCACTCGGCTCCCGGCGGGCTGGCGGAAGCAAGAGCTGGTTATTTGTGTTTTTCTCGGGTAGCTCTCAAGTGCCATATTTGTTTTCTATTTACTCGTGTTGAGGAATTTCCTTTGTCCCGCGGGCAGCCAGAAGCGCGAAGACGCTTTTCAACTGGCAGCAGCTGGTTCCACTCTGCAAGCTAGCAGACGACGTTGCTAGCAGTCGAAGGAAGGTTCTCATACGTTCTCAGTTTCAGAAGGACGGGGAGTTTATTTCTTATTTTGGGTTTTATGGTTTAAAGATGCTTTATTTGATGCGCGACATAACTTTTAAAGCACAGCATTTCACTGTACTTAATTTAAACTTTGCCCTTTGACGGGCTCGCTCCGCGCACGCGGCGCGCGGCGCGACCATGCACCCCGTCGCCGCCGTCGCCGCTCGCACCGCCCGCGCACGCAGTTCCCATGACGCCTTGCGCGGGCCCGCCAGAAGAAGGAGCGGCGCTGCAGTTTCTGGAAAGGTCTATTCCCCGTGAATTTGTGCAGTCGCGAATAGAGCCCCATGCCTCACTCGCGCACGCTGCGAAGGCGAGCAGCGAGTGTGAAGATGCGTTGTTCGCTGTCCCAGAACCGACTGATCACATATCTTTCCCGTATCGGGGATAAACATGGGCCCCATATATCCCATCGCGTATATATTCCCCCCCCCCCCCTAAACATGCAGTTGGTTGGTAACTAAAAATGAGCACACCAAAACGGGAAGGAATAGAGGCGAGAAATTATGTATTTTATAAAGTGTGACAAGAGGTCCCCTTGCACAGGTACGAAACTTATATTGAGGTGACAAAACGCAAGCTGAGATAGGTGCAGTCGTGGGTGTGTAAAAAAATCGCCCCGGTGGCTCAGTGACTAAGGCGTTGTGCTGCTGCACACAAGGACGCGGGTTCGATTTCCGGCGTTGCGGCCGTTTGTCTGATGGAAGCGAAAAGCATAAACGCTCGTGGGTTCAAGATTTCTGCGCAGGTTAAGGATCCGAAGGCGGTGAAAATTATTCAGAAGCCCTCCACTACGGCGCGCCTCATGTCCTAATTTTTCGGCGCGTTGAAACCTTATGATAAGCGAATTTTACAAACAAGAACCGAATACATAGGTTGCAATTCGGCTTGCATTGATAGGCGCAGACACAGACGAAAAATTTTGTTTTTAGACTGCCAAAGAAACGCGTTCAGAATAAAACTAACGCATCAAAATCTCGTTTTAATGAGTCCTTTGTGAGGGTCAGACAGAGCGAAGCACTCTTCACCATCTCCGTCCGCCTCCAGGGGGTGCGCCAGCGAGATGTGTTGAGCATAAAAAGTGACTCACAACGCAAAGCATTCCATGCTGTCAGCTTTGACGCGTGAAGCGAAGGAAAAGACGGGATTGCACGAGAGCGCGCGCCCGATGGTGTCTTGATAGGAGAAGTGCAACCTGAGATGGCGCGGCGATGTTTTATTCAAAACTTTCCATGGGCCGCTAAGACGGCTCCATTATCAGCTACATGTGTTTGTTAGAAATAATTCATGGCAAAGTTGTAATTGTCACAGAAATAAAATCTCATGTCCATTCTTCGGATGCTACGAGAGGGCAGTGAACAGCTATTCTTTCGTCTGTTACGGTAAAGTACAAGTCCTTCAAATTTCATTACGTGATACCGCAGCCATAACACCTACAGCAACCGATTGGTAAAAAATGAAAATGTTACAGCTTGTCTAACAATTTGTGCGACTTTCATTTTTTTTCAGCTTTGCTCTTTTGTTTTCCTTCATAGAGTAGAGTACCTTCATTTTGTTTTGTTAAAATTGTGTCACGTGTGAGGACAAACCTCAATTCACCCATGGGTTACGGTGAAGTGATGTACTTATAAGATGCCGCCGAAAAGAGTTCCCGCGCACGCTAAGCTTCCCACACAGCTTCGTTCTCCTCAAACGTTCGGATCGCAGCACTGTGTTCTAGTCCTCCCATCGTGTGCTGGTGAAAATGGCTTGTAAAGTAAAACAGCCAAATGACAGATGAACTGTGGCCATGTAGTTTTGCACTGTGCAGTTTGTGGCGAACACAATTCCAGCTATAGCTTCCTCCCGATGCCGCAGTGCGTTGTTTGAAGCCGGGGTCCAATTGCTTGAGCTATGCTGGTTTATTTTTCAGTGGTTGGTTGTTATTGAAGGCATGATGAAATATTCAATTGTAATAAATATATGATTATAATTGGAATATTTATAATGAGTAGTGCTTTTGATGAAACCCTGGTGCATTACACAGGCATGCAGCAGTTTTATCCGTATTGGTACGTTTCAGCCGCTAATTTCTACGTTTTTGTATGTTCTTCTTCTCGACGTCGGCTTCGGCTACCTCTTTTGAATGTTGTTCTTCAACTTTGATTGCTTTCTTTTTGGGAGGGCGTTGGATCAATATTTTTTCACTTTCGCTGTTGTGGTCTTTTTTAGCTTGGATTTCGCTCTTATATAGGTATGCAAAGGGCTGGAAGAATTGGGAGTTGTTAGCCTTTATGTACGCTAGTTATTAAGGCGAAAGCTTTCTTAGTGGTACAGATGGCGTCTGGTCAAGGAACTATGCCTTTCTTCAGAGACCGGTCCGTCGACCGGAAAGTTCTGGTAAATTATCTCTACACACCGTGCATGCGCTCAAACGGGTTTTCATTTTGGCAGGACGGTTGGCTGAAAATCACGATAAAGGAGTGGTTCGAAATGGGACAGTTGACGCAACGATCACGCAAAGAATTGAATTGAATTGATTTGTTTATTATTCCAAACGGTGAGAAATACATACAAATTAGTATACAGACAAGGGTCCCATAGTCAACAGACTGCAATGGGACCCTTGATTAATTAATACAAATTGAAGAATACAAAAAAAGCAGCAAAATAAAAAAAGAACAGTAGCTAAACGCAATAAACACAGCTTAGACAGCGCTAAAGTAGAGTAGGAAAAAGTGACGAAACCGGTTAAACAAAAATAAAAAAAATACACGTTGCATATTGCTAGCACAATACTAATTCAAACAAAGAAAAAAGGTAAAGAGGTTGACAAGAAAAAAACACATTAAGTATACACTTGCATTACAACTACAATCAAGCTGAACTAAAAAAACTTGGGCAACGAAATGAACAGTAACAAAGCAATACAGATAATAAAACAATACATTCATCGATTCAACAAAAACGTTTTTAGCAAGAGTTTGAAAGAAAAAATGATGATGAAGATTTTAGTTCTACCGAAAGATTATTCCAGAATGAGATAGCTGAAAAAGCGGATGTCATCTGACCATAGTTAGTATGGACTATGGGTAATACATAATTTTCGTTGGCTGCAAATCTGGTGGAGTTGTTATTTTGTAATAGTTGCCTGTCAATAAATTGGTACGATAAATTATTAACACGCAGCTGAAACAAAAACGTGGCTATGTTGTTATAGAATAAATTTTTGACAGATAAGACATTATTCTGTTGAAGCAAAACACAGGCGTTAGCACGAAATGAGCTGTTAGTAATGATACGAAGAGCCTGGTTTTGAATATGTTGTAATGGTGCCAGATGACAATCATAAGTGTTACCCCATGCAACAATGCCGTATGTGATATGACTATGAACGAAAGCAAAATAAAGAGACATAAGGGCTTGGCGTGAAAAAAATGGGCGGGATTTTATCAGAGCTCGAATGCCAAAAGCAGTCTTATTTCGAAGGTGATCAATGTGTTTATGAAATTGCAGATGCGAGTCGATGAACACTCCAAGAAAAAGGACGCTGTCACAGGGGGTATGGTACTCGAACAGAGAGAAATGGTTGGAATATATGATAGGCGCTTTTGGGGTGGTCTAAAAATCATAAATTTAGTTTTTGATGGATTGATTAGTAGGTGGTTGATGAGACACCAATTAGTTACTTTAGCCAAAACAATATTTAGGTTAGACGTAAGATTGGACAAAGATTTATCAGCCGAAGATACTGTGGTGTCGCCAGCATATAGAACATGTGACAACCACATAAATGTGGCGACCATGTGACGACACATAAATGTTATAAAATGTCTATGCACGTGTTGTACTGCCTGGTGGTATTCATTTAGGGTCTATCTAAACATGTTTTTATATTAAAAAAGATTTTAGAAACTAACGTAAGAAAGAAAGAAAACAAGGGAAGAAGAACTGGTCTGATGCGAAGGAAATTCTCAATGCCTTCTCTTTTCTTCTGCTACCGGTCTGCAGCCTTAGAATACAATTGCAACTGCTTGGGACCTCAAAAAGCTACTATCTCTAGTATAGAATACAGTGGCCGTCACCTAGTGCTGAAGCTTTACTATAATGCTATACCATTGTTTTCTTTACCAGGTCGAAAGGGGGGCGACATAAATTCTTCTATAGGCCCCATGCCACGATTAACTGCTGGCGGATGACGCCGACACCAGATATGTTTCGTATTAAAACACTACTAAGGCATTAGAAAAATATCAAACCACTGTTCACACTATAGGTACATTAAAATGATATTAGATCAAACATTTTTACTGCGAAATCTCTACTTGCCTAATTTAACGAAAATGGTGGGCGTGGTGTGCGTGCACATGCACGTTCGCATGTCTTCACGTATGTCTGTTAGGAGTGGCATTTGATGGTACCAAAAGAAGTTGCCAGACCACCAAAGGGGATTGCTTCTTGGTGGTAGACTGCCTGCCTCCCTGCCTCCGGCCAAAAGATTTCGGAGAGTATTCGTGACTTGGACACGAGATTCGGTCTGTCACGAGCCGGCCAATGGGGGATAATGAGCATAGCGCTACACCTTTTATACTGTGTCGTTCTATTGTTGTTAAAGTGGCAACAAATGGACACTCGATGTACACTCCATGGTAATATTGTAACTAATCAGTGACCCTTCTTGGTACCAAATAATATTGCTTGAGGTAGGGGTCGTCTGCAAGAGAGGCTGCCCGCTTGTCAGTAGATTCAGGTAGGATACATGACTCGGAGAATGGTAGAACGTCCGTATGTACTGTTTAGGCTTGTTTAGAGGGAAATTAGTGAGTGCGCCCAAATTCATTCGTGGGGAAATCTTAGTCTTTAGCGTTATTGCCCGCAGCAGCCTGGTTGACCTACAGAATTTGGGTCATTTGAATCTCACACTTTGAACAAAAGGAGAAGGTTCTGGGAAGGTGAGAGGCCCAGGGGCCTTAAGAACTCCCTTGTCGAATAGTATACTGTGGTGTTGGCCCCTCGTATGAATATTGTTACGAGAAGGCGATGAAGAGGACAATGCAGCGTGGCTGTTTCATCCCTGCTTGTACAACGAACAAGCTATTTGGCTGTGCGCAGCTTGGCCGCCTTATAAATAAGCTGTAAATAAATCGTTGGACGGTCTCATCATTCATGTCGTCTGTCCTGCCGCCACGTAACATTTTGGTGAAGGTGCTGGTCGGTTCATCGCCACCCTAGTCTCCGATGCTCAACGTCGCGGCACAACCGCTCTCGTCCAGGGTAAGCGGGCCGCACCGGAGAGTCCCAGCCCTTACCTGACCGGAACTTGACCACGTCCCCCGCCCCATGTTCGCAGCCCATGACCAGCCCATCCAGACCTGCCGTGACCAGACCAGACAAGACGTGACCAACGCAAGATGTCGTGTCGCCAGCCCAGTAGTCTGACGTGGTTCAGCCTACCTCAGACATTTCATCAGCACCTTGACGAGATCGTGCCGCGGGACCAGGCGTCACCGACGATATCTTTATCCCATGTGGTGGCAGGGACTTCACTGTACATTGTCATCTCGTCTTGCGTCCTCACCACATAAGCAACTACCGTGGCGTCGACCGGATTTATTGCTTACACCGGGGGGGTGGGGGGGTAATCAGAGCCTTCGAGAACGAAGAAGCTATTTGGGTGCGCGCAGCTTGGTCGTCTTGCAAATTAGCTGTAATTACATCGTTGGACTGTGTCATTGTTAATGTCGTTTGTCCGGCCCCCACGTAACAATATTAACAACAGTTGCAATAAATTAGTGGAGATGAAGCAGATGGGGGCAGGTAGGGAGATTGGGTGGAGTGGATGCGAGGCGCCGCCAAGCAACAGGTGGGCCAGGGTCTATGCACAGCGATCCAGGCTGTATTGGACTAGGATGTGAGAGTATACGGTGTGGCTCTGGTAAACTGCCACGGGTGGATAACTCCTATACCCAAGGCGGTAATCTGGAAAGCGAACGAAGGACCATGGTATTCGTGGTATACATACCCCGGCTTAGCCCACAAGGGCGAGGTTACTGTCGACTCATTTTATTCCCTACAAAAGGCACACTCACCACGCGTTAGGGCACGACGCTATGAAGCCCGCGGTTTTTTTTCGGCCGTAGAGGAACACATACTACCCTTCCTTGAAGGCAACCACCACACATATAGCGCTTCCCGGGGGTATTATTACACCCCAACAACAGCCTTTACACGTACTGTGCACTTCCTTTCAATCTGAACAACTTAAATGCGAGATGTAGGTTAAGCATAAATTAATGGGAAGGATGTGGTGGTTTCGGCGAATAGGGTTTCTACAAAGGAAACCATACAAGCCGCAAAAACGGAAGGCGTTGGTACTCTGTTTTGTGGTGGCTTAGCCTGACTTGAATCGATGCAACTGTTTTTAGGTGGAATATATAAGGACGCGCTTCTTGTGGGGACAGACCATTCGGGCGACGAACTGCTGCAATTAACTTATGATGTTAAGGCTCGTCTTGTCCACCATATCTTGGTCCTCGTGTTTCGCGAGAACTCAATCCTTCGTATGCCATTAGCTAACTAGCAAGAAATAAAGTCCTTTTAAGAGATGCCTGCGTCGGCAAGGAATCAGTTTTTTTTTATGAGACTGGAAGAATATGGCTCAGTGACAATAGAGTGATGGAGAAAATTGTCCAATGGGAAGGAGAGGGGAGATGATTACGCGTATAGCAGGAGCAGTAGCAGACTTAACAGCATATGTTATTGTGTAAAGCTGCCAAGTACAGCAAAATATTTTTCACTAATAAACACGCAATGATGGGCGCTAACTCCAAAGATGCATTTATTCATTTTGGCAGATAATGGAGGATATCGCGATCTCAACTACCACCCACAATTTCTGCCAATTATGGCCGACAGAATTTAAGAACTTCAGAAACGTCTTACAGCAGCAAAAATGAATATAAAAACGTGATCAGAAAGAACAAACAACCATAATTTAAAATGTCAACCAAAAAATAGTACTAACGAGGTGCAACAATAACACAATTATTTTACATGGTAATCAAAGGCTTGAAAATAAATTGGAACCGAAACCAGAAACCACCCCTAGTTAGCAGTCAGCGGTGTGTGCGCAATGGGACTACTACAAAGATGTTTTTCGTCTTTTAGGTGGTTTGCAGGACATTGCGTCCCCAGGTTCTACCATGCGCTGATCCGTCTGCAGTCGGAGCGTACGCTTCAGCCGCAACCACTCGATAGAAAGTAGGTTGCCCCGAGTGGTCGTGCTTCAGTTATTGTCTGCTAGCAAAACGGCCTAATGACCATGTGCAATGACCTGTACATGACCGTGTGCTTCATTTACCGTTAGCGAGGCGTACGGTTTCTCTTGAGGCGCTGCGTGTCCCACCATTCTTGCGAAAACTTTCCCCGGGGGATAGTAAGTAATCATAGGCGTGTGTCTACTATCGGAGGCGATCTTCACGCATTTCAGCTGGTTTTGTCTCGCGTCTTTGTCGTCTGGCAGGAAGCGGAGCATGCAAAACTTGTGAAGGGAATAGCTGAGACCGGGAAAAAAGGCCTCACGCCAGAAGGAGGGTGAAGGTATAGTGTCCATAAAAAAACCGACAACTGCAGAGAGCTTCGCCGAACAAGAGCTATGAAGAGCAAAGTGAAATAAAGGAAACAAATTCGGAAAGCTGTAGTTGTTGCAGCTTCTTTATTTGTAGTACATGCCGAATTTGTGACTTGCCCACAATTGGGAGCTTTCAGGACCGATTGGACCCAGTTCTTGATAATTCACAGTAGTGTGAATTGGCAAAGTCAAAGTTGTATAATAATGCGTGCCGCGTGACACGCGTACATGATGACACACGAGATAGACCGGTGCACTCCAGCCGCGCAGAACCCTGATTATAGGGAGGCTGTGGTGTGTGCCAGTCTTCTTCCTGGCGTAGATCACTTCAAAATGCACCACAAAAAACGGACCCAAACATGTTATAACAGAAAAGAAGCCGGGCGATGATAATGAAAAAATTCATGAAAAAACACAAAAAAATGAAAGCGAATAAAAGGCGCCGGTAAAATGTATCAGTTGTAGTAAATATTTAAGTACTGTGTATCAGTTGTTATTAAGTATCACCAAGCTTTCGCCTTCAAATCATTAAAGCAGACTTTAGTGCCCCTAGAGAATTTCGTATCTCAAGGCGGACGGATGGTTTAGATAACTGCGAGAACGAATTACTGTACATCTGGAACGTTGCCATCGCCCGCATTCTTTTTGTGGCACCCGGCCTTAGTCACGTCATTGCATTGTCTGCCAATGACGGCAGAAATTGGAAAATGCTGCTTCTTAGAATGTCAAATGTCAAACAGTAATCTCATAAAAACGGCTAATGTAAAAAACAAATTAACTTTGTAATGAAAAGCACACTGATAAAATAAGAGTGCGCTAAAGCAATGTAGTTGGATTTCCTTGCATCGAGTGGCCACCAGTGAAGAAGAGGACCGAGATAACGCAGTGAAAGATGCGCCCCGCCCTAGTCGCGCTTCCTTGGAACGCTCTGCCCCGTACCGTTTACATCACCCCACCCCGGTAACCAGTAGATATCATGAATTGCATTTTTAAAGCGCTTGAACTCAGCCTCGAAATATTATCTTTACATTACGTGGGCATCGCTAGAGCTCGTGTTTCCCGAGTTCTGCCAATCTCGGGCCGTCTTGAATACCCGCCTTTGCTGGTTGGTACGGACATTATGTTTCTGGAGTTCATCGCGTACAATCAAGTGGACGAGGTCACGCAGGGTGCTCTTGTTGACTGCAGACACAACAGCAGTATACACCAATGATGCGTTGCTTGAACGATCGATCAGGCGAAATAGGTACTGGAGGGATCGTTCGATGGCCGTTGCCTCGTTTACAAATTCGCGTACAATCCGCGGAGGGTTCCATAGAAGCCCGGCGAATAGCTGCTCCTTAACACCGTGCTTTATGTAGCGCAACTTGTGTTTAGACATATCGGGGTCCCCCCTTCAAAAGGGGCGCGCCATGTCACCAGAGAACATAATTACACTTTCATTCGACCTCTGAATTCGCGATTCAAGAAGGCCTTGTGCGTGCCCGCGGTGGTCCGTACTAGAAGAATGATTTCCGTAGCTCCTGGCAAAATTCTTCCGATGTTC
This sequence comes from Haemaphysalis longicornis, assembly GCF_048455015.1. Taxonomy (NCBI): domain Eukaryota; kingdom Metazoa; phylum Arthropoda; class Arachnida; order Ixodida; family Ixodidae; genus Haemaphysalis; species Haemaphysalis longicornis. Next base: position 24,173,333 of record NW_027526233.1, on the reverse strand, counting down.
GCAAAGACCCTTCTCGATTTTCAAGCCGCGTTCTCCAAAGAAAAGTGCAGGTTTCGTAGTTTTGAACATTATTCCACTGATTAAAAGAAGCGACGTGCTCATACGGATTGCGCCAGTCCTCCATGTGTTCTAATAAGTCACAATGAAATATTTCAGGCTCTAGAAGATGTTGCAAAGTCACCTTTGAAGGCTGTGCATGTTCGATTGAGAGTTCTTGACGAACGTGACGAGCCGACGCGCTCTTCTCGGGAAAAGTGGAGAACTCAGGAGCGAGGCCCAGCATTTCATGGCTGCTGCGATCAACCAGGGTGTAGACTGGTGCTGGCTTCTTGGGGCTGAATGCATGCGAAGCAAGTGGAGTCGTAGGCATAAGGTTGACGATACCCAGCACCCCCACCAGTGTAGCGAGGCACAAACTCAACAAGACGATGTTGGCAGTAAAAGAAAAAAATGATTTCTTAAAAGGCACCTTGGGCTTCGGAAAAACGAGCGGCCTAGCACTGCTGCTACCGAATTTCATCCCGCACGGCGTGTGTCTTCCTTTCCTTCTTCAGCACGTGGTGTTGTTGGTTGGGCGCTGTTTGTTAGTTAGTTTCTCCACAAGGTATCCTTTCTTTTTGTTCTTTGTGGGCGGGCGCGTGTTACCGGCCATGTCGTGACAATATTAACTGCGCTGTTCAAACCAGATTCAATTTCATCGCGCTAGGAAAAGGGAAGCCAAGGAAAGCTGGCACTATTGTGGGGTTGGGTTTGTTGATGGTTTCGCTGTATCGAAATTTGGCGTGTTGAATTACAAGTTCAGTAGCGGGGTATTACGGCAATCACACGGGTCACCGGAAAATGGGGTGTCCAGATAATTATATATTTAATGTGGCGCAGCTGCTACTATACGGACATGTTTTGAGTGCTGCGAAGAAAGCGGCAGCAGAGTGCGCGGGATTGCGCTCTGTGATGGGGGCGGAGGACACCACGCGTTGTGAGGAATACACACTACTCGCGAATGCGGCAGCTGCGTCGGAGCAGAGAATAAAAGGGGCAGTATTAAATGCTTCACCATTCAGCAAGCAATGTGGGAAAGGCAGATCAAATCTAATCTTACACTTATAACCTGTAAGTCTTCTACAGCTCTAAACTCAACTGCTCTGCTGGGAAGACATTTGTCGCAAACAATATCGCCGTTATACAGAAAAATATCGATCTCCTACCGAATTCGTTCAAAGTGCAATTTTTTTTGTCGTACGCAAAAAATTGTCAACCTTTGCTGGGTCGTCAGAGTTGACTGTGCTGGATGGCAGCCTTACACGCCTAGCGTGAAAGCAGGTACCATGAATACAAAGTTTTGGTTAAATTTGGATAGTGCTGCGCTGCTGAGCACGAGGTCGTGGGTTTGATTTCCGGCTGCTGCGCCCGCTTTTCTGATGGAGGTGAAAGGCGAAAACGCCTGTGTGTACGAGATTTCGGGGCACGTTGAAGATACCCACATTGTCAAAATTAATCCAGAGCCCTCCACTACGGTGCGGCAAATCGCCAGCATTGCGTAGGCGCGGTAAACCCTACAATCAAATCAAATTAATTTGGAGAGTGCACGTAGCGAGAGGAGCCTCGCCAGTGATAAGAAATTGTAATAAAAACTATGTGTTCCTCATGGAAGAAAAAATTGTGTAAAACAGAATAATGCCGGAGCAGTCGACACAGCTGCCTTCACACATGGTCGGCAAAGCTTGGCACTTAATTGTTTAGTAAATCGTAACCACGTACATCTATCTAACATTGATGACCCTTAAGTGTCCGTGTGCACAGCTGAGAGCGTTTATTTAGGCCAAATTTAATTCTCTGCCGGAAAAGCAACAAAAGTCTTCCGAGTAAAAACAGGTGTGAACCCTATTTTTGTGAGCTGGCGCCGGCCGAGCGGTGCGCCGGCTCGGCCGGCTTACCGCTCCGGCGCCCCACCCGGAACTAACACGACAGCAGGCAGTGCTACTACGCCAACTATAAACACAGTCAGTGATCACGCCGGCGCTCGCGCGTCACGCGTGCCCGGACGTGTACGCCAGTGACGTGTGTAGTGTGTGCGGGCAACATCGCGCAACTCTGGCCCACATCCTGTGGGACTGTGCAGTGCACCCCGTGGAAGCTGCCGACCTCTACGGCCGGCTGCCGGACACCATAACGAGTGCCGTATATTCGACGGACCTGGCCGCACAAACTCTAGCCGTCCAGCAGCTCGAGGCTGCTCGCCAGGCAGAAGCGGAGCGAGTCGCAGACGGGGGGGGGGAAAGGGACGAACTCCCGAGTACCTTTCGCGCACCGCTCACGCCGACGCCGGCTGGGCCTAGTCCCGAAGACGTCGTGAACGTGGGTGGGATGTGGAGGCTCTGCGCATCCCGACCTCCCACTCCCTGCTGGCCATAAATAAAGTCTTTCTCTCTCTCTCTCTCTCTCCCCCTATTTTAGTATACGAGAACAGAACAGGCAGTGACAGTGGTACTATATATAGTTTACCTGGGACGGCTTGCCGGCGGTACTGTGTTTTAGCAGAAATATCGGATATGTTATAAACCACTAAATAGTAGCGATAGACCACCCGCATTGAAACAATAATGACCATGCTCGAGGAAAGGCAGACGTAGTTTATAGGAAAGTTCACAGCGCAGCCCATTGGGAAACAAAAAATTTCCCCGCATTTCTCCGAGGGGAAGAATGTGAAAGTGCAAATGCAGGAGTTGAATTTGCGCGGTTCGGTAATGTTCGCGAAAGAGAGATCACACACACACACACACAACTACAAAGAAAGAAAGATGCATTTATTCACAGACACCTATTTGTGTTGTCGTTGTACTTGATTGCTAAAGCGATCTCAGCTTTGAAATTTCGTGTCAGTACTCCTTTAAGCGGGTGCATTAGCCCTTCTCACGCCCGATTCCTGGCCAATCCCCCACGTGGGTATGTGCCATGCACAGACACCTATTTGTGTTGTCGTTGTACTTGATTGCTAGAGCGGATCTCAGCTTTCAAATTTCGTGTCAGTACTCCTTTAAGCAGGTGCATTAGCCCTTCTCACGCCCGATTCCTGGCCAATCCCCCACATGGGTATGTGCTATGTCAGCGGCCAGGCATCGCGCGCCCATCTCCCCCCGTTGCCAAGGAAGCCGAGGAGATTCCTGGCCAATCTCCCAGGTGGGTATGTGCCATCTCCCCCCGTTGCCAAGGAAGACGATGAGCGCGCGCACCCGCAGCTGGTGCTATGTGGACGGACAGCGGTCAACGGCATTCAGGGTCGCTTATAAAGTGCATTCGCACTTAAAAATGGCTGCAATCCACGCTGTGAAGGTGCTTGTACAGCAAAGCTTTTAGCGACTCCTACAACACTTGCCCGTGCGACGGCACATGGATTCCCAAACGTGGCTCTAAAAAGAGTGAAACCAGAAATTCTGCAAGCCGTTACCAGGAATTTGAGGATGCACCGTTCCGAACACAGCAACAGTGTCGGCAATGGCCGATCTGGAGCTGCGAACGCTGCCGCTGCTGAAGCCCTGCCGTGAGTCCGCAGAAAGAAAACGGAGAAGAGCGTCTTTCGAAGCATGAGACAGCGGCACATAGCCATACTCATGTGCTAGCTTGCGACTACACCATCGCGTGTCACAAGTGCAGACATCGACACAAATCTGCACGTGAGCTTAGTGAATCGCATTGATACCGATTAAAACTAGTTTGTTCAGTAAATTTGTGAATTGCGCGGAAGGTGAGGGAACTTTTATAACCAGTGTATATCAGAACCGGTTGCTCCTTACACCTTTTGTAATACCTGTTAAAACGCAACAGAATTGGTTTTCACCTATTGAGAAAACAGAGTCCCATTCGTTGCAAACCATGCGCAAAAGGTGGCGTTTCTTAGCGGCCAGGAGTCTAAATGTGGTTTTACATACTGTTTTCCCTCATCCAATACAATCCTTAACGCACGTTTGCCGTACGACCACATAATTCCTTAGGGCGCGGGTTACCCTGGACGTGCTGTAGAACAAGTCAATCAAGCACTGCGAAGGCAGCACGCAGTGAATGCGAAGCTGCGTCAAAACATGCCGAAAACTGCCGCCGCTAAACCATACGACAAAGCCGTACAGCCAACACCGCCGCCGGCGAGCAGGCACTTCCGCACGGCGAACGCTGGGTAAATATGCCGTGCCATCTAAATCCTGCTTCGTGAGTAAAAACTCCGCACCACCTCCCTCTGCCGCCACCTACGCCGAGTTGGGGGTTTGGTTTCCCGCAAGCTACGAAAGAACTGTCGGCTGGTAGAGATAGAGAGATTTGCTTTAAAAAAGGCAGCAGTACACGTTAGCGAGCATCCGCACATTACAAAGTTAATGGTGAAGCTGTCAACGTCACAGCCAAAAACCTATGCAGCACGTTCAACGAGAGCAGAACACGAGGTGTCGCCCGATGGTCACCTTGTTGACCGAACTTTTCAGCTGGCTGTTGCTGGAGATTGTCGGGTAGCGAAACGCGGTGCGCGAAGATTAACAGTAGTTCAAAAGCAGATTAAACAAAACTGCCGCTAGACGCCCTGCTACACAACTTGGAAAAGTATCTCCCGTACTTTTTTTTGTATGGTTAAATGGGCGCAGCCGGTAAACCACTTCTTGGGATGGTTCAGTAAAGTAAGACCCCATTGCTATGATTGAAAAAGGCGCACGAAGAATGCGTGAAAGTACAATTCTTTTACTAGAATGTCCTATCTATACTAAACTGTTTTGCTACTCAACTAATGCGTTGTTTGTTAACCGTATTATTAAAATACCTAATTTAAAAACATGCAAAAACCATTTTTAAAAAATAACTAAGTGGCACCTACATTTCTTAACAACAATTTTATAGATCTTGTTGTGTTTTTGTAGAAATAAACGACATCTTTTTTATGAGTTTCTTTTCAAATTGAACTAAGTGGTAATTTTTACTTTAATATTTAATTGTTTAATGACTGGGAATTATCAATATACCCCAGGGACTGCCACCGAAATAAGTCTTAAAAGTGATGGAAGCAGGAGTGTAGCATGGTACTGTAATACATGCTCAGTTTGCTTACTTTATAACCGCTGTATGGCTGTAAACCGAGCCCTTTGGAAATGGCTGCTGGCGAAAAACGTCTCTCGCAACCATGTTTACCCGGAGACGGCTGTTCAGACCGCCGAATTTGCAAGAAACAATGAACTGTCTATTACTTTATTGTTCCAGATACTGCCTACCTTTTTGAGAATATCGCAGGACTGAACATACAGATGTTGTAAAACATTACCAATGCATTGGAACAGATTTAAAATAGCAAATATGGTATTACGTACAGCCGGTAAAAGGCTTGTCTATAACACAGCGTTCGTACTCTCAGCCCTATCCTGCCCCGCCGGAGCAGGATTTGAATAAAACTACTGCGGAATTCTGAAGTCTTAGCATTTCGCTTTTGCCTCCGACATGTTTGGAACGAGTATGTTTCGGCAGTTTTCGGATGTAGCTGGTTGAAGTTGAAATCGCTGTTATAGACAAGCGTTTTACCGGCTGTACAGTAAATAAGCTACGTACTATTTCTATTCTAATTAAGCTTTTAAAAAATGCTAAAGTGAAAGCCGCAGGCACCAATAATATATGTTCCGAGAAGAGGTTGCCGAATTACAAATGTTGTCGGAAGAGAAACATCCGCTCATAATTCAAAAAACACTATTTTGCAGTCTTGAAACATCCTGTAAATTTTATCTTTTTGGTGTATATTCGTAACCGATAACTAATTCAGAGAAAATATTTGAATAACCCCTGCAACGTTCATCTACTTGCACATAATCATTCTTTTCGGGTACTTCCCGTGCGAAGATGATATTTCGCTTTGCACAAAGAAATTAATTTTCTTTGTAAGCGCACAATTTGTTCAGAGGCAGGCCAAGAGACATCTGTGAAATAACAATATCAAAAATAAATCAACAACCAAAACAAAAACATGTATAACTTCGTGTCGCGATATCGGTGATTTACATGGAAGTATTATTCGTGTTTAATTTCATTGGTGTTTACAGAGAAAATGTAACCGTACTTGGAAGGTCTATGGCATTCAGTGCATTCACTTTCTTATTGTGAAAACGAAAAAAAAATGAAAATCAGATGCTGCGTATTTGAAATCATTCCTTTTTGATGTCTGGAAAACGCATTGTTCTTGATAATAGCAACCGGCATTTAGCGCCAATGTTTCACTTCTGAATGGAAATGTTTCTGCACCTTTTTTCTGAAATATTGCCGACTCAGCATTTGGGACTGGTGGCCAAAATTGATACAGTTGTGTTAGCGAACATGAATATTTACATTTTGCTCGACATTTTGCTCTACATTATTTTGTCAACTTGTCAATGGGTGACACCCCTATCAGACCATCAAGAGAACGCAAAAAACGCACCCTGATAAGAACTACAGCCGGCACAGGTGAAAATATTGAATGTAGCAAAACCCAAATGATAATGTAGCCATTTTCTAACCAGTTCTTTCTTAACCCCGAACTGCTACCACTACGTGATCACCGGCATGTTGGCTGCCTGACCGCAGTCCATAGATTACAATTAGGTCATACATTGTACACCTGCCTCATTAATCCCCGTCCCAGCAACCTGCAACTATTCAGTTAAGGCGCAGTCACAATAGCTCGACCGTCGGCCGATTTGATCGGGGATACACGGTGTCGTCGAGCGGTCGGCGGTTATGTCGCACCTCGCCGACGCCGACGGTCGCCCAATCGTCGCCGTCGGCGAGAAATCGGTGGTGCGTCGGTGTCTGCGTTTAGTCGGCCGGTTCGCCTGTCACAATACGCCGATCGCATCGCGCCGCCGACGCGGCGACGCTCTCTACTCTCGGGTCATCCTCCTCCGACTTTCTCTCTCAGGCAGGCTCCGTGATTTCCCGCGCTGATGCCGCCATAGAAGGAAACCCACTTGTGCGCAAAGCTCCATGGCACGCCAAAAAAAAAACGGCGGTGGCTGCTACTGTGGCACTGCTCCTATTGGAGGCCTTAGGTGAACCACCGGCGAAAAACCCCCGTTCGTGCTGGGTTTCTCCGTGGCTTAAAGAGACCGTGGCTTAAAAGGGACGAGAACCTGATGCGGGACTTGGCGCTCGACGACGGAGAAGCGTACCGCTACATTATTCGCATGGATACAGCTACCTTTGAGGACCTGCTGCAAGGGGTGGCGCCGCTCATAAGAAAGCGGGACACCCCATTCCGTCAAGCCATAGTCGCTGTAGAGCGCCTGGCAATCACTCTCCGTTACCTGGCAAGAGGTGGGTAGAGCTGCTCGGCGCGAAACTGGCAGTGGCGCGTCGTTGTTTTAGGGGCGAAGCTCCTAAAGCCGTGGGTCTGTCCATCCCTTGTGTCTCGTGGTACGTGACCGCCTAGTTCGATGACTCACTCGCAGGTGGCGCTGGTGTGAGTGACGTCATGATGACGTCACTCGCACGTGACTGACACTATAAAAGACAATCGCTGTTGACGCGCTTCCTCTTTCGCAACGAGTCACCGGATGGAGGAGGTGGTTGTTGACAAGGCTGCGGAGCGGAGGGCGCGCAGGGCGGTGGCAGCGCCGCGCTCGCCGACAGGATCCCGCCGTGCGCGAAAGAGAGGCCGAAGCATCTCGTCTAGAAAGTCGCGCTTAAACCGCGCGTCGGCAGCTTCGGGCTGAGCTCGCTTGATGCGTTTTGCAGCCGCCTCGCGAGCTCTCACTGCATCGGGGTTTGCCAGCCGATACGAGCGCTTGCTTGCAGCCTCACGAACCCTACAACAACAACAAACGAACAAGAACAAAATAAAAGTTGATTTGTACAATGTACGCACACTGTCTTACGTCTTTCTTAATGATGTAATGGGCGAACTTTCACGGGAGAGTTACGGTTACCGATGATCTCCCACTCTCGAGCATCGCCCAACTTATCATCATTCATTCCGTAGATATGGCGTGATTTTTTTCTTGTGTTGTTCCTACGTCCTCACTTTGCCTTCGCGCTATATTGAACACCAACTCCGGAAGAAATGACGCTCCGAAAGCCGTTTCATCTGTGTGATAATTATATCATTACACGGTGGCCGGTACGTAATTGACACACTAGATTGGAAAGAAAGAGGCCGCGCATTGCGTCGTAATCTTATGTAATAATATTGTAGGGAACTCACTGCACAGTCTTCCACCAATATGTCCTGGTACGGCAATTTCACGACACCTAATTTTGCACGTGACGACCCTCCTCTGCCTGCTTAATCAGTGGCTGTTTGCTAGTTCCGAACGCCAGCCGCAATGCTCTCTAGCCCGTTTGGTTTTTTTTTGCACGCGAGTGCTGCGGGCACCAAGTGGGAGCTGCTTCCTCGCCTCCAAAAAGGCAGCTTGGATCTTTTTGTGAACAAGAAAATGTAGTGTTTAAGCTCCGAGTGTACTTACACGGGGGCATGTAATTCTGCTATTAGATGACATCAACTGAAACATCGGTGCACGTTTACCATCTTTGAGCCGACGATTTCACATTTACCGCCTTTACATGCGCTCACCTTTAACAAGATATGCTTGATCTACGTGTCTAGGGTTTCGTTACACAGAGCCAGGACATCTTGCCGGTTGATAAATTTAAAAAGAAATTCAGCGCCACCAAAAAATAAAAAGTTCAACGCATACTGCATTGTTGCTGTACATGAAACCACTGCGGAAACAATGGACGTTTCTTCACAGGGGACAGCCAGATGTCTCTCCAGTGCGCCTTCTAGGTGGCCCACAACACGATTTCCGATATTGTGTATGAGGTGTGCCTTGCACTGTACACGGTCCTCTCACAGGATTTCTTAAACGTACCTATGCATGTGTTGATATTTTGCACATTGTGTAAAATATTGTGTACTTGAAAGCCTTGAGGGCCAGTTCAGAAAACAAGCAGGACAAATGTCGGTTCAGTTAGTTCTGGTTTGGTGAATTTATTTTGTTCTGGTTCAGTTCCGGTTTGATTTAACCACAAGCCAAACAGCTTTCCGAACCGTTTCGGTGAGGTATAACATTATTCAAGTGCGAAAAAAATGTTTATGGTTAAAAGTGAAACATACTTCCCGAAACATATGGGTGTGTTTGATACCCTGAAGCAACTCAGGATTGTGCTATGAGGCACACCGTATATTGGAGACCAGCAAAACAATCAAACGACCTGAATATATTTATCGTGCGTCAAAATCTCGACACATGGAAGTTTTTTTTTGTCTACATAAGAAAAACTGAAGCTTTGTGAGGTACTAAGACCCGCATCCTTGTGGTCAGCAGCTAACAGCAACTGAGCAGTTATTGAGGAAAACACTTGTCAAGCATTTGCTCCGTCCTGGTGTGCAATTTTTTTTAAATATTAATATGCTAAAGTATGCACATTTTGGGTATTGGCCGTCGCCATTGCACAGTGCAGCAATCTTTCGGCCCGAATGCCCTTACAGAGTCGCAGCGTGGGTGGGGCACACTCGAGGTCCTATATCGCCTTGCATGCAGCTGCCGAGAGTGCTACATTTCGTTTCCTCGGCCTTTCAATCTGCTTGCAATGCCAGCATACCATTGCACCATTGGTGCGCATACCTATCCTCGTGTTGTAACGACGAAGGGAGTGTTGATAGTGGAGGCAATTTTTTTTATCCGACTTGGCTGCTCCGGTGCGAGCAGTGCAGCATATCTTCGTTTAATTGCTTATTTCTATCTTCAGTAGCACTCGACACTGGTCTGCCCGACAGTGCACTAATATGCACGAGTTCAGGTAAAAAAATGCCCCTAGTGTTGACAGATCTAAAGGGGAAAGTGGGTGAGAAGTTAAAACATTGATGGGGTGTGAAAAAGAAAAGCTCTGAATGGCGTTGACTGCGCATTAACAGCGGATGGTCGAACCATAACCATTTCGTGGTGAATTGGTAACCGTCATTTCTTCTTTTCTACAGTTCCAGTTTGGGTTTATTGTGCTCAGAAAATAACAGTTCGGGTTCTGGTGCAGTTGCAAAAAAATACCGGTTTGATTCCGGTGTTCAGTTCTAGTATGACACCCTGATAAATACTACGATTGACACGACATGATTTCATACCAACATCATACTCGGATCATGACCAAAAGCCGCATAAAATACCTACAAGGCTGGGCAACAGACTTGACTTTTCAGGGTGATGCAGAAATGGAAACTCACTATCGTGCATAGCTACCGAGGACAGGATCATTCACAGCATACCTTTTTTTTCCATTTCATTCTTTGTTAGCGTGGGCCCTTGGTGGTTTCGCATGAGAGTGAATTTTCATTTTGGAATCACTCCGGCAATATAACTGTCAATTTTCACGCCTTGTAGGTTTCGTGCATTCTTTTGTTTAGAACATACTACATTATCATGTCGTGGGTTTTATTGTCAGTGTTATTGACAGTACAGTAGAACCTTGTTAACACATCTGAAGAACAATACGAGGGAGAAACATACTAGCCAGGAAAACGTACTATACGGTAAGAAACGTACTATGGGAAATTTTTAGTGTTCACAATTGAGAGCGTACTAACCGGGAAATCGTATAAACAGAGACGTATTAACAAGGTTCTACTGTATTTATGTATAAGTTTGCATTTCAATAAATTAGTCACAAGTTCAGTGCTGCGCTCTCAGCTTTGCTTACGTTGCAGGTGCCCCAAACACATGCGTAGTGGTTCGCCGTGGCACAAGGTTTCGAGGAACTGTGGCAGTTTCCGCATTGCGTTGGAGCCCTTGACCGGAAGCACGTCGTGATACAGCCCCCTCCGCAGAGTGGCGCTCGGTTCCGCAACTACAAGGCCACCTTCAGCATCGTGCTGATGGCTCTTGTAGATGCGTAACTGAACTCCATTTTTTTTATGTGGGAAAGAATAAGCGACTGAACGACAGCGGGGTGTGGATGGCGACAACGCTGTGGGAAGAGCTGGAAGCAAAACCAGATTATTTCCTTCCACCGGCCCCACTGCCTCATTTACCCACTTCTGCTCCCCATGTCATTGTGGGGGATGAAGGGTTTGGCTTGAAGCCCTCCTTGATGCGGCCATACCCTGTGGCTGACCTGGAGCACGAGAAAATAATCTTCAACACAGGTAATACTTCCACGTTTTGCTGACACTGCAATTATTGCTCGCGTGCTTTTAAAGTCATCTTTTGACGTCTCGACGTCTCTCCTACTTATGGGGTAGTACTAGCTTAAAAGGCATCACAATACTACTATAGCAATCACGCACTCATGGAACGATATTGTTATGCTTCGAGGGCATAAAGGGTTTTAATCTAAACATTTTGTCTAATTTAAAAATGCTTCAGCAAAGATAGGTCATCTGGATAACTCTCGTGAGTAGTTTTACTTGTCAGTGCTGCAAAATATAAAGAGATGGTGCAATATGACTTGTGTTTTGTCTTATGTGTATTTCCAAAACTAGGTAGCTGGACGTCAAACAGAAGGCTGGGGTAGATATTGTGGGCCAACGTACGGGATGAAGAAAACCCCGGCTACAAGAAAAAATTTAGAAACCCAAGAAACAAGCTGATGAAGCTGGTAACAATAGAGCTATTACAAAGCTACACCAACAAACAATACTCAAAACACGAGCACAACTAAGACCTAGAAATTGTACCGGTGTGCCATGTTCGGTTAGCACCACAGCAAACGTTATTCCTGTGCTGAAAAATCTAGAATTTGGCTTAACTTGGGTATCTTGTGACTGCTTGTTATTAGCGAGTCCAGTTTATTCCACTCGCGTATTGCAACGGGAAAAAAATAGTACATAAACGTGTCGTTACTACATCAATATTAAGATATGGTGCGGCCATGTTTGGGACATCTAGGACAGGTCTGAGCAAAATATATGTATCTATGCGTATAAACCTTGTAACTCGGAACAAAAAAGAGACCTCGACCAGTCCTAACAAAACGTACTGACGTTTCGCCTTCCAGCGCCGAAGCCTTGTTCACAATGAATTCATCTCCAGAAGAGGGTCCTTTAAGTGGGCTTGAGTAATCCCAGCAAAGAGCGTGCATAGATCGGGTTTAGATTTCCGTCGTTACGATTGACTGGGTTAGATGTGGTGGGAAATATTACTAATTCCACATGTAGCCATGATGCTGTCATTTTTAAAGCAAAGCTTTCTAGCTCGACCAGCCAACGATTCCTTAGTGGCGCGCGAGACAAGAAACTCCTAACTCGGATGGGGAGGAACAGGGGGTTTTCACTCCCAGAGCTGTGTAGATTGCGCGGCGATAGTTCGCTATTACCCAGCTTTCCGCGCGCGCGGCTGCCTGCTTGCACCGGCGGGCGTGTTGGAGAGACGGCTTTGTCGTTTCCATTAGCGACGGATGTTTTCTGCTTGTTCTGGCGTACTCCGCGTCCATTGCGCGATCCTTCCACACGGCTTGAATTAGTCGTTCGACACTGCCTCGTGGGTTACCCGGACCCGACGGAAGTAAGTTGTCGTACTGAAAAGATACGTTAACGATTGGTTTGCAGGGCGGAAAAACAAAGTGTAGAGACCACATACAGATATCTGGCCCCTACAGAAACGCTACCTTTTGCGCACAGCTTGGAACCGAATGGGACTCCGATTTCTAAATTGGTGATTACCAATACCGTTGTGTGTTACGTAGTATTACACAAGGCTAAAGGAGCAAAGTTTTTTATCAATCGCGATTATAAAACTTCCCTCAGCCTTCTTTCAATTCTGAAACCTACTAAACAAACTAGTTTAAATCGGTATAAATGTGAATTATTAAGTTCACACGCCGAATTGTTCCGGTGTCTATGCGTGTCACATCAGCTATCACATCATTGTGGATAGGTTCCGCGGTCTCAGCCTTCGAAAAACGCTCGTCTCCGTTTCCTCTCACTTACATCGCACGGCCGGGCTATAGCGCCGGCGGCGTCCGCCACTCTAACCCGGCCGTGGTGGACGCTCCTGCGTTGGAGACGCCGCCCCCGCGAATTCCAGATATCTGGTGGCCGAATCTCTAGTTTCTCTCTTTGTAGAGCCACGTGGGTGAATTCACGTGATGTCACACGGGCAATTGTTGTGGGTGTCATCTTAAGCTTTGCTTTCAAACCACCTCACCGCGTGGATTGGGACAATTTTTTTTCTGCCCGCGGGTTAGATTACCGCCCGCCACGGCCACTTTTCAGATTGAGGCGAAAAGCAAAAACGTAATTGTGCACGATTTTTCGGCATTCGTTATATATTGCCGGGTGGTACAAATAATCCGGAGCCCTCCCCTACGGCGCTCCTATCGCCTGGGTTGTGTCGGCGCTTTAAACGATACAATCAATCAATCAATCAATCAATCAATCAATTTTTTCTGTTGCGACGATAGTTGTATTGTCCCAATTAATCTAGCGGTCATTCAAGACGGCGTGTTCGGCTAAAGCATTGTTGCGGACGCTCTTATTCCTTACGTCACGGAGGTACTGCTGCAGCGAATCTTGGAATTCCTTAATTCGCCGATACAAACTCTGCAGACTGCGCAAGGCATGTCGTACACCACAGCGGGAAACACCCCTTGGGCGAGCGGTCCTTGACTCTCACGAGCTCATGCGAATATTTTTGGCTGGAACGTGGGCCACCTCCACGTCATATTCCGGTAGGACACGTGCCAAACATTCGCTGTTTCCTTAAATGTATGGTACGGGAGCTCGCTTCATCCGGGGAACAGGCGCGTTCAATTTTACCCGTCGTGTCAGTTGGAGCAACGCTGCGCTTGTAAACTGCCTCGGGTAACGGCAGCTAGCCATATCTTCCCGTGCCTTTCCCGTGTCCTCCCCCGCATTTTCGGGCTTCGAGCACAATCTTTTTGCACGCTCCAGTAGCGTGCGAACAACAGCCCTCTTGTGGGAACCGGGATTCATGGGGCTGAAGTTCAGGTAGCGGAGTGTGTATCTATCCTTACGATACACGCTAAAACTTAGCCTCTGGCCCAGCCGAGAGAAGAGAACGTCCAGGAAAGGAAGTTTGCGTCGGCCTCCACTTCTAACGTGAACTGAATGGCAGGTTCCATACTGAAGAGGTAGGACGGCAAGCTGTTCACCGCGCTTTTCTGAACGACGCAAAAATAATTGTCGACACATAAAAGGAACACTTTCGGGTGAGGGGCAAAGCAGGCTAGCGCCCTTTCTTTGAGCGCTTCCATGGTCAGGTTTGCCGCCGTGACCAAAACGGCGGCACCCATTGGAGTCCTCTGCCTTTGCTTGTAGAAACGGCCCACAAAATGAAGTACGTTTTGAAAAGACAAAACACAAAGATCATTCCAAGTAAAAAAATAACATCATTGCAATGGACCATTACCACAGGAACTGCACCTGCAGATCGGGCTTTCTTTTTTTGGCAGATGGCCCTGCCTTTCAATCGCATTACGGCTCAGTGTGAAATTCATGTGGGGCCGGAGGCCTTTTCCCGGTTCTTTTTTGTGGCAGACCACTCTTCCAACTTTAGGTAAGTTGACGCGTTGTGTAGAGGACATGCGAGGAACTGATTAACTAACAATGTTTTTGTAACCATTAGTGTGTCCACAAACACATGCATGTTCTGTTCGGTGAGGATCGTCCCAATGTGTAAGAAAAACAGCTAATCTACGAAGTAAGAAGTAGAAACAAAGACAAAGGTGAATGGGTCAACAGTTGGCAGGGAAGGAGCCGTGGTGCATCAGGCAAGACGGCACTTGAGATTTATTTTGGGCAGCACTTTTTTAATTTCGCTGCATTGACGATATCAAGTAGGGATCCCCCTGTAAAGAAATAATTTGGCTAAGAATCTATCATGTTTTAAGGCACTGCAGTGGGATCCTGTGTTCGAGCGCAGCCCTTCATGGGAATATTTCGTCCCTCCTGTTCGATGTAGTGACGTAGTTCCTGGTTACGTAAGGTCCTTTTGTGCACTTTTCAGCTGCTGATGAACTGTTTAATTCATAAATAGGATATAAGATTAAAATTGAGCTGTGTATTGTTATATTCAGAATCGCGGTGGAAATTGTGAGAAGACGAGATTGAAGAACGGGGTGACGGAAAGAATTTTGGATGTGTGGGTGGAGGGGATAAAGATGTGATGCAAATGAAGTGAGAGGGTTAGAGGGGACGGAGACGAAAAGAAGGTCGGAAGAAGCGTTCGGTGTTCGGCGCAATCTGACGAAGCCACAATCTCGGTATGGGAATCCCGCATAGGACCAGCAGAAGTGCACCGCTGGCCCCGGAGCAGCTCTGACGGGCGCACCTAGGCAACAGCAGCTCTGCCGCGAGGACCCCATTATCATCTCCCGGACGTGCACCCGGACTTGGCCACAAGTGACTCTGGCCCACGGAGAGCCTGGAGAAACCGGTGACGTCGCAGCAAAGTGTACTAGGACAATAGCATATTGGCACAAACAACGGTAGAGCATCGGGACCGGCTGCACATTGGCGTTTGTATGTATTTTCTCTCTGCATGCATTTCATTTCTTCTGTTTCTATTATACCATTAACGTATGATATCTTAAATGTTTTAATTTGACACTTTCTGTTTCGTATCCGAAGTCCAAATTCCTAGTAAAACGTGTGGGAACACGTTTTATTAGGAATTCTATACTCGCAAGATAGGTCTGTTGTTTTTCTTGTGTCGATTTTTTGTGGGAAAGAAAAAAAAGGCAGAAGAAGATGAGACTGAGGTTATCAACCAAACCTAAAGCATAATTTGAGATGCCTAAAATACTAGCAGCAGTGTAAGTCTGACCACGACTTTAAAAGGTTTGACAAACTTCGAAATACTTCTTTTTTTGTTAAACAGATTCTTTATGGAGAAGTTTAAGGGGAGAAAAAGGCGAACCAATGTATTGGCTGTAAAAGAAACACATTTGGAACGGCGAGGAAAAACGTAGAAACTACTCACATGGCGAAGCGTGGTAAGACGAGTAGGAAGTGATCGACAAAATATAAAACGCAAGAAGGGAACCCCCCCCCCCTTCTCTAAAAGCCTTGCTTTGTTACTCTCAATTGCAGACTGTGACCTCTACGTCTTGTGGACTGAAGGAACGGACTTGTGTTTGGTGTTGGCAGGGACGACCGTCCTGTGGGGCCTGCTTGTGGGCGATCTGGAGGTCGGTGTTTGGTTCCTGGTGGTGGACATTGTGGTCGGGGGACTGTAATGTTTTGGGGTGGTTAGCGGTAGTCTATTGGGACTTTTTTGGGACTTCACTTTTATTATTATTCTTCAATTTTTTTCGGGTGGGTGGGTAGGGCTGTGCACTGCGCACTGTGCATCTTTCTTTTCCGCGATGTATGGAGGGCTTCGGGGTTGTATGGGAGAACAGTGGGGCGTGGGGGGTTGGGTGCGGGTGTCTTGTCTGAGGCGCTTCCTCTCCTTGCATTCATTAGTAAACTCCGCGCGGATTCTTCGTTGCTTTGTTTTCACGCCGAGCAAAAACGAAAGCACAAACGCTTCGTTCTTTTCATTCTTCGTTAGTAACCCATTCGCATTTCTTCCAAAAAGGGTTAGAGCCTCGGCTTCCTGTTCTTTTATTATTTTTTATTTTTCATGGGCATTAACCTGCTCCGTGCCCAGCTGGTGCAGTGTTCCTGTATTTATTTAGGTTGTTTTTTAGCCTCGCTGTTGCAGGGTTGTTCCCGTTTTATTTATGTTGTTATTATTTTTGTAGGGGACAATTATTGTTTTTGCTTTTTTTTTCAAGAAAACAGGGCAGGCAGAAACGGGAACTCTATTCGAGGGCGACAACCATGGCTGAACAAAGATGCAAGCTAGGGTTTCTCTCAGAGTTTGGATGAAACGAGAAGTTCACTAGTTCCTATCTTGCACATTGAACATGATTTGTGGGTTAACTGCGACAACGAATAGGAGCTTCCTACCGCATGTCTACCCTTCTGGTTTGTTTTGCTAGAAGTATGCCTTGTTATGCTTTTTTTAAGTCATTGGGAATTTCGTAACTGTGGCGCAACTTTCAAATTCGCCCTCTGTTCAGAAAGAATATTTTTCTCAACAGAAAGAATATTTTTCTAGCGATACGTTCCCCCAATCACTGAATTGAAAAATTTTCATTTCATGGCATCTGCTGCCATAATTACTCCCCAAATTGCATTGGAAAAATTTTCTCCCTTCTTTTTTCTTCTGTGGGTATATGAATGCAATTCGAAAAAAATCAGAAACAATAGAACACCACAGAGCCATTTGGAGCCCAGGTAGATTTACGGGAATCTCAAACGAGCTCCAAGTTGTACTTCGCAATGCAATATGTGCTTTCTTCCTTACGTATTTCTGTGTATGAAAAGAGCGTTTGGAATGCCTAGAATTCAAACTTCTATAAATAGAGATATTTTACCCAAATTACAAAATTTATGACAAAATTATAGCGCAAGATACCGCAAACGCACCATAACATTATTTCTTTAACATTTTCTGCCCCAGAAATATCGTCATATGGGCATCAACGAGAGAGAGAGAGAGAATATCTACCCATACCGGGCCCTGTTAGGCGAGCTGGACGGGGTGGCCAGCAGCCGCAACTGCTGAGCAATCTTTACTGCTTTCTCCATCTGGGTTTGTTCAGTCGTCTGGTCAGAGCAGCCCAGCTCCGCCTGCTATTGCTCCGAGGGTATAAATAAGGGTGAGGGGTCGTCGGCGCAGGCCAACATTTGGGGCTGTGCGGTGGTCCTAGATCTGCATCATGCCATTTTGAGAACGAGAATAGGTTATTGGCGTTAAGTTCGCCAGTTAGCATTGAAGTGTGATGTTGGCTACAGGATTTGATCCTACCTATTCCACATTCAATTCTGAACAATCACAGTAGGCATGTCCAGTTATGTGCAACTTTTTCAGATTGATTTATAATGTTTACACCTGGCATTTTATTTAAAATAACATTGTATTAGCGGCATCAAAAGTAACCTCTCCCTCATTCTATACCTACGTGAAGAAAGGAATCTATAGTTTTCAGTTACTTCATATGTCATTTGATGAGATTATTGAGGCGGTGTGCATGCCTATGCGTCAACTAACATTTTCTTTATTAATTCTGAGGGGTTATTGCATTTCACATGAGTTGTGTAAAAGAAGTGATACGTTTCTTCCTAGAAGAAAAAAAAATTCGAATAGTGTGCATCGTTTGTATAGTGAAACAAAAGTGAATAATTCATAATAACAAATTTTTTTGAGGTGACAAAATGCCGATAAAAACGCGATTTTAGGTATGTTTCGAACCGACAATCAAATTACAGAAAAACAAAGGTATTCTTTGGATACCCCTGCTCATCTCATACGCACAAATTTGGAGTTTTGGCATTTATTTTGAGTTTGGCAGAAGAAGACCAGGTAATTTGGCTGCACATAAATATCGAGTACAGACACCCGGGCTAGTTGATGTTGCAGTGTCAAATATTCATGTCGCATGCGGGCAAAAACCAACAAGAGGGTAAATACCGCGGAGCGGTAGCTAGTTTTATTGGAAAACAGGTACATATAAATACACAGTCAGAACTCGAGTAAATTATATCATATTTTACGACAGTCAGAATTTAACGAATATATCTCGATCCACCCTCAGACATCCATAGATTACAGTGCGTTGACAAACTCTAAATAACGAAATCAATATCATGGTGAGTCCCGGTTTAACGTTCCTAAAAAGATGCAGCTCAGAAAGGGTTAATCTTTGGTTTATTTTTAGATAAGTCCTCAATATTGATTCATCGCGCACCAAAGATAACATCGTGGAGCTGCTTTCTCCCGCTTTTCCGTAACGTGCCGGTGCATAAAAAGAGTTGTAATACTGATTTGAACGCAGTCTATAGTTGTGAACTGCTTCACGTCTGCTGGCTTTGTGCACGCCAGGTGCTGGAACTGTCGAAGCTGGTCCGGACTGCGCGAGTAGCGTGCACGAGTATGACAATGCTCCAAGCATCTTCGTTCATTGAATGAGGTGTTCGTAGGAGTACGCCCATCGGTATGTACGCGTCGACGCAACGCAGTCCCTACGGAAGTTTTGGATGACGGAGATGTCTTGCCCCTTGCAGGAATCGTGGAGGAAGTGGCGCCTGAAGACGCTGACGAAGGCATGAAGGTTATGGAAGCTCCCGTGCGTACACGCGGTCGAGTAATGGATGCCGTTGATATGAAGTTTGAAGTTTGAAGTTTATTTTATTTTCACGTTTTAAAAGAGCGTACAAATAAAATACTGAGGAGGTCCCACCGTTAAAAAACTGTCGGGGGGACCTCCTTTGACAAAGTGCACAACGGAACAGCGTAGAGTAGGCAACAAGTAAAAAACACATCCAACGAAAATGGGCAAAAACCGGCAGAAAGCAATGCATATATGTATATACATATATACGCACACTAATATTCATTCATTTGTAGCAATAAAAACATAAGTACCTAAAAATTGCAGTAAAAATGATTCGACGGAAGAACAGAAGCACAGCAAAAAAAATGGCGCTTCAACAAAAACACTGTTATGCATTAGGCCAAGGTAGATAATAGAAAAGTTTTTAATTGGTTTCAGAAAAAATTTGGAGAGTTAATTGAGTTGAGGGGGGTCGGTAGTTCATTCCAAATTGAAATGGCGGCGAATACGGCAGTTTGTTTTCCGTAGTTAGAGCGAATTTGTCGTAGAATTAGGTTATTGTGTTCTGAAAAGCGGGTGTGGTTGGCGTTAAAAAGTAACGACGGTCGATGCAGGTGTGCATGGATTCATTATTTCTAGCGCGAAGGAGAAAAGTGCACATTTGTATTTTATATTCAAATAGAAGGGGTAGGATTCGAAGGTCGGCAAAATATAAATTCGGAGCACTGTCTCTCGGATGGCTGTAATTAATGATTCGGATGGGTCGCTTTTGCAAAGAAACAAGTGGTGATAGATGAACATCATTGGTGCTTCCCCACGAACCTAAACAATATGTTAAATGGCTGTGTACAAAACAGTTGTAAAGAGAACGGAGAACAGGTAGAGGAAATTATGCGCGAGTTCTAATTAGTACATGAATACCAAACGCAACTTTACTAATAAGTGACTTGATGTGCAAGGGAAATTTTAAATGTTTATGGAGGACCACTCCTAGAATGTGGTGTAATCGGACGGGTAGATAAAATGCGTGCTACGGTGGAGATGCGGGATTGGGGTAATTTGCTTATCATGGGAGTGAAAAATTATGAAACTGGTTTTGCTAGGGTTTATATTTAAACTATTGTTCGAGAGGTCAGAAGCAGCCAAATAAACCGTGGTGTCATCTGCGTAAAGCATGCATTTAAAAAAAATTAAACAAGATGGGAGATCATTTATAAATAACAAGAACAACAGTTTTTTTTACTTTTTACTATCTTGTATTCAGAAAGTATACCACTGCATTCCATAGCCTGAAGCCTGTCAGTCAGATATTACTGTAGTAAGGCTAATGTTGGTCCACAGACACCCAAGGATTTGAATTTTGAAAAAAGAATATCGTGAGTAATGGAATCAAATGCCTTTGTAAGGTCGACAAATATAGCTGCTGCAAACAGGCCGCAATCAATTGGTTGTTTCATGAAATCAGTTATCTCAATAAGAGCAGCCTCAGTAGAAAAATTAGGCCGAAAACCAAACTGACAGGGGGTCAGTAGTTGAAATTTGGAGATATATTTTCACAGCCTAGTTACAACACGTTTTTCTATTAAATTGCTGAAAAAGGGCAGTATGGTTATGGGGCGATCGTTATTTAACATACCACGATCACCTTTCTTATAAATAGGTACTACTTTTCCTTTCTTACGTTCAGACGGAAAAACGCCCGACCTAAAAATATTGTTAAAAACATGAGCGATTACAATGGAAACTTCGCTATCGACAAGTTTTACCCTAGCAGCATGGATACCATCCAATGCAGCCCCACAACTTTTGAGGGCTTTGATCACTTCCACTATTTCCTCGGGTGATGTGGGCTGCAAGTAGAATGAATGGGGACAGCGAGTGCTAGGTGCAACATTTGATGTTGTGGTAGAACTGTAATTACAGAAATGGCCATTAAAAACATGAGATATTTCAGCGGGGTTATTTGTGACATCACTAACATCTTTTATTTCAGGTGTGTGGTGCGACTGATTTAGAAATTCCTTTATGACTTTCCAGTTATTATAAGTATTGTTGCCATTTTTATTTATTTGGTCTAGATAGTACTTTTTTTGCTACTTTTAACAGCATGGTAAGCTATTTGAATAAAGCTTGAATCTATTCAAGAGAGGCATAATAAATGATTGGCGCCGAACTTTCTTTCGTAGGTTAGACCGCTTGCATATGGAGCGTAAGAGCCCGTCGGTTAACCAGGGATTTCTAGGAACAATAAATGCTTCTAAAGCAAAGCTTCTTACCTCTACCCCCCAAGGGTAATTTCGCGACCGTTGGTGTCACCAGAAGACTCCAGCGAAGAAATAAAAGAATTTACTGGCACCGCCGGGATTCGAACCTGGAACTAATAGACTAACACCGCGAGAGCCCGTTGTGCTACCGATTTAGCTACGAGCCCACGCAAAGACGGGGAAGACAGGTGGTGTACTCACCAAGCACATCTACAGTTTACCCCCTGCGTTCTGGCTGAATGCCACGTGAAAGCGTCACACGACACTCACGCCCGTCTAGCGGCCCTGTGCGCACCTTGCTTATGTGCTACGAGTTACAAAAATTAAAGTAAGCTCACACCAATGCATGGCATCTCACGTCTAGTACGCCAATGTCCTAAAGCCTGTGGCCTCTAGTATTCGCGTAAAAAATTACAGCTCCTTGTCGTCCGCCCTCACGCCAAATCAAGGAATACATTCAAATACTCCTTGATGGCCAGCCCATCACTCCAAGCCCCAGCATCAAGATCCTGGGCCTACATCTCGAGGCTAACACCAAGAGTGACGTCTCCTTGCAGCGCCTCGAAAACAGAATTAATCAAATCATACACATTATTAGGCGAGTTGCCATCAAGAAGCGAGGCCTAAAACAATCCGGTACCTTTCGATTAATTGAAGCTTTTGTCCTCTCGAGGGTTACTTACGTCAACCCCCTGTCTCCTCTCGACAAGGAAGACATAGAGATGCTTAATATAATGATTAGAAAGGCGGTCGAGCAGGCCATTGGTCTTCTCATGAGTGTGTCCACACAGAGGCTGCTTAGCAAGGGGATCCACAACACGGTAGAAGATTGATTTATTAATTGTAGGGTTTAACGCGCCGACGCAACGCAGGCGATGAGGCGCGCCGTAGTGGAGGGCTCCGGATTAATTTTGACCACGTGGGGATCTTTAACGTGCGCCGAAATCTCGTACACACGGGCGTTTTTGCTTTTCGCCTCTATCAGAAAAGCGCCCGCCGCGGCCGGGAATCAAACCCGCTACCTCGTGCTCAGCTGCGACGGTAGAAGAGCTGATAGAAGGCCATCTTTCTAACCAGAAGGTCCGACTCAGAACTGCGATGGGTAACCGCATGCTTCACCAGATTGGCTGGGCAGCCCAGAGTGTCACTACGCTTGACGTACTCCCAGACTCTTGGCGACTAAAACTAGAGATGCTCCCTTTGCTTAGAAATATGAACCCCTCACATGACGAGGGTCACCGAAAAGCACGGGCTAAAGCGCTAAACAACACCCTCGGTGGGGATCATGCAGTTATCTACACCGACGCCTCCAAACATCGAGCCAACCTCCTCCCGTGTACCTCGCTTAGGACCCAAGAAATGACGACAGCAGAAGAGGCAGCTATCACCTTGGCTCTCGCTCAACCAGGGGTTCGGAGGGTAGTCATCGATTCCCAGAAAGCCTACTGGAATTACCAGTAAGGTTGGGTGTCCTGACCTGCACTGCGCGTGCTAAAAAACTACTCCCCAAACAGTTCCATTCAGCTCATCTGGACACCCCCTCACGCTTCAATGGAGGGCAACAAATACGCCTATCCAACAATCCTGCGCTTTTAGCTCCCGTGCTATGAAGCTTCACGAGGACAGTCACCCGCTTTTCACGTTGAGGGAGATAACCCAGCATTATCGCCTTCTGAGACAGACCGTACCTTCGCCTTACCCTGACCTTTCCAGAGAACAACAAACTACCCTACGGCTCATATAATCCGGGCTCCTTCCTACAGCCTACGCGTCTTCGCTTAATGTATCCGAATCGCTACGACGCTGAATGTAAATTTTGCTCAGAAGTAGGAACACTCCACTCCGTAATCAGGGTGTGCGACTTTAGCCCTGAGCACCCTCCTCTCTTTCCGTCAACTACCCAACAAGAGCAATGGGAGATGCTGCAGTCCAGGCCCTTTCTACCTACCCATCTTCAGCGGGTGGACAGAACACAGGCCACGCCGCCGACTGCCTATGGGCCCCACAGAAGAAGAAATCACTCCGCAGGGCGGCACTCTGGGCCGTTCAGAAATGTGAACATAAGTATTTCTTCCTCCTCCTCCTTCTGGGCCGCAAATCTCGTCGTCTCCGTCCGCGGCGCAGAGACGGAGAAGACAGATCGTCTAACACCGGGTTGGAGCTTACTTAAGTTTCCACTCTTCTGCTACACCAATACAACCGTTCATGCTTCATGCATTGATATAACCTTAACAAGAATATCTCTTTGAAGTAATAAATGGCGTGGTTAAGTGCATTTCACTTCTCTCTGGTTTTGCTATTTGTAGAGCGATGTGAGTGAATTTAAGTGACGTCGCATGAGTAATCGTTATGGGTGCCGTTTACAGCTTTGCTTTCCAACCACATTCACGGGGTGCATTGGCGCAATTTTTTTTTTGTAGCAGCTAAAAGTCGTACATTCCGTAATCGCACCAATTATTTTCTCAGACAGGCTGTTATAGGCAGCATTGGGATCATTTTTACTTAAAACATCACTCCAGTCGGCACAACTACTTAATGGACACAATTTACTTTTATCAAAGGATTGCTTGTGAAACGTTTTTGGCATAATTTTCATCAGGCTTTCAATTAGATAAAAACGGCACAATGATCTGTTATGTCACAGTCTACGACTCCAGCGCTCTGAGAGAAGGAAACATTGGAGGGAATATGATCAATTACAGTGCCCAGGCCATGACCGGAAGAACGAGACAGCAAGTTGATTAACCACTGCAAACCATGACCGAAAATGCAGTTAATATATTCCGAGCATGAACTGTAAGTGAAGTCTATTATGTTTATGTTAACATCGCCAGTAATAATAATGTTTGGTTTTGATACGTAAGATAGTTTAAAATGTTTTCAAGTTCATTGCAGAAGTAATAATAAGATGACGTGGGGGACCGATAGGTTGTACCAACAACATTTTGTCTATTTGGCAAGAAAGACTGGTCAAACTCAAGCCAGACAGATTCACACTTATCAGTAGAAAATTTTAAATCATAGCGGTGAGAGTATCTCAGTGAGTTAGAAACATACATGGCACATAGGCCATGACGGCTCTCTGGGCGATGGGAAAATTCGGATATATAACCAGCTAAGCCGAACAGTTGGTCATTTGTAGGTGATAGCCTAGTTTCGAAAAGGCAGATAAGAAAGAATTTTTCTCCGCGAGGGTTAGGAAATTAACTAATTCGTCATAATGCTTAGAAAGGCTTCGTATGTTGAAATGAATGAGCGACTTATGTGTTAAACAGGTGCTTTGGAGGAGCAGCTTTAGTTGGTCAGCCGAGTAATAATCCATATTTTGCATGGAAAGCTAGAAACTTAAAACGATTTACGAGAAAATGGCCAGGTCACTGACTTTCCAGATGCGGTGTATGCGATCGCCCTGCGCTTTTCTGGCCTTTATGCGGCAGTTTTCAACCCAAAGAAACTGCCAGTTCATCTCCTTTTTGGCCAAAGCTTGAGCGAACAAGCGTTTGTTTTCCGGTGTCAGGTGATCATTCACGTACACAGGCTGTTCCGAATGGCTTTAAAAGTCGATAGCACCAGCTGTTAGTCGAGCCTTCTTCGCTTTGCCGGTGAATTCAGTTTTCTTAGTACGTGAGCAAAACCTTGCTATGATGTGCTGCTCGTTATTTGTGGCCGGAACACGATGAACCACGTCTATATCGGCAGCGCTTATCGGGCAATCAACTTTGTCACCGATCTCCTTCAGTATCGCGAGGCAGTCTTCAGCCTACGTCACAGGCACGCCTTTTATTTCGATGTTATTCTGTCTTGAATGTTGTTCCAGCTCAGACATGCGTTGGGTAAGCTGCTCATTTTTTTTCGTTAGCTCTTTGTTCTCCTTTTGCAGCAACTCTTGGTTCTTTTTTACTTCCTCATAAAGCCCATTGAAAAGTTTAAGGCTCTCATGCATTTCTCCTAGTTCCTTGCGAAGTACTTCAACTTCCTTGGAAAATTCAGCGTTGGTAAGCATTTCACCCGTTCTACTACACCACCGCTCAAAGAATCGAAGAAACAACAGCACACTTGTCACTGGCAGCCGCAAGACAGCACAAAAAAATTGAAGTGAAACAATTCTAACCTGCACGGTGATTGCAAAAAATTGCCCCCACCTCCCCGAAGGGAATCGTGAGGAAGTGCGAATGCATTTCTTGCGCCGAGAGTACACGGCGTAGTAATTCTGACATCGCCTTGAGAGGCGCCCAGCCAGCGAACGGTCTAAACTGGAGCAGAGCGGGCAGGAGACTGTATCGAGAGAGCGCGCGCGAGCCGACCCACGGAGGTCTGGCGGTTTATCCCTGCATATAAAGGGGGGTACGCCGCGCTGAGCGCGCCGAGCCAGGTGGCTGAGAGAGAAGGCGGGCGCGCGAGAGAGAGGGGTGCGCGCGCAGCAGCGCACGGCAGCTGCCGGGAGAGGAGGTGGTGCGTGACGTCACGGCGCGGGTGAGGAGAGGGATGCGCGCGGCGCACACCGCCGCGCCGCGAGGGAGCGGTGAGGGCTTGGCGTCACGTGGTGAGTGACGTCACTGCGCCGTTGCTACCGACGCTCCTCTCCGCTCTGCGCCGTTGCTAGGGAGAGCAGGGCTGCGGACGCCGCCGCCGCCGGCGGTGGATGGTTTGGGGTCGCTCATAAAGTGCATCGCACTTAAAAGCGCGGAAGTCAGGCGATTGTGCTGCGCTGCCCCGCTGCTGCCAAGTGGTTGGTCCGTCGCTGCGGCCTTGCTTTATAGCGATGAGCCCTGGTGGCGATGCGGTGAAGCGGGTGTCGCTGACTTGTCAATGATCACGTGTTGAAGCGTGCTTGTTCCACATGTGCGCCGGCCGGGTGATGTCGTTCCGTCTCTCGTATCTGCACGTTGATTGCAAAAAGCGCGGAAGTCACGCGATTGTGCTGCGCTGCCCGCTGCTGACAAGATATGCGGCGGTTCTTTGCTGGAGCACACGAGGATACGGAAAACAGACTGGACGCTCCACAATCTGGCGAGAAATCCGTGTGGCCTTTGCTTGTGAAGCGCACCCAGACAGACATAGCCGACATCTATGGTGTAAAATAAGTTTGTAGTACCCCGGTGGGCGTTCTTGTTCAGGCAACAATTTTAAATGCAGAACATTTCAGTAACTCACGATGTCACCCGCGTTAGAGTCTGTAGTCCGCGTCCGCATTGCTCCCCCTACACTATATAAATACTTGCCGGCGCCAGGTTTCGATCCTACGACTCTGCGGGCGGAACGCAAGGTGCACGGTACTCTACCAACTGAGCCACAAAGCCGACACAGAACGGAAAGTTACGAACGTGCCTTATATCCTGGACTCATTCAACCGTCGGCCAGAGGTGCGCCCTCTCCCCCGCGTCCTCCTCGCCTTCTCTCCGCTCGCAATGCCCTCTCTCGCCGCGTTCGGTTCGGGCGCACAACAGGTGGGGACGTGCGCAACACCCTCTCTCGCCGCGTTAGGTTCGCGCGCAAGAACAGGTCGGGCGCTCGCATCGCGCTCTCTCTAGGGTGCCTCGATATGCGCCCGCTCCGCTGAGGGTGAGGACAACCGCGTCGTCTGCTAGCGCGACCGCCATTTTCTTGCATCCGCTAGGCGCGGTGCGCGCGTTTGCTGCGTGACGTGCCTTGATAGTGCTGGTCTCGCTAACAGTGTGGGCTTGATTTGGTTTCACTTTTGAAATACATTCTTTTTCTGTGATAGATGAACAGAAGAGTAAGGTTTTGGTGAAGGATTCTCTATTTCGACATGATTAGCGAAGGTATGGTGAATGCCTTTCTTTTTTTACGATTGGTGACACGGCGGGAAACTTCTCGCCGTCGTGTCATACCGGCGCCGTGAACTTGCTGTCGTTGCGTTTACATATAAACATAGCAGAAAGTAGGTGGAATACACAGAGGAAGGGAATTGCTGCATATTCAGGTGCGAATGTCCGGCACGCTTACAGCCACTGAAACTATTATTCGGTACTTACATATATCGGATTGCCTGGCGGCAAACTGTGTCATGCATGCAGTGTGGAATCTGAACGTGATTGATTGATTGATTGGTGAGGTTTTACGCGCCTACGCTACATAGGCGATGAGGCGCCGTAGTGGAGGGCTACGGATTAATTTTGACCACCTAGGAATCTTTAACATGCGCCGAAATCTCGAACAAACGGGCGTTTTGTATTTTCGTCTCGATCAGAAAAGCGGCCGCCACGGCCGAGAATCGAACCAGCGTCGTTGGGCTGCAATCTAAACATAAAGGCTTACGGGGATGTAGGAATAATCATTTAATACCGTGAAGCAAAAATACACTATGTACAAAGTGATGAACGATATCCTCCACTGCTGATACATAATACATTATGTACAAAATGATACAAACAGACTTCACTGCAGTTATATTACACGTAATGATGATTACGCTCGAATGTTTTCGAACCTGCTTTTTGAGGTTTTGAATTACGTTGTTAGCATGTGTGTAATGTCCTTGAAGTACGGTGTATCTTCTTTCCAGGTCTGCCAACTGCTTTTTCAACTCAGCACAATCCTTTTGTGTCTCACTAGCTGTGAGAGTTTCATTTGCCGAGTTTGGAATCCCGACATTCAAAGCTTCGACACCTGGGCTGTTGAGTTGGAGGTTTTCCGATGGCGTCTCTTGTGATACCGTGTGAGTTGACTCGGGGAGCATTTCCGCTGTCTGATGATGCGTGAAGTTCTTCAGCGGGGTTGTCCACCTCTTCATTGTTGAATGTGGGCGTTCTGTCTCCGGGTGGCTTTCGCTGCTTTGGACCGATTTCTTAAGTAATGTACGCACTTATACAAAAACACGCAGTGAATGAAATGGTGAATGCCGACCTCTGATTGAGAAATACGTTGGCACAGCATTTGGCTTCAGCTCCTTCCATCCATCTGCCCGGTTTTGTTCAAAACAGGATCATTAAAAGTGAGCCTGCACGATAAATTGTCAATATAGGTGCCTTTTTCTCCTGAGAAATAAGAATAAATGACGTGAAATCAAGCAAATCGAACAAACTGGCATCCACGCGTATCGGCTCACATCCGCACATGATTCACAAAATAGAGCTGTAATTGGCACATTTCGTTTCACCTCCATGCGCTACTCTTATGGCATGATAAGCGACAATAAATGTCTTAAATATTATAATTTTTGCGACAACAATATTTATAACAGACCTTAAGTTGAGAAAACACGGAGAAACACGAGCATAACGCGTCGCATGCAGTTTTACGATTTGGGATATATCATTCACACTGCCAAAAAATGGGCTTTTGGTGAAGTAAGCGTGATGCGCCGGGATGACGCTTCGGAAGTGAGAAAGGTCGCACACCTTTTTACAACGAGCGCCTTATTTCGTGATACAAAGTGAAATGACTGAAGATGTAAAGCGCCACACGTTTTATATCGGCCACGTCCGTTTGCATCAATCAAAATATAAAAAGGCCGCAAAAGCTTGATGAAACCTTAAACATAAACACGTAAAACCGTGCGTCTGGTATCAAGAAACAGCCACACAGACAAGCTTACAATATCTCCAAATGGATTTGGCACTTCTGGGAAGCCGGGTACTTACACTGCATATGCCGGAGTGCTTCGTCGGCTGCCACTTGTCCCGCTTGATCTTCACCGCCCACAGAAGCCGCCTTTTTGGCTCTCTAGCAAACGAAAACATGCTCCAGAGATTTTTAGCGCTGTTAGAACACAAGGGAACGCAGCACCAAGGCATTCTGCAAAGAGACTTTGTGAAGAGCGCCGCTTTTCGCGCACCTAGCGCGGGAGTCGGCGGGGGCGGGATGCAAGAAAATGGCGTCGGCACCTCCCGAGAACCGGTCTTGGCGGCGGCGACCCCTTCAAAGAGTGGCGCCACCCTCCGCGGAGCGGGCGCGCATCGAGGCACCCTAGCTCTCTCGCCGCGGTCGGTTCGCGCTTAAACCACATATGTCGTTCGCGCGCGCTGCGGTCGCTAACATCTGTGGCGTGATCGTGACGTCAGCATCACGCGTTCGCGTGGTGGCGATTTCGGCGCTATAACACTCTCTCGCGAGGGGCATTGGATTGGATTCGATTGGATTGGCTTGGATTGGCTTGGATGTGGATTGGATTAAATTAAAGTGGATTGTGTTAGATTGTGTTGCGTCATAGCCGCGCCACGTTGCGTCATAGCCGCTCCACGTTGCGTCATAGCCGCGGCAGGGGGTTCACGGCACGTTTCACCATCGACTTCATCGACAATGTCTACACTGGAAGATAACAATTACAACAACAACAACCAATACGTAATCCATACGACTTGCAGGCGCGCCCCCCCGCAGAAATGCTCTGCATTTGATCGTGCCCCTCGCGAGGGGGATGTTTCTTCTTTTTGGGGTCTCATCTCACCGATCACCGATGACCGGCAGTGCAAAGCAAAATCGTCAGCACGCGCACCTTTTGAATCAAGCTTGCGGGGTGGCTATTCGGGATCGTCTGCTTTCTTACCCAGCCTTTTTTCGTTGCGATCGCTTGTAGGTGTATATTGCGCGCGAAACCGTAGGATTTACTGTGTAAAGGTGTTTTTGCTGTTTCCTAGAACTAGGAGGAATCGTCGGCCACCGTATAATTATCGCTTAACGCAACGTTGTTCTGCACACGCTTCCAGCGCGAAAACGTACAGAAGTCGCGATCACAACGGGAGCACCCAACATTGATGAACCTTTT
The DNA here is from genome assembly GCF_048455015.1 of Haemaphysalis longicornis. Taxonomy (NCBI): domain Eukaryota; kingdom Metazoa; phylum Arthropoda; class Arachnida; order Ixodida; family Ixodidae; genus Haemaphysalis; species Haemaphysalis longicornis. The sequence goes on along the minus strand of NW_027526233.1, from coordinate 24,143,234 downwards.
GATGCTCGTGTTCTGGTACCGTACTTTTCACGGCGTTCTCGGTGGAAATGAAAGAGGAATCGTGAAGTGCGCAACGGAAGCGATGGCGAGCGGTCATGTAGATGAGGCCGCCCAGTTAAGAATAAGTTAAAGCCCATGTTATCCACAACATATATAAATCATATAGTTTATGCGTTGAAGCAGGAACAGACGAAACAATACTCTAGAGAAACAAGAAAGCCTTCTTTCTTCTTGATTTCGACGACGTGACTATATATATATCTATATATATATATCGTGAAGTGTGCAATATATATATATATATATATATATATATATATATATATATATGTATAGTGAAAGAAGTCGCCTGACACGTTTCCCGTTTTTGTTGCCAACAGTTTCGGAGTTAGAAACTCCTTCTTCAGGGCTGTATTTTAATTTCTCACATTGCGTCTTTATACAAAAACTTCTGTGAGGGAGGGTTACTTCCCTCATCCCTGCAGGAGAGTTCGCGGGTGAGGGGTGTTTCAAACAGTTTGAGCAAGTGAGACATTCCTATTGGCTAGAAAGGTGGAAGGTGAGGGAAGGGGAAAGAACACGGACGAAAAGGCAGCACGAAAACACGTAACAAGAGGCACACAAGCAAACACAATATCAAAAACAAGAGTGAGTCCTGCGCGCTCCGCAAATGGTGTAAAAGTAGTCAGCGGGAGGAAAAAAAAAAAAAAGGGGGGGGGGGGTGAAGGGAGACGGACATAAGATGGCGGCACAGGCATGGATCTTCGATTCGGTCAAACTCCCAAGGCCGCATGCATGCACGGCCCGCCCAGTCGACGCATGGTCCCCGCGCCATACTCGGAATTTTCTGTCCCATTTTCGGTTTTGTTTTACTACTGGTTAAACCTACAGAAGCTCTCGTCTTGGCGCCGCTTCGACGAAACCGAGTGGTGCAGCCAAGCTTTGCTACGCGGCCAGCGAGTCGCGGAACAAGTCACACTGGGATTTGGTTTCATTTGCGGCGCATTCTTCGGCCGTTTGTCTGTCAGTGGTGCGGCGGTCATAATTCAGGCCGCTGTGCGTCGGCGGGCCCGCGGGGCGCGCTCACAGCTGTTCAAGGTCACTGATTAGTCTGGTGGTGGTTGCCGAACGGGCGGGGAAGGGGGCGCGCAGGGGCGGCGTTCTACCCGTTTGTTTTGCTTGACTTCGTCCCTAAAGCGGGGTTTCCTTTTTTCCTTCTTGCTTTCTTTTTTAAGTTGTATGCACGCTCTCGGGTCCGCGCTCACCCCCTCCATTGCCCGCAAGGTCCCGATATTTGCGTCTAAGGCGCAGCTTTTTGTCGCAAGAATGAGAGGCGGCCCGGGTCCTCATTGATGCCATGGGTGAATGCCTGGAATTTATGTATAAAGTAGGACTCCCTCTGCTCGCGTTCGAGGGTAGAGCGGAAGCCGGACTGCAGGAGAGTGATTCTGATATGCTCAATGGAATGGTCCTGCAGGCGCATATGTTTGGAAAATGGTAGATCCGGCTGTGAGGTGACGTGGGATTTGTGGTTGTTGAATCTGAGTCGGAATGCATTCTCGGTCTGGCCAATATACTGGCCCATCGAACCTCATGATCTCTCTCTCTCTCTCTCTCTATATATATATATATATATATATATATATATATATATATATATATATATATATACATCTTCAGATTTGATTAAAAAATGTACTCGACTAAATTCGACGTACCTGCATCGCATTAAGTTGAACTAATAAGTAAATTCGGGTGTTTATGGGCAAAGTGTGAGTTCGGGCTAGTTGGCGTCGGTGTGGATCTGAAGCTTCGTTAGGCAAAAAAAAAACGCAGACAATCTTGCAAAGACACAAAACGGGCCCGTTACATTTTCTGCTACACGCAAACAAATGTGGGTTTCTTTTTGCGCTTTTTGTTTAAGTGGTTTAAAAATACGGACCTCGGGTATTACGCATGTGCACCCGGTGGCAGTAACCATGAAGGCGGAGGAGGAACAATTATAGGTTGCCGTTCTTAGGAGAACCGGCTTTTCACAGACGGCAATGAATTGTTAACTGTTAACTTGCGCAACGGATGACTGTATTTTGCACACTGATTGTTGCGTTCAACCGTTATCTTTGTCTCGTGTGGCAGGCTGGCGGGCGTACGTTGTTCATCCCTGTCTTTCTTTCCTTCTCGTTATTCCCTTCTAAATTCTCAGCGCAGATAAATGCACAATAAAGAGCGCCGGTAGGCTGAAAGCACCAAATTGTGCGGTTACTACGTCTAGCGCGTGCATACGTAATGTTCAGCGAGTACATAGATACGCACGAAGGCAATTACGTGGCTACAGTTTAGTGCAGTGAAGACAAAAAAACTCTGCAGCATTTCTGTTTTATTTGTAGTGAGGTTGCGCGATGGATCTCGACGAACAACAACAACAACAACAACAACAAAAACACAAGGGGTGCAGGGAGACACGGCACATGGGTTACTTCAAAGCAGTTCACGAAGGATGAATTCGTTGGTCGGGTCTTCTGCCCTTAATTAGAACATATCTGCACAGGCTGTATCATTACGGAAGAAAAGCTTGTAAAATCAGAGCAGCTGCCCGTGGTGCTCTACATAAAGCTTGCGCTGGTTCTACTGCTTGCACAGTCGCGACTCTTTCTTCTTGTTTCCGCTCTTCTTCTCCCCGTTCCTTTCTTTTTCCTTGCAGTACTGTCGCATCCTCATCATTATGTAGTACCTCAAGATTTTGGCCACCGCGTCAGATTTATGCTCGTGGCAGGGAACGTAATGCCGTGCTCAAGGGTGTGGTCTACGGTGCCCCAAAACACGTCGGTGTCGTCCGCATGCTTGGAAAAGTAATCCTCAGCTGTACGGAGGAGAGTGTACAGGGCGAAATTTGGGTGAGTCAAGCCTCCCATTGTCTTAGAGTTTACGAGAGCTGCCTGCGGCACAACACTCGCGGGCGCACTCAAGCAATGTCTGCAAACCGCACAAGAGAACATCGTGCGCAGTCTGCGGCTGAGGTAGCCAGTCACGTAGTTTATCACGCAGTCTGTCGTGTCCGCGCAGGTTCCAGCAGCACGTAGAATGTCATCGCACTCCCATGTATCTGTTTCAATGAAGCAATCCAGTTTTTTGCGGATGGTCGCAAGCTGCGTCTGGGAGACATTTTTTGTTGTCCGCAAAGCATCCCGAAGTGCTGTGAAATCAAGAATGGGTGCCTCGTCCTTGACCTCACAACTGCCAAAATTCGGTGGCTTCAGCAGCGTGTACATGCTGAGCATTCGGTACACATGCAAAAATGTCGGCATATCTGGGTGGTCATTGCCACCCGCAGCCCGGCGGCTTTCCCGAAGAACCGTTCTAGTGGATCCTGGTTGAATTTGCTGGTAAGAACGTACTGGAATTTCTGTTCAGTCAGCAAGTATTTACAAAGGTCGATAGTCGATTTCAACGTCACCCTGAGTCCGTCGCTGTGGTTTTTGCCAGGAACATTTGTCCAGTTATGTGCCCGCCTACAAGCTGCTGCTCCTAGGTGTCAAGCCATTCTAGGCCTTCTTGCATAACCATGAAGTCGCTGCTGCCTTGTCTTATTCCTTCAGCAGGGTGCCGTCGGTTTAAGATGTCGAACAAATCATTGAGTGTCCTTGTAAACTCAATAGTGCCATCGCAGCCCTGCAGATGTTGTACACCTGTTTCCTGGTAGCACTTCAAGCCAGAAGCCATCGAGTTGCTGAAAACTTGCGTAGCGAACTTAACGCGCATTTTTTCCATGTTAGACGGGTAAATGTGTCGCTGTGTTATTCTAGGGCATACCTTAGCAGCCCCTGCATTCATTTCGTCTTGCTCCATAACACAAGCGTAATGCGACCACCTGACCATTTTGTTGTTTACCTTCAGGCACTTTTGCTTCATTAGCACGTTTCGGACACATTTGAAGAGATGAGGAACGTCAGAAAACATGTACACCTTTCGCTCTGCGTCCACGGGGTGTTCAAAGTAATGCCTGCCGTTGTGCATGTCACCGCTTACACCAAGAAGCTTCCACATCGTCCTATTTGGGCTGGCCCCATCACACACCACACCATCGACAGCAGCGCCGGCCTCTTCCAGGAGGACAATTGCTTGCAAAAGAAGCTGACAAAGAACAGTTTCACGGGTGGCGTTCTTGGAAGCAAACACGGCCGTCGGCTGTGCGTAGCTGTCAGCGAACGGGCAAAACATGAACACTAGAGCGTGATCCGCTAAATCAGAGCTTGGTGCTTCTGTTTGGCCGTGGTCGACTAAGCCGGCGTAGCTGAGGGTCCTTGAATTTAGGCGCTTACATTGACGCACCTGCATCTCATCCACCAACAGCATCCCCCGCCTACAAAACTCTGGCTTTGTTCGCAGTTTCCTCTTTAGGGCCGAGAAAAACGACTGGTCGAAGCCGCAGCTAATTCCAACAGCAGAAATATATCTGCGTATGGTCTTGATTGAGGGCAGTGGGAGTACATCATTATCACGCAGAAACCTGTACCCTGTTGGCGTTCGTATGTGGAAGAGCAAGCACAGCAACAGCCAGTTATCGGTGTACTTTCTCCCTTTAGGTGAGTCATGACGCGCGGCTGACAAACACTCTTCCAGGAGCATCTGCTGGGCTTCTGGAAGATTAGCCTTCTCGACTGCGCTCCGCAGCGAGCTCTCTGTGACCGTCTGGGGTTTGTCGCAACAGGAAGACAGTTCTGCGGCCCGCTTCTTTTTGGTTTTTAATAGCCGCTGTTTTGACCTGTAGCAAGCAATGCGTTGCCTCCTGAGAGCGTCAACCTTGAGCTTAGAGCGGGGGCTGAGGGGTATTCTCAGACGTCGCAGCTCATGGTGCTTGCGCTTTCTCAACAGGTGCGTTCGAAGGGTGTTTTCTAGTCTCGCGCAATAGGCGCATTGTCCGTCGTCAGCTACGATCGGGCACCGGTTGTGCCTCCAAACGGCGGTTGGATCAACGTAGCCACATTCGAGACGCACATTCCTGTATTTTTCATGTGCTGGTCCTCCGGGGCAGATTTTGAGGTCATTGACTGCTTTTAATGCCGCGCTCACAATGCTCCAGTCGTCCCGTTGGCGCAAGTCGCAAAAGTTTGGAATGGCAGCAGTGGAGATTTTGGTATTCAGTGCGAACGCTGCAAGGCTAAACTCCGTTCCCTGCACCTATTGCACAACCATAACTTTGTAAGAGACAGGCATTCCGGAAGCGGAGAGCGCTGTTTCCATGAAACAGAAGCTATGCTTGTCGTCCTGAAGCATCGTGTGGTGATTCCACGCAGCATTGGGCAAGAGGGCCGCTGAGGGCTCTAAACACGGTGTTGGCACAGCAGAATCCTCGATAACACTTGCTGTGAATATCTCGGCCAATGATTCATTCTCGGATGGCGGGCTGTTTTCTTGACCGCTGGTTGTATACTCTCCGGCGGTGTCATCCCTCTCAGCTTCCGTTACCTTTCTGGCTGTCTTTTGGAGGGACTTCTTCACCAGTGGACGCTTTCTGTTTCCAGGCGGTACGGTGGTTGGTGTGAAGATCGATGGCACAGCATCGTCTGCAAGCGCGCACCTCTTCGGTAAATCGAGCAGCACTTCTCCTCCCAGCTCCGAAAAGTACCTTTTTCGCACAATTGAGCTCTCAGGGAAATGCCGACTGCAAATGGCACCTTTTTCTGTCAACGGGCGGTAATTTGGTGGGACTGCTGCAGCCCATGCTTCCCTCCGTTTGGGATCGCGCGGAACATTGAACAACGTCACCTTTTCTTGACAGTTGCGTGACCCGGCGTTGCACTGTTTTATAAAACATTTGCGCCCCATGTCTTTCTTTCCCGAAGCGTGCAGCCTCGCTTACCCCAGTGTCCTACTGCGGAACACATGCACCTCAGTTTAACGGTACATAACCTGTTCAAAAACGTACCGTCCAGAAGCGCCTGCAGAAAACAGGTTCAAAAAGCAACTACACCCAATGCGAAAAGAGCGAAATGACGCACGGCAAATTATCGTCTGCTCCTCCGCCGGAGTCGGCCAAGCCGCGGCGAGCAGACGACTGCGTACGAAAGCTGCCGAGGAGGCCCATCAGTTTAACGCTACATAAGTTGTTTAAACGCTGCCGTCTCGAATCACCTGCAGAAAACAGGGTGGAAGAGCAACTACTCCCAAAGCGACAAGCACGAAATGTCGCACGGCAAATTATCGTCTGCTCCACCGCCGGAGTCGCCCAAGCCGTGGCCAGCGGACGACCGCTTACGAAAGCTGCCGAGAAAGCCCGACGACGAGCCGAAAAGATCCGAACGCCTCCGAGTAGCTGGCGCTCGAGTAGCTTCTTTTCTCTCGCGGTGGAGGGCGCTGCCGTCAGGGGTCTCAGCGGTGTCTGTTTTGCGACTTTATTTAAACGAAGGAGAAACGTTTGTTTCGCCAGGTGTGTCCTCACCTAAAACTATATCTTACACCGTGGTCGGTGTTCCCTTAAACGGTCTTTAAGAAAACAGGCGGTCTCGCCAATATACTGGTTCACGCACTACCGCGTAACTTCATACACCACCCCAACCGCTTATTCTAACAAAAGCCTATGTTGCTGTTTTTCACTCAATACAGATATTTTGCGGTAGGGGTTATTCATTTTACACAGTAGATGTATTGGCTTAGGTGCAGAAAGACCAACTTTTACATTAATTCGACGGGCTAGCTTTTCAGACCGTGGTATGTGTTGTGCAGTAATGGGTTTACTGTTATGTACTTTGTTCTTATCTGCACTTTCTGTCTGGCTGTTTCGAGCACTTAGATTTTTGAGGGGGCATTTAGCTGAAAAACAAGAACAGCGCTAGGGAAAGCATGTGTGTCCAAATGTTCTGATTGCTCTTTGAAGCTAGTTTGTCTTGTTTGGAGTTACAATTTTCTGAGGGCATTCCTGAAACGCATTTTAGCAAAGTCTCTTTTCGTCAGTTTGAAATGAGGCGAATGGTGGGATAACAGAGCCGTGTTCACCCGGGTGGAATATGCCCAACACACATGTTCGGTAAGCGTCGTGGTGATATCAAGGAATTGCACCACATTTTTGTCGGAGCGTTCATAGGAAAATCCAATGGCCTAAGGTGTCGTTGAAACAAGGCTAAACGTTTAGGCATAATCATAGGGAAACTAAACACACCGCCGCCAATAAAACACTTAAAAATCGTCCGTAATATAATAATTTTGACAACTTTAAAATCTTCTAGTTTGTATGGGAGGCAACTGGCAAAGCGTGTTAAAAACAATCCACTTAAGATCAGCGCCGACAGACACTCCCTGTTTTTGAACGCAGTATTTTCCATACGATTTAGCTAGGGTTGACTGCAAATAAAAGTCTAAGCACTCCACAAAACCTTCCACTATGACATTTTCGGGAATTTGAAATTGTACGGCCCCAAAACAAGAAGTGCCCTTCTCAACGCATTTAAGGAGCTCTTCGTACCGCAAAGACTAGTAAAGGACTTTTATATCTACTAAGCATGCTAGAAAGCCTTTGCCATAAGTCTCCAACACGAGATCTATGATATCTTCAGAAAGTTTGACCATGGAATTTTCGTAAATGTTTAAAAGGCATCGCTACATATGCAGACATTTTGCGATTGTATTCTGCATAAGTTTTTCCGAAGTAATCCGAAGTAAGAGCAATCACCCTTGTTGATTTTAGCACTGAATAATAATCTCAAGCAGCCCGAAGTGCTTTTTTATGACTAACAAAGGACAGATGCTCAATTTGTTGTATAATTTCTGGCCCTCTGATTTCAGTTTACTCTAATAAAACATTGTCGCACGTTCGCAAAAGTGAGGTGATAGCTTCAAGCTCTTTTCCTCCAAAATGCGCTTTCCTCCATGCTACAAACCCACCTTCCTTATCGCTGGGAGCACCGCGAGAGAATGTTCGCGCAGCATCACCGCTAGTTTTCGTATAGACGCAAGAGCAACAGCACTAGTGTTCATCAGCACGTCTACGCACTTTGACACGCGTCTTTTGACTTCCACTTCAAAAGGTTTCAAAAACATTTCAAAATGTTTATTCAACATTTTCAAAGCCCTCTTTGGTGTGTGTTCTCTACTTGGTCATTGCCCGTGTGCGCTGTGATAGTTTCAGATATATATCAGTTCATATAAAAACTGCCTTAGCACATGCAACCGAACAAGTGACGAAAAAACCATTGTTATGCTCCTCGCTACATCCGACGCCTAGTTGGTAAGTAGCGCAATCGGCTGAAAACGGCGTTAGAATCGCCATCAGCAGTTCCTCCAATTCCTTATGAGACCGACGCGTGCAGTTTGCTCGGTTGAAGTAGGCCGGTAACCGCATATAACGTCGATACGCACAGAAGCCGAACAGGCGCGAAATAACGGGAAGCAACTGGAAGTCGCCGTTGTTGCCGCACATATTCGCACACGACCGAGTTGTTGCGACTCTTTCTCAGATAAGGAACAACTTACCCACTCCGAACGCCGACGTCAGCAAAAGCGCCGTGACATGGTTACCACAATTAAACAGCAGATCATTGAACGAGTATGCTGGAGTGAATATATTCTACTTCCCCCAACATGGCCACTAATGATGTATGAATTTAGTATAGAAAATCACCAATGAAAAAGCCGCTATATTAACGGCGTCGCTGGTTTCAATACATCCTGAGTCTGGAAGGGCTCAGATTTCTAAAACTTTGCATGAAAACAAATATATGCGATGATTACCCTAACTGAACTTTTTTAAACACTCAGAGATATTCAGAGGATTATCAGTACAGTTGAAACTTAATTTATAATCTTTCTTCAGTAGTTATCACATTTGCAAGGTGGTAATCACTGTTATACGAAAGATAAACGCTAGTTTTTCTTGCTACATGCGGCAATGTTTTCAGCAGGAATGGCACATAAGTCCTCTAAGCTACGACAAACGTATTTGAGACCTTCTGACCAGTCCAATGGTGTGGACAGTTCATATAAGCAGCTCTATAGATTGCAAATTTAACCCCGAAGACGCCGCCCAGGCAGCACAGGACTGTTCGGCCTAAAACAGGCCGGTGTACTTTTGCCGGTGATTTTCTGTCCGGCCGTTTTCCGGCAGCCATGTTCGGCCCATGTCCAAATGTGGGCCTTTTGGCCGTATACGGCCGTACTCCCATGGCTGTCCAACGGCCAGTGTCCGTCGGCCAGTCGACCGGCTTACGGTCATACGGCCAGATTCCAGCCGTAGGGCTCCGGCCGTTCCAAAGCCACCCGTGTACGGCCGAAGTACGGCCGCCGGATTACAGCCGAGATGCGGTCGTCGGACTCCAGCCGGACTAAAGCTACCGGAAATACGACCGTGCTACGGGCATTGGAGTTCAGCCACAGTACGTTAACTGTACTGAGGCCGGTCACTGCATGTCGCGCAAGCAGATGACTCATTCGCGCAGTGCATGCAGAAGCAGCACAAACCCAGCATTTTGGGTCCAATGCAGCCACATCAAAGTGAGCTCGCGCGCAACCACCAGCCGTCAAGCTTTCAGCGCACCCTTGCTTAATTACCAGCCTCAGTTGACAGCAAAATTCATTTATTAAACAGTGCTCACAAATTGTCGTTCCTTTAATTGCTGTGCCTCTTTTACTGCCGAACACAGAAAATATTCAGTTCTTTGTAGAGCTTGAATAGATGTATTGTCCAGGTCCTGATATCCTCTGTGGGGCAGCTTACCTGTAATAAACGGGGAAAGAGGAAAAGGGGGGGGGGTGCGGCGGAGGGCGCATACTTTAGTGGGTTGAATTTCAGAAGGATAAATTGCGCCGCTTTTAGCCAATTTCTTTTAGGGCAATATTCCGGAACACTTTCATGCTATGACTACATAAACTATTTTTATAACAGTTGCTTGACCAATTTTGCTGTATATAAAACCGGCGTGAATGCCTTTACGAAGCGTTTTGGTTCTCAACAAAACACTCAGGCGCATTTAATATAACTCCTTCACAAAAAAGTATCTCCAGTTTTTGCCCATTTTTCTTGCAAAGACATTTTCTACTCGATCAACTTTTCTGATGATCTTGCGCAGGGCTGATCCTAAGAAGGAGCGAACAGGTACTTTCATTTTCAATCTATTTTAATTTTGTTTTCATGAGTATACGTCCACACCACTTAATAGTCTAAAAGAACTTAATTTTCTTCTAATGTCACACTACGTTCAAAAAATTCTAGACGCGTTGCGAATGACGCCTTGCGTCAGGTGGCTGCAGTTGTATCCCTCTGTGTTCACGCAAGGAAAGGCGTAAAATTAGTTACATAATTTGTTTCAAACCAATAACATAGCAATGGTAGCATGCATACAGGAAACCTTGCATACTGCAACGAATAGGGCAATAAATATTTTATTGGTCAAGGTTGAATCCGTAGGGTTCTCAACCCGTCGGAGGCAAACTTGCGCCTCTGGAAGTTTATTTCTTTATTTATTTATTTATTTATTTATTTATTTGATGCCTGCTTGCCTTTGCATGCATTACAGAAGGGAGATACATAACACTAAGCATTAAATATGAGACAAAATAACAAAATATTTCTACAAAGCGCGCTGAAAATCATCAATATAAACAGTTAATGCAATCATACGTGGAAGATACTTACACTGCAGTATTGATGTAAAATAAAATGAATCGCGCAAGGCGTGACCTTTAAAGGAAAGTTAATAATTTGCTTTAAGCTAGCGGTCCCACTTTGCGATATGTAGAATGGCGCTTGGACATACTTCTCCCCTTCTACTCCAGTTTTCGAATGATAGATATTACGAAAAAAAGTTCAACCTGTGGTTTGGTCTGTGATCTTTGACGTCCTGCCACTTCAGTTTACTTTTACTTTCTCTCATGCTAAGTTGAGCGTGACAATTACCTAATACGAATCGCACTGACATATTCTGTATGTTTTCGAGCGTATCAACCAGCTCTTTGGTGTGGGGATACACGAAAACACATGCGTACTCCAAGATTGAGCGCACATGAGTGAAATATGGTTGTTCTTTTTTGAGTTAGATGGAGGTTCACTGAAATTTCGTCTCAGAAAGCCAAAAACATATGCAGCCGTAACTTTTATGGTGTGAACCTGCCTATTTAACCTCTAACCACTCCCTAAATAAACTCCTAGGTATTTATATTCCTCGGCCGTTGTCACAGCAGCATAATTTACGGTATACGTATTCAATTGGAATGAAGGTTTTCTTGTAAAGGTGCCACGTTAACACACTGTTTAACATCCAAAAACTTTTCTGAATCAGCACACCAGGATGTTATTAAATTCGAATAAAGCTGCAGGTATACGGAATCACGTTCATTCGCTATAGTCCGGTAAACTACACAGTACTTTTGAACAAAGCTATAGGGCCAATAGTAATAACAATGCAAAAACCGATTCATTCAGTTTATAGGATGAAATGTACTACGCAGAAGGGGATATAGAACACCATCATTTGCTGTTTTGCAGTCCAAGAATATACAGTCAACCACCTTAAGCTTATCTATTGCAAGAGCCAAATCGTGCGTGAACTCAACAATCTGCGTTGAGCAAGAAAATCCTGACAAAATCCGTGTTTACTAGGATGCTGGCGATTATGTTTAACCAAATGAGTCATATCCCTAAGAGTAGCTAAGCTCACCTTCAAACATAGGAACTAAATTAACAGCTAGGCTTCGTCAGTGACAAGGCTATGTTGTTATCGCAAATTTAAAATAGTTTTTTTTAAATAGACAGTCGTAAAATCCCATGAAGTAACATAGTGCAGGGCGTGAAGTTGATCCTACCAATGCACGAGCGAGTCTCATTTACGTTTATCACCAACAACATAGTGCAACGTTGCTTGTCGCAGTTTGATTGTAAGCAGAATAACTTGCGCTTTTGCTCGCACTTGCCTTTCTTTGGTGGGGAGTCCTTGACATGGTGGCGGCTTGCTCGACGCCCTTGAAGGCCAGTTATTTTGGTGAACCATCTCCATCTCGGATCGGACATCTTTTCCGGGTCGATGTCTCCAATGCTCTCCATTTCTTGAGGGGGCGAATAGCCTCGAGCTGATGCGTCGACGAAGCCGGCGGCAGAGGCGTGGTAGCGGCGATGACTGGCGAGGCTTAGCTCACCCGCCGGTGTGGCACAGTCTTCTTGTGGCAATAAATGACATTTCGATGGCCTAAAAGGTTCCCTGCTAATGTCCAGTGAGTCCTTGCACCTTGCCCGTTCACCGAGAACACTCGTTACTGTTTGAAAAACAATGTTCGTTCATTTAAAACGTAGAAACACGGAGCGGATGAAAAACGCGTCCCCGTCGTTCGGCTCCCTAACGGCTTTTTCTGCCCCCAGAAAAAAACCGGTCGGTCTCCTTCCAAACACGTCTGTGCATGAATTCTCGGCGCCCAGGCGCGTGCCGTTGTTCGGCTGTATGCCATTTGCCGAAAAAATGACGTATAACCAGATACCTTACGTAGGCCGGTCTCCTCTTGAACACCGGTTGCCAAATATTCGGTGGCCATTCGCTTGCCGTAATTCGGCCGAGGACAGCTAACCGAATGAAAAACGAATATTCTACCGCCGGACGCGCGGTTCACCGTTGAAACAACGAATGCACGGCAGCCGCGCTCCGGCCGGTCTCCTTTCGAACACCAGCTGCCGCAAGAATACGCATATTCTGTGGCCGGTCGCTAGCCGTGCTTCGGCCTGTTACCGCTTCCCGAAGAAAAAACGGATGCCCTAAGGCCGTACTTCGGCCGTTGTCTTACTCAACATCGGCAGCCGTAAGAGAACTGAATATCTGGCAGCCGGTTAGCTGCCGTTCTGCGTCCGTACACGGGCGGACGGAAAAGTACCGAAGCGCTGGTTGCCGAATGTTGGCCGTTCAACGTATGATCAGTGGCTGCCAGAACCTGGATGCTGGCCGGACATGCCAGAAAGCGGCCATAGACGGGCCGGTCTTGGGGCACACTTTCTGTGCCGCCTGGGCGGGTAGCCGATTCCATTGAGTCCGGGTTGAAAGCAGAACGTTTCGACATACAGCATTATCAACGTACAACAGATTTAGCGATATCTCGCGTATCACGGTCCAATTCTCTGAATTTCTTAATTGTGGACTTGCCCACGCAAAGGTCAATTCTATGGAACGATAAATTACTGCGAAATATGTGATACAACAACAATATTGTAGCCACCTGGAGGTGTTTCGAATAAAGCTTTCTCTGAAAGATATACTTCCGAGAGGATAAGGTGAGAAACTTCTCAGAAGTGCCAAAAATGAACCATCGTAGAGATATTTGAGAGTGTGGACTGTGTGCGGCCTCGGGTAACTAGCGCGTGTGCCGTCGCAATGACGTGGTGGACAAGAGAAATAAGTTGTTTTGGCTGCATCGTTCAATGCCTGGCAACGCTTCCACAAAGGAGTTTCAACCGCGTTTGTATGGCCAGATAGTGATGTTAATTACAACAGTACTACCACCCAGCTCCATTTTGTCACCAAGCTCTCCGTAGTCAATCCAGTTACTTATCGGTTTTGCGCATGCAAATGGACTGCCACACGTGTACGCTCCGAACCTCGGAGGCATGCCATCACCGGTTGTAGAGCTTCTGCTGCCGCTCAAGCAAAGGCATTTTTCAGGCTTCTTAGGCACGCCAAATTAATTTTCTGGCGTGTTGTGTAGCACGTTAAAAAGTACTTTCCATCATCACTTGCGTCGTTCGACCAGATTCACTTGTGTGGGTTGTGTGACTAAGTAATATTCTTTTGCAGACACACACACACTCGGTAAAAAAACTAGAGACCTGAACGGACACAAAATTAAGCACCCGCGCAACGCGAAAGAAAGACTAAAACACAGGCGCGAACAAAAGTTCAAGTGGAAAGAAGCACGCGGCGATACGCTGTTATTCCAGTCTACTCGATGCTAGGTGGGATGACTTTTGGTGGTACGTGTTCAGGGCTCCCCGCGTATGGTGCTGGTGGAGCGAAAACGTGACGGCACACTTTCTGTGTGGTGTCCGTTGAGACGCAGTGGCTGCAGGTCGGAACGCCGACGCCCGCGATCGTGCCTGGCCCCTCTAAGCATCCGAACACGCCCCGGAACACGCCCCGGGATCACGCCAGCGGTAACCGGCACCCCGCGTTGCAGCAGAGGAACCCTCGGTACAGCTCCCGGGACGATTCTCGAGGCACGGCGCAAGCACGCTCCTGGCTTTACCTCGAACCGCCTCCCGAGAGGATTCCTTGCGACGTTTCTGGTCGCTAGCCTCTGCCGCCACACCCCCCTCACGTGCTCCCCGCGCCGCGTGGTACCGCACGTCATCGTCTTCTCTTCCACCGCTAGCTCGCCTCCATCGTTTGTTGTCGCGCTCTTTCGGCCTGGGGATGTCTATCATCAAACTTACTTTTGCAAAAATATCTACTTTGTTACGTCATTTGCATTGCACGTCTGCATCTTATAAACCGAGGATTGCGATCTAGCGTGGGGAAAGGCAAATATGATCAAAACTGCAATTAAGCCTGTATTTAGTGGTTAATTTAGTGGTTCTCTGCCCCCATGTACAAACGGGCCCCTAACATTTCCGTTGAAACAAGGTTCGGTCGGTATGTAGCTCTAATAAATTTATTTATTGCGGATAAAGAAGTACTATGTACTTAAACTTAATTGAACGTGCGTCTCGGAGCAAAACCACTTGAGAGCGGCTTGACCTCATGTGACTGCTTGCCTGCAAAGTGTCGGATGTAGGCTGTAATTAGGTTGTGCGTGCTGTATTGGTTGTCCGAGTAGGGGGATGTAAGGATCGACGAGTGGCTACGTCCGGCGCAGTGTACACACTGTGTCTGTTGCAGGCATTCAAAATCTGTATTGTGTGAAAAACAGCAACATAGGCTTTTGGTAGAATAAGCGGTTGGGGTGGTGTAGGAAGTTACGCGGTAGTGCGTGAACCAGTATATTGGCGAGACCGGCTGTTGTCTTAAAGACCGTTTAAGGGAACACAGACTAAATGTTAGCAACCACGAGGACGGTGATTGGTCTCTTAACTGCCGCGGCAGTAGCGGCATGCCAGTGTTTGAGTCATGCGTTCTCCGAGCGAGGCATAAACAGCAGAATGTGCGAGAAATATTGTAGGCGGAGTTGATTGTTAGTGCAGGCTCGAAACGTGTGAGCATGCCGTCGTTAAGCCGAAGAGTTATAAGGACGGCATTACTTCACCGGGCTGTAACATGTGGGCGGGGGTGGTGAGAGTGCGTT
Organism: Haemaphysalis longicornis; assembly: GCF_048455015.1. NCBI lineage: Eukaryota > Metazoa > Arthropoda > Arachnida > Ixodida > Ixodidae > Haemaphysalis > Haemaphysalis longicornis. Next base: position 24,127,994 of record NW_027526233.1, on the reverse strand, counting down.
AAGGGTGTGATACAATCATAACTAGATATAACAAACTTAAGCGGAGTCGCGGATTATTTCATTAAATTCTGAACTGCGATAAATCGTGTTAGGCATTCTTTGGTCACTTCATCCGGCGCGATCGGTTATATACTGTATCGGCATCCTGCCAGCCTATTCGGCGTCGTATTTGCAAAGCGTACATGCTCAGAAACTAAAATTGCGGCACGCGTGTATGAGATGAGACCCAAAAAAGAAGAAAAGAAGAAACATCCCCCTCGCGAGGGGCACGATCAAATGCAGAGCATTTCTGGGGGGGGGGCGCCTGCAAGTCGTATGGATTACGTATTGGTTGTTGTTGTTGTAATTGTTGTCTTCCAGCGTAGACATTGTCGATGAAGTCGATGGTGAAACGTGCCGTGAACCCCCTGCCGCGGCTATGACGCAACGTAAAGCGGCTATGACGCAACGTGGCGCGGCTATGACGCAACACAATCCAACACAATCCACTTTAATCCAATTCAATCCAAATCCAAGCCAATCCAAGCCAATCCAATCGAATCCAATCCAATGCCCCTCGCGAGAGAGTGTTATAGCGCCGAAATCGCCACCACGCGAACGCGTGATGCTGACGTCACGATCTCGCCACAGATGTTAGCGACGGCAGCGCGCGCGAACGCCATGTGGTTTAAGCGCGAACCGACCTCGGCAAGAGAGCGCGATGCGAGCGCCCCACCTGTTCTTGCGCGCGAACCTAACGCGGCGAGAGAGGGTGTTGCGCACGTCCCCACCTGTTGTGGGCCCGAACCGAACGCGGCGAGAGAGGGCGTTGCGAGCGGAGAGAAGGCGAGGAGGACGCGGGGGAGAGGGCGCACCTCTGGCCGACGGTTGAATGAGTGAAGGATATAAGGCACGTTCGTAACCTTCCGTTCTGTGTCGGCTTTGTGGCTCACTTGGTAGAGTACCGTCCACCTTGCATTCCGCCCGCAGAGTCGTAGGATCGAAACCTGGCGCCGGCAAGTATTTATATAGTGTAGGGGGAGCGATGCGGACGCGGACCACGGACGCCAACGCGGGTGACATCGTGAGTTACTGAAATGCTCTGCATTTAAAAAGTCTTTCTTCCTTCCGTCCTTGGCATAAGATAATGCATTTTATTACGCTTGAGAAAACGTCGTATATTCATTATGATTGTTGGGTGTTTATGGCGCAAGGCCAAGTAGGCCAAAGAGCGCCTAACAGCGGTTAGGTATGAGGGATGTAAACATAAAATATAAAATTGTTAAACAAAACCGAAGTAAATTCAGTAAAAGACAATGAGGATGTCTGGTGTAAAAGGCCCGGTTGTGATGGTGCGTGGCATGAAATTAAAACTACACGTGATACCAAATGATGTGCAAATACCGCCCTTCCACTTTGTGGAAATGGATTACCTGTAAAGCTGGACGCACTCCATGGAGTGCACGAAGTAAAAAACGTTTGTTGTAACTTGCGATGAAGCATACTTCCTAGCCAATAAGCCTAATGAACCTCTGATCCAAGCTTTGTTCTTGCACACAAACATGGAGCTGCCTGGGTCCATCACGCGCGGTAAGCTTCTTACTGTTTGTGAAACACAGAAACACAATCCGATCTGCCGCTACGGGCTTTGAAAAGTCCATTTGGGCTGTTTAACGTCCTCGTTTAAACCTCGCACCAACACAACGAACATTCCATCACTCAGTACGGGCATGAAACCTATAGCTGCGCGTGCACACACTCCCAATTCCCTCCCCCCAATGTTCTCCACTACAAACCTGTGCATGCATAAACCCGCAACCGGTCATGTGCGCGTGCTTAGAATGGACAGACGCGGTCGGAGGTATCTCCTGAAAGCCCTCTGAAGAAAAGATATTGGTTCACGCCGGTGTTCCGAACCGGTAACCTGCTATTCATCCGGGAGTGATTCGCGACTACTCGACGAGCTGAACTTGAGGCGGTAACGGCGGCGTCAGAAGCTTCGCGTTGTTTTTGCGCCCGTTCGCGGTTGTGTTGATGCCACCGCTTCAATTCTTGCTCTTCCATCAAATGAATTGCATGCATCTGTCCCATAACGTTTTAAAACCTGGAGGACCTTCAGCTCTATTCTTGCGTACAAACATCTGGCTCTCCGTTTCTCTTCCCCATCGTAGGCATTTACTGTATGGGTAGGATGTCTGTGTAACACATCAACCCACACCCGAACCACTCACTGAAGGAGGACAGCCGACTAAGCGCACTGAGCCATGTAATTTACACATCTAAATCTCCCTCCAGCCCAACTGGCACTTCATCGGCAGTGGCATGAAGACTAGCTGTGTTTACACGTCCCCCTTTTACACCCGCTAACCGTGCACGCCTAAACCGGCAACCGGTGATAGAGCATACTTAGGCGTGAAAGACGCCGGCAAAATGTCGCTCGGAAGGCCTTCCAAGCTGAAAAACAGGCTCACGCCAGCGTTCCTAATTGCGAAGTCTCTCTTTGACGCGGAAGGATTCGCAGCTACGTGGAGAAGGGGAATTTGAGCTGAAACGGCGAAAGCGTTTTTGGGGGAGCCCTTCGGCAGCCTGTACCTGGGCTTCGTGTGAGCGGCGTCTGCGTAGGTCCGTGCAACGGTGTGAGGGGACGCAGCAGCCACGAAAGAAATAAAACGGAGGGGAACGTCTACCGAAGGGTGACGTGGAGTACGACACGTGCGGCTACAGCGTCGTCTCTCACTGCCTTTCTCTAACACATGTCTCATGCGCGCCACCAAGAAGCGCTCTCCTTTGAGACTTTCCTCAGACGTTGTTACATTCTCCCCTAATGCAAGCCACGCGACATTTGTGCAGGTGGTTCAAACACGATTTCCAGCAATATGCTCGCTGCACTGTCCTGAGGGGCTAATCCGAACAATGAGACATTTGCGTACCATGTTCAAACATGATTTCCAACGTGATTGCTGGCCGGCGGTGGCGGCGCGCTGCATGGTAGCGGAAGAGTAGCGTACGCAGAAGTGCATTCGCTGATCACCTGAACAGTTCCTGAGATGCAGGGGAAATGCGCTGGGACCGAGAAAACTGAGCTCGCGATGCGCACAAATTTAATGTTAGGGAATATAGCATTCGTCAGTGCATTTTTTGCGCGCTTTCGTCCTTCTGTTTATTTTTTGCAATCATCTGATAACATCACTACCGATGTCAGCTGCCGACTGCGCAACTTGCGAAAGGGGCATCGGTGGAGGCGAGGGGAGAATTAGATTTGAAAGAGCGGTCACCAGTGGGAGGAGGAGCCTCGGAGCGGCGTCGAGTAACTCGATGTCACTGGAATGAAAACTGGGGGGTTAGACATACACTGCTTTGCCGTAAACTTGATGTCGTTAAGAAACTTAAAAGTTCGCTATAAAGGAATCATGAGATCATCCGCTAGAAAGTGTGCTGGGTGCGGTGGAATGTGTTGCCTGTACAGTTCAGGCAAGTGCTTGCGTATTTGCATGTAATGAGGATGTATGCGTCTTTGCATTAATGAGTGCTTTGCATGTAATGAGGATGTGAAGTGCGGATAGGCCCTCCCCACATCTGCTACACAGGGATCTTGGAGATCCTGTGAGCAGATGGGAGTGTGTCACGTGTGTGTGGCCTATCCGTAATCTAGGTAGGGCAAGTTCGATGAATCTGTTGTGTGAGTCACTAGTTTATCGTCCTAAGTGAAAGCGTCGGATGTTGCCGCTGGTACTTTTTCGCATCTGTGTAACCCTGTAGTCCAAATTAAAAAGCGCAGCGTTTTACATCTACCCCCAAGGGTTCTGTCACGACCGTTGGGGTCAACAGAAAATTCTCGCAAAAAAATAAAAGAAGTTTCTGGCACCGCCAGAAGTATAATTTGGTACAAATAAAGAAACGAAGCGATGGCGTGTTGTCTTATCGATTGAGTTACAAGCCCGCGTGGTTGCTGAGAAGAGACATGGCGGACTCACCGAGCACATCTGCGGGATTACCCCCTGCGTTTTCACTGAATTCCACGCCGTAGCTCCACGTCAGTTTTCACACTGCTGTTTGTACTTCTCGCGTCACTCGACCTATCGCAGACGGCGCGAGTAGCGGCCGTATGCGCGCTTTACCCATGTGCAAAGTGTTCTTAAATATTAGAGAAACTTACACTAACGCACGGCATCTCACTTCTACTGTGTCTCGGTCGCCGACGTCGTTACCTCTGTAGAAGGTGGCAGAAACTGAGAAGTGAGATCTTCTAACTTCGGGCTTGAGCTGGCTTTCAATTTTATATACATACAAGTTTATGTACATACATATAAATTTGCACATATGTACTTCAGTAATACAACTAAACCAACCACCATTCATGGATCATGAATTGATTTCACATTAGCAAAAAATATCTCTTTGAAGTAATAAATCGCGTGGTTAAGCCCATTTCACTTGTCTGTGGCGGCGGTCTTTTTAGAGCCACCCGTGTGAATTCAGTTGACCACAGCAGATAGGCGTGTGTTGCTACAACACCCCTGTGTGGCAGGTGAGGAGACGGCCTGTCCGTGATCAATGTGCTCCTTCAATGCAAAGCACTCCACACAACACCACACAAACACTTTGCCGAACTATACAGACATCACAACCCTTTAGGCCTAGCGTTCGTTCCCTCTGACGATCCCATGCTTTCAGTAAAGCACGTTTATAACGTTTTAGCGGAAGTTAAATTTTCATATTTAATTTCGTGCTAGGCATATTCACAACATGGCCCTATACACCTGCCACCCTCATTGTCTGCGACCCGTTTTGATTGTGTTCTTGGTCTGCAATTTCACTATTTACGTCGTCATCTCTCATACTGCAGCGACTTTATTATTGTGGGAGCATTCCCCGACCGGCTAGCGGGGCTGTTTCTAGTAATGGGTATGTGCTCACTGGTGGACCGAGGAGAAAGAAGCACAACGTCGCTTGCTCTAGCTGTGGATCGCCAGTGTTTGCCGGCACAAGATTGCCCTGTTAATAAACGCTTTTACTCTCCTTACTGGAGCTCATCACTGCATAAGTGGTGGAGGACCTTGGTACATGATACCCCATCCCTCCATGACGCACAGCTCGGGGTCACCAATCCAAGTCGAAGTTTCGCCCATCCACGGGCAAACTAGCCATCGTCTACTCGGTCTTCGAGCGGAGTGCGGTCTGTTAACTGATCGCACGACCAGGATGATAGGACAGAGCTCTGGCGCTGTGAACACGACTACGACGGGGAGCCCCTTTCAGTACGTGGTTCAGCAGCAGGGGTGCCCAAAATCTTTTACGGAGAGCCTCCTTATGAAGACGCTGAATATTGGCTTGACCACTTCCAGCGCGCGGCAACGTTTAGGTGCTGGGACAACGAATTTAAACTGCGAAATGCGTGCTTTTCACTGGAAGAAACCGCCCCAACCTGGTATGAAAATAATGAATCCACGATGTCGTCTTGGGAGGAGATTCGCAAACGGTTACTTGTGACCTACCTAAACAGTGAGTGCAGGGAGAAGGCTGAGAGTTCCCTTCAAACCCGAAACCAGCATCCGAATGAGAGCGTCGCCATGTACACCGAACACACGGCTGGTCTTTTTAAGAGCGCTGATTCCTCAATGACCAACGACACGAAGGTTCGACATCTCATGCGTGGCGTCAAGCAAGACCTATTCGCCTGGCTGATGCGGAGTCCCCCTAGAACGGCTGCCGGATTCGTCCACGAGGCTACCACAATTGAAAGGGCGCTCCCTCAAAGGGCGCGGCACTGCAGTCCCAACGAACCAGTCCAACGAACCAGCAAACAAGTTCATGGTTTCACCTACGTTAACAAATTTATTGTGCTCCCTGATTGCTCGAGGGACTCAATTCTCGGCATGAACTTTCTGCTGACAAACGGTGAAGTTATCGACCTGCCAAAATCGAAAATAAGCTTCACGACAACGAGGGCCATAGCAAGCAACATCTAAGGCAAGCGCGACGAAGCGCTACGCATTTTTTATGAGAAAGTCACACTGCCTGCCCGTCTAGCCTTTTGTAATGGTCAAAAATGACAATTTCGCTGATTGTGGAGTTATCGTTCAAGGCAACATTCAGTTATTGCTGGATAGGGGTATTTATTTACCCAGAGCATTTGTCAACTTGCACAACAGATGCACTCAAGCTTTGGTCACCACTTTTTCAACAAACGTCGACATCTTGCGAAAGGCACTACAATCGCATTCATTGAGGACGTCGCTGACGTTACACACGTGGGCGTGCTCAGGACGCTGGCTGTTCATTCGCTGACACGTGCCCCCGACATACCAGTTGAAATAAACGACGATCTCCCCCACACTCTGAAATAAGCCCTAAAACGGCTCGTGCAAGACTTCGCCGACTGCTTCGCCACGTATTCCAAAGTGCGCCGTACTCCCATCGCGAAGCATTGCATCGTGACTGATGAATCCACCAGACCTATGCATCAAACCTCCATACCGCGTGTCGCCTAAAGAGAGGGAGGCCATCAAAACACAGGTCAAAGAGATGCTCGCCGACGACTTTATCCAACCTACCCATACTCCGTGGGCCTCCCCAGCTGTACTCGTAAAGAAAAAGGACAACACGCTTCGCTTTTGCGTAGACTATCGCAAACTGAACAGCTTCCCTAAACGCGACGTTTATCCACTTCCCCGAATAGATGATACGTTGGGCCGTTTGCGTAATGCTAAATTCTTCTCGTCTCTACACTTAAAATCTGGTGATTGGCAAATCGAAGTTGATGAAAGAGACCGTGAGAAAACAGCATTCTTAACACCCGATGGCCCATACGCCTTTAAATTCCTCCCATTTGGCCTCTGTGCTGCCCCTGCAACGCTCCAGCGTATGATGGATACCGAACTCGCTGGATAGAAATGGCTGACTTGCCTTGTTCACTTGGACGATGTAATCATGTTTTCTAGTTGTTTCGAAGAACTTCTTGCACTACTGCGCAGCGTTGTCAAAGCAATCCGCTCGACCGAGCTGACTATTAAGCCTCAAAAAGCCACTTTGGGAGCAGACATTTCTTGGACACATGGTTAGTATTCGAGGCGTCCGCCCAGACCGAGACAAAACAGCGGCCGTGACCTCTTTTTTAGTACCAACCGACAAAAAAGCTGCCCGACGCTTCCTAGGTGTCTGTGCCTATTACAGACGCTTTGTCTAAGGGTTCTCTGGAATTACAGAGCCACTCACGCACCTCACAAGAGAAGACGTACCCTTTGTTTGGACGGGAGAGCCGAAAGTGGCATTTATTCAACTACGTAGCCGCCTGCAAACGGCCCCAATCCTGGCACACTTCGATGAAGATAGCGACACAGAAATCAGAACTGACGCCTGTAATGTTAGCATCGGTGCTATCTTGGTTCAGTTGCAGCAGGGTGCCGAGAAAGTTATAGCCTATGCTGTCGCACACTGTCTAAAGCTGAACGCAACTATTCGGCAAAATAGAAGGAGTGGCTTGCAGTGTTATGGGCTATAACTAAATTTTGGGCATATTTGTATGGAAGGCCCTTCGGAGCCGTAAGCCATTACCATTCCTTGTGTTGGCTTGCCAACCTCAATGACCCCTCCTGTAGCCTTGCTCGATGGACCCTACGGCGGCAGGAGTACGACTTAATGGTCATGTATAAATCTAGAAACACGCACATTGATGCCGATTGTTTGTCGCCTGCGCAAATTCTGATTGACACACATAAAACGGAAGAGGATTTCCCGTTCGTCGGGGTCGTCCCTACTGCGGACATGGCCCTTTACCAGCAGCAGGACGTAGACCTACGGCCACTGATCGCGCACCCTCACTGCGAAAACATTACGCCACCACGTTTCTTCTTTCGAGGCTTGGCTTCGTATTCCCTGCGAAACAATGTGCTCTACAAAGGAAGCTACGGTAGCAAAGAGAAATTTCTTCTGGTAGTGCCATCTGCTCTGAGAATCGAAATTTTACAAGCATGTCATGACGAGCCTTCCGCCGGAAACCTAGGCGTTAGTCGCACCTTCGCTCATATTCATGAACGGTATTACTGGCCCAATCCTCTTCAATCAGTACGACACTACGTGAGGACTTGCCGGTATTGCCAGTGCCGCAAGAAACCTCCCGTCAGGCCACCGGGATACCTTCATCCAGCGGATCCTCCCGACGCGCCGTTCCGGCAGGTTGGGATAGATCTCCTTGGGCCTCTTCCAAAATCGGTGTCGGGAAACAAGTGAATCGTAGTACCCACCGATTACTTCATGCGTTATGCCGAGACCAAGGCCCTTTCCAACGGCACCACTTGTGAATTCGCCAAATTTTGCGTTGAATACATTGTTCTACGCCACGGCGTCCCCACGGGTATTATAACAGACAGGGCCACCGCTTTTACTACCCCCTTCGTAGATGAAGTCTTCAAGCTAACTAATAGCACTCCCCGGAAACGCACAGCCTCCCACCCTGAAACCAACGGCCTCACCGAACGCCTTAATAGAACCCTAACTGACATGACATCCATGTACGTCGACCTGCAGCACAAAAACTTTGACGAAATTCTTCACTACGAACGTTGTCTACAACACTGCTATGCAAGAAACAACGCGATGTGCACTGTTGGAACTTGTTTACGGATGTTCTGTAACGACAACCTTACATGCAATATTGCCTGTTGATTCAAACGACGTGACAAGCACTGACGCCGACTCTTTTAACCAATTGGCGGAGGAAGCACGCCAGCTAGCACGTGGCTGCATTCGACATCAAAAAGAAATCGACGCCGATAAATAAAACACGGGGCGCTCTAACGTCGAGTATCGACCAGGTGACGTTGTGTGGGTGTGGATGCCGATTCGCCGCCGAGGACTTTCGGAGATGCTGCTTCGGCGATACTTTGAGCCTTACCGTGTTCTTCGCCGTCTTTCTTCAGCCCGTTCTTCACGACGGAGGTCCGAACTAGCAGTTTTCCATGTGGTACGCATCAAGCCATACTACATCCCGTCTTGCGAACTCGAAGCATGATGCTATGCGAGCTCACGTGCCCTAAATCTCGCCCATCACTAACATCTACGTGGTTGTTTTTGTTTTGCTACCCTAGCATCGGGCCGAAGCTCACTTTAGGAGGGATCAATGCCGCGACTTTATTATTGTTGGAGCAATCCCCGACCGGCTAACGGGGCTGTTTCTAGTAACGGGTATGTGCTGACTGGTGCACAGAGGAGAAAGAAGTCCAAGCTCGCTTGCTCTAGCTGTGGATCGCCAGTGTTTGCCTGCACAAGGTCCCCCTTTTAATAAACGCTTTTACTCTCCTTATTGGGACTCATCGCTACAAATTGTAACAACTGTTCTGGCGCTCTTTGCCCCAGTCGGCCTTGCGATTGACACCCAAGCATCATCATCATCACTGAATTGAAATGACGTCGGACGGGTAATGGTTGTGGGTGTTGTTTACAACCTCGCTTTCCTACCACCTTCACAGGGTGGATTGGCACGCGTTTTCTTGTTCAGTTTAACTTATTTAAAGATTTGAAGGTATTTACCACCATTTGTAATCGATATTCAAGGTTCTCACAGTGGGGAAAGGTAATCCAAGGAAAGTTGACACTATGGTGTGATTTGGTTTGTTGATAGTTTAGCTATATCTATTTATAAGTACCGTAGCGGGGCACTACAGCGATAACACACGTCACCCACGATGAGGGGTAGAAATATTTATAGTTTTACTGTAGCACGGCTGCTGCAATAACAGTACATGTATGGACCACTGCAAAGTATGCTGAGGAGTGCGCGGGTTTGCGCACTGTAAGGGGTTGTGGGGAGACGCCACGTGCTGGGAGGAGTACAATACTACTTGGTAATGAGGCAGCTGCGTTGGAGTGGACAATAAAGGGGGCAGTAATGAAGGCTTGAATATGCAAAAACAAATGTTGGATAGCCAGCTTACACATATAACCTTGGAGTTGTCTAGCACTTAACACGGTATTGCTTTTTCAGAGAGACATTGGTCGCAAACAATATGAGCGATCCTTTAGAGAAATATCGAGAGCCTAAAACAATTCAAATTGCAATGCATTTTTGTCATACGCGAAAAATTGTCAGCGCTTTCTCGGCGCAGAGTAGTTTGTTCTGGATGTCAGCAATAGACACCTAGGATGAGAAATAGGTATCACGAATACCAAATTTCAGTTTTATTTGAATTGTGTACGTCGAGAGAAAAGACTCTCCAAGGAAATGATGAATTGTAAGGGAAGTCTATGTTTCCCTCAATGAAAAAAATTTGTGTAAAGAAATACAGTGCCGACACTGTCGACACAGCTGCTTTGACACAGTGTCGGTAAAGCTTGGCACTTAGTTGTTAAGTAAATCATAACCAAGTTCGTTAATGTAACCTTGAATATACTTCAGTGATCATCCTTGGTAGCTGAGAGGATTTAGTTCAAGAAAATTCACTTCTTTGCAGGAGAGGCAACAAACGTTTGTACTGTAAAAAGATGTGAGCACACCGTTGGAGTCTGCGGGAACGGTTGCTTCTGGAACCGGCCGTGGGATGGCTACTGCATAGTTTACCAGTGACGGTTAGCGGAGAATACTGCATGTTATCAAAAATACCAGAGAGGACCGAACCAGTAAATGTTAGCGCGAGATCGCCTACATTTTAAGAGCAACGACTGCGCACGAGGAAAGGCGGAGGTAGTTTATGGGAAAGTGCAACGCCCAGTTTTTGTTCGGAAACACAAAGACGTGCGCCAATGCCCGTTAAGCCGCTTCCGCACATTACAAATGGTGATGGTACACGTGTCACTCTCACAGCCAATGTGCTCAACTGTATGTTTAACGAAAGCAGAACACGAGGCATCGCTCGATGGCCATTAAGCTGAGCAAAATGTTCAGCTGTTTCTTACCTGAGATTGTCAAGTAGCGAAGAGCGGTGCGTAACTTTCAACAGGAGTTCAACCGCAGTTCAAATAAAAGTGTCTCTAGTCCAACTCTTTTACAACCTAGGAAAGCTGTAAGCATCCTCGTCATGTTTTTCTTTTGTAGTTGCGCTTATGGGAGCAGTCCAGCGCCAATTCAAGAGTTAGTTCAATATTGTCAGATTGGATGTGAAATAATGGGAAAGCATTAGGTAGAATGAGTAAAGAGAAAACTCACGTGGTTGAGTCTCTTGTCGCCACAGCAAATATTGTGGCTGCAAAATACGCGTTCATTATTGTAAAATAAGGTAAAATAACAAATTGTAAAAGCGCCAAAACACTTTCCAAATACATATAATAGTGGACCGTGAAATCCTTAGCCACGTTTGTTGTCGAGTAGCATTAAAACAGCAAATAAAAAACAACTGTTTCTCATCTTCCGGTTTTTAAATTTTTTAGGCTGTCCAAACTTCAACTGTCATGCAGCCAACTAGCTTACGACTTAATACACTCCTGGTGATGCTGCGAGTACTTTGAAGTATTGTAGTACTACTTAGGAAAGAAGCTGTTAAGTCTGTGTGAAACTCTGATGAGCTGCTTCGAAGGCACTGTGCCATAATACTGCGTTACGCGTCTTTTACTATAGTTGCTTACGTTCAAAATTTTCGAATGGGTGTGAGAGGAGCCCGTTGTAAATGGCTGCTTATAAAAAGCTATAGAAAACGCATTTGACCCCACGTATCATAAACAGCTCCGATCACCGATTCTGTAGGTAACAATAACTTGATTATTCCTTTTTTTTCTTCTTCTAGATACTGCTATCCTTTAGAGTCTATCGCGGCAGTGAAGAAACCAATGTTATAAAACATCTACGAATGCATCGCCAAGTCTAACACGTTAAAATAGAAACTATGGTAGAATGTAAATTATATAAGTTCAGTTGTATTTTTCTCATAAATAATCTTTAAGAAAAATGTAAGGGAAAGGGAAAAGCACAGACACGAATACTACACATCCTTTCACGGGCGAGCCCCCAAACTAGCGACCTAAAGGGGGCACCTGAGGATGAGGGCACTTTCTTAGTCTTGCCGTTTTGGACTGGGCCGTGACAAACGTTTCCTGGACGTCGTTTTTCCGCGTAATATACGACTGCCGGCAGTAGTTTTTTCGGGTATTCTTTTGTTTCGCCGACAACACGTCATATTCGCATGAGGCGTCTAGTTGCCAGCATGGCACACTTCGCGGCTGCACAAACAACCAGCGCAAGAGAAATGTTGCGGGTGCCATCGTGTGTCTGCAGCACAGCACGCTTCGCAACAGTTGAAAGTGCGTTTGTTCGTGCTTCATCGCTCTTAACGAGAGCTACGACTGCTCCCGTCAATTGGAAAGACTTCACGGTCATTGCTTCGGTCGCACCTGCGCTGTGAGCATTTTGTCGGCGTGAAAGGAACACCTGAAAACACTGTCCCCATGCTGCACTTGGGCCACAACGGAAAGGTACGTTCCCGGTTGCGTTTAAAAATACGCAGAAAATGTGACACTGCCGCTTAATCGTGCAGGCTTCAGGTGATCGGCGGATGACGCAGACTACTGATGCACGAGCATGTACCGCAAGCAAAGAAGGTAAGTCTCTAAGTTGCGCATAAGGCTTGTCGACTTGAGCAGCGGAAATACCAACCATATACTTGGCTTCTTTTGGCGCGGTAGCAACGACCCGGGCTCGTCAAGCGCGGTTGACGCGCCTAAAGCCTTTTCTGTGCAACCCTATCAAAATGCTGTAAGTTTTGCTTTCACGTCAGCGTGTGGTGCCGTCACGGTAAGCGATTAGCTGAGAGCGCTCTCGGCAGTCATGGTGTTGTTTGAACCGGTGTCACTGGTCTGAATTATGACTGTAAAGAACCTCTACGTGCCCTTAAAAAAACATTATACACTCAATATTCTTAAAAGCTTCAACTAAGGGTTGATTAATGACTAGCACATGTTTCTCGTATAAAATGGGTAGGAATTGTCAGAAAAAGACCTTGAAGTACGTGCAAGCACCTTTAATTTTGGCCTGTGAAAGGATAACATCAAGGTCTAAAAATGCTTCGCAGCTCCCACCTCCCCTTGCATAAGTGTGTTGTCACTGGAAAAAATTAGCTGCTTTGTGCTTCCTGATAATCGCTGCGGCGACTTTTCTATAACTGAGAATTGCAAGCAAATCTTGGAATTCTGAACCCACACGTGCTGGGGTAGTTACAAAAACATCCGATTACAAGAAGGGCTCATCAGGCACACTGTTTTTTTTAAACAGAGTACTATTACAGTAGACAAACATCTTGCTGCACAGCAGGCTTTTAATAATGCAGATGCGAATCACTTGCGCCCACCTGCATAATTGTTACCCCACAAGAGTATTGACAACCTCCCCTGTGCAGCTTTGTGTAATGCAACCTGTGGTGACATTATGATGTCCATAATTTCATTTCATTATGTGTAATCATAGAAGCATCTTGCGTGACTGGAAACAGACTAAATGACTAGTAAGTAAGTGTCTAGCGTCATTACTGTTTTTTTCTTTACACGCTTCATCCCATGCTTTTTGGCACAATCTTAGCGTTCATTCTTTGCATTCATTTTTTGGCCTTGTAAGTTACCCCACCTGACCAGACGGTATGCTGTCCGACTATAATCTACAGTTATCATTTGTATATCTTTCACCTGCTCTAAAGCATGATTTTCGTAGCATATGCACTTTCTTTACGCTTGCCTGCAGTATTCGCTGCGAAGAAATACCTTTCAGAATTGGAAAGTTTCTCCGTGCAGCATTGCGTACAGCAATCTGTGGTGACAGAGAGCAGTGTCTGATTGCGCCGCATTATTTATGGTGCAGAAGCCGTCTGGTGTGACACAGCTCTGTCCTTCGGTCGAACCTGAGAACTCCAAAGGAAGTACACAGTTTATTCCTTCTTTTTTTTACGTCCTTCACGGCAAGCTTTGCTAAAATTCCAGAACATGAAGCAATGTTCAACGAATAAATTCATAAGGGGGGACATCTGCCATAACAGAATGCCATCTCTTCGTGGGGTTGACGTACAAAATGTAAAGACACAGCCCTCGCTGCTGTGCTGCGGCTAGGTTGCCCTCGCTATGGCTAACAGAAACTCCATGCCAAAGATAAACGGTGGCGCTCTGTTAACATACTTATACTACGGGACAACTTTCTCTGGCAATGGAGACAAAGCTACGCGGGAGGGGGTGAACTGCCTTGTGTTACTGCGCCAAAGTAGTTCCCAGTAAACTAGTTTCGGTTTCGGTTTCGGCGTGACGGATACGCTTTTCCTACAGTTCGTTTCTTCGCAGGAGCTCTTTGGTTGAGTGCGCTGAACCACAATCACCAATCATGCAGGCATATTGACGTCTCCTTCTGTACGTTTACTGGCGAACTCGGACCGACCAAATATATCATAGCGTGGACGGTACCGTCGAACTCGGAACCGCCCAGAAACGCCGTCCACTTTGTCAGCGCTGCAGTTTTGAGGGCAGGCACTGATATTTAAACTCTTCTTTAGCCGAAAACTGGGCAGCACAATGGGCACGTGTAGCGTGCTTACATAGCGCAGGCTGGCTATACCATTAGGGCAGGACGCGCACACTACGGCGCGAAGTGAAATCCGATTTGGATATCGCTGAATTAGGCAGGCCCTAAGAAGTTTTGGTGACCCGCAACTCGGAAAGCGTATAGGGGAAGCTCGCGCTGCAGAACTCATGAATCGTGCGCTCAATCCCCACGCCTTCCTATTCCAATCTTTGATAAACATCATGCAGGCTTTCGGGCATGTCTCGCCATACTACGTGGCGCAGGTTTCATACCTTAGGATAGTAGTCCTACTGCACTGGCTAAGTTGCCTATTTACCGCATAAAGGGGTTTCAGCACTTGGACGGATAAAAAAACGTAACGCTGTCTAAACACCTTCACAGCGCAGGTCGTAAAGTTTAAAAACAATTGGTCACTGAACATTTTTCCAGTAATGTGGTCACAGATATCGTAAAGTACATTCCATTAGCTAACTTAGCCAAACGCCAGTATATCGAGCCGTTCTCAGATTGGTGGTTAAGCCACCCCTTTCCGTTTTTAATTTGTGATCACTCGCACACTTCTTGGCTCACTTGCCGCAAAAAGCACCGTAGCCACAACACCGCAACTGGGCCTGTCAGCAAAATTTCAATTGGCTCTAAACCAAGCAATAGAATTCGCGTTGGCTGCGTGTAGCCGCTAACTTTTCATCAACATTCCAATTGCTGCAACAGCCTTATTTCTTTGTCACTTACAACAATGTTCTGAGAGCTTGGCTGGCTGTACATGAAAAAATAGCTGACTGGTATTCATGACTGTATATTTGATGCTGGCCTCACCTAGCCCTTACTTGTTCCCAAGCCTAACACGTGGTTTCACCAGTGATGGTACTGCCCGTCCAATTCACCAATTTTCATTTGGCGGCGACGTGACACCCCACCATCGCTAAAGTACTCCAACATTTTGCAAAAATGTACAATTGTGTGGCTATGGCCAGGATGTGCACACACAATTCCAGAACCAGCAGAAAAACTCCGACACTCAGGACTGCCACCGCCAATTGCAAACCGTTTGACATCGGTACACCGTGAGCATTAGTCAGCAGGAATAATTTGTGCTATGTGAAAAATTGAAGCAGAATAAAGAATGTGTTTTGAATCATTTATTTCTTTCCTGCATAATAAGCTGGAAAAAATCGGGAAACCACTCCAAGTAGTCAAACAACCACAAATGTGCACACGAACACAAGCCAAAAGGAGTAAACATTTAAAACCGTGGTCCCATCTTTCAAGCCTGCTTGAGCCTTCAAAGTTACGCAGCCACGTATTTTCAAACAATTATTTCTGGCTCTGTTAGCAGTTATTCGCAGTCACTGTGTACGGTGTACAGGAATTTCTTCATGATAACTCTGAAAACAACATGGACGTACCAGACATTGCGCCAGAAACATGACAAAGTGACACTGCCCATCCCCATGGCAGTGAACATTTCTATAGCTTCTATTTCATGAGAGCGTGCCGTTACCTTTCGGGTGTTCGAACTCATATCCCAGGGCCTCGGGAAGCTGGTATTTTTACAAAAGCTAAGGTTGGCAGCAGGGAAGCCCAGAGCGTTTCGACATTTGAAAGTGAGGCATTGACGATTCGTTTTACTGGTTACCATTTAACCCTGTAAATACCCATTTAAAAGAAATTATTTGAGTCTGAAGTGGTCTTTACTTCAGCAATATGCCGTCTGCAGTCGAAAAGACCAATAAAACATGAGCAAGTGAGTACAAATGATTACCTCACTTACAAAGTGCAACTGATGGTAGTATTTTTTTTTTTCAAATGATAGACAACTCAACAATGCATTTCTGGACATCACTACCATCTCGCAGTTCTTGTAAAATAATTGTGCCAGTCTTGTCATTTCATGAAGAGGTAACTGCTATTTGCAGATGCTGTTTACAACCTCTTGGTTTGTAATCCAATTTTCCCATTGCATTTCTTGTGGGTGAAACAGGATACGTGACGTGCCACTTCTCACGCCTTGCTACCAGCGTTCGCCGTAGGGTTTCATTTTATGCATCACAAAGGTACAGCAAGTGCATCTTAGCTGCCACCCACAACCGACAACCTGAAGACTAATTCGCATACTTACAACAAGCACTCCTAATGATTGCCTGGTGCTGCACAAATTCAGCACTTTACGAGCAGCTAACTCATAAGTTGCGGGGCATCTGAAAGGTAAACAAAGTGTCTTGTAAGTTGTTGCACACAAGCAGCACGACATAAACCAACAGAGTGGACTTCCAAGCTTCTGGCCCCCAGAAAGGAAAAAGTACTTCGTCACTTGCCACACAAGGCCAGCACCGCATAAACAACAAAGCGTGCTTCCAAGCTCCTGGGCATCGGAAAGTTCAACGAGGGGCTCTGTAAGTTGCCACACAAGGGCAGAACCAGCTGAGCGTACTTTCAAGCTCCCGGTCACCATAACCGTAAACAAAGCACCTTGTTACTCGCCACACACTGCCAGCACCACATAAGTCAGCACACACCGGTTTCATCACAGTTCCTCTAGGCCGCTCATTTCGCTGTCACTGCAGTCACTAGAGCTGCTGGAGTCGGAACCTAGCGGAAACACGACATTGTCGATTCAGGTGTCGATTGCACCATCCCGCTCCCAGGCCTCTTTCTCAAGTCGCTTCAAGTGAGCGCAGTCCCGGACCCAGTTTTCGCGAGTCAGGAGGGCGATGGCCTCGTTGAGTAGTCATTCAACTTCAGCGAGAGTGAATGAACTGTTGTTGGCAGCTAATGCCCCTTAAACTGGCTTCACACCATTTCAATTGGTATGAATTCACGGTGGTAAAGAGGAAGCCGAACAATCTCATGACCAACAACTCTGGCCAGGGCTTCAATCCGGTATCCAAAAAACTTGTTTGTTCTCATTAACCAGCCAAAGGAGCTCAGGGGTCAACTGGTTATCACATCACGGGATTGTTTTTGCAGTCAACCAAGATTGAATGTCGGCCTTGCGCCACGACGTCGAGGGCAGCTTTTCGGTCCGAACCCTGTGGTATGGAGCATTGTCCATGACAATAACACTGCGTGGCTCAATGTTGAATAGAAGTTGTTCTGCGAACCCTTTCTCAAAGTATGGGCCATCCAATTCACTGTGGTAGTCAGTGGAAGCACTGTTTGACGCACGAAAAATGAGACATGCCCCGTCCACAAAGCCCTTCTCACTTCCAGCATGAAGGACAATGAGCCGACCACCTTTGCCACTTGGTGCACGAACCCCAGTAGTTAGACCATTGTGAAAGGCATCTTCACGGGATGACACAGTGGTGTCCTCCCACAGCGTGTTCTGGTGTGCCCAGCATTGACCTAAGTCTCGTCGAGGTAGTATATATATCTGCGAAAATGAAAGGAATACGTGTAAGTTTTTCTTTGGGGAGAAGGGTTAGTAAAGACAGAGAAGGCATTTATTGCTTGCACCTAAATTCATTCTACTACACAGGCAGGTATGTTTAAAAACCCCAAAATAAAAAAAGTTCGCAGAATATACACCACCACATAACTAACGAAATCCAGTCAGTGAGTGCTATCTATATATTATTATAACATGTCAATGCATACTTGTTCCTTCACTTGCTGAGCCGGAATAGCATGCAAAGTACTAATAAGAGGCAGGGATACAGAAACACGCCA
Organism: Haemaphysalis longicornis; assembly: GCF_048455015.1. Lineage (NCBI taxonomy): Eukaryota > Metazoa > Arthropoda > Arachnida > Ixodida > Ixodidae > Haemaphysalis > Haemaphysalis longicornis. Next base: position 24,109,864 of record NW_027526233.1, on the reverse strand, counting down.
TGAAAAAAATAAAGTGAATGCCAGTATGCATGCCGAGCAGTGTTGATAAGTAACTCTCAGCAATAAAATGTTTGGCAGTAGAGAACTTCCATGGTTAATTTTTCTTGTTACATTCCAACTGTCAAATAATGTGACATACAAACGTTTTATTTTAATCGCCTGAATTGACATTTATCTATATATCCGCTAAATCCAAACAGTAACCACGTACCGTTTCTGCTTTCGCGTTTCTCGAAGGGTCCGCAGATATTTCCGCTACCACACGATGATATCATCCCTTTCCAGAAGCGCAGAGCTACGTTTTCGCTTCCGAAAAGAAAATCCAATGTCTTTCAGAAGCCGACGCATCGTTCTGACACTCAGCTTCGGCAGTCCCACGTCGGGGTGGCCGGTCACATCGCTGAGGATCATTTCTGCAGTTGGCGACTCGTTGCAAATGAGGTACTGATGCACTTTCCGTCGGGGAGCGGCAAGGGTGAAGGTGTCGTACCGCTGTACTCTTGTCTTTCCTGTAAATGCAGGCGGTTTCCCAACCGACAAACGACCCTGCACGGGGCACCTTGAGTAATCTTGGTGATGGTGTTGGCGACAACGCGGACCCCGAGCCCCCACACTCACGCTGAAACTGACCGTGGTAATGGGTTTCAAGGTGAAGGGTAGAAACCTCAAATGGTAGCCGTCGGAGCCCAGGTCAAGCTCCGGCGGATGTGCTCCCTGTCTGTTTACCAGGCAGGGAGCTCTGGGACCTCTTTGACCATGAGGGTAAAGTCAAAGAAGAAAGTACCCCCGTCCCCAGCTTCTATACTATAATATATGGCATTTTTAACCCCCCCCAAAAGTGGTCGGCCCTCAAAAAGGGGCTGCACCGAAGTTTTTTTTCCTCCGTTGCAATCAATCGCTCTCCCAAAGCCTGATAATTTCTCGCGGTTTTTGATCATGGAATCTCCCGAGAAGACAAAGCCCATCACTTCCCAGTCTGTGTTTCTAATCTCCAAGTTTCTTGAAAGCCTTATCGGAAAGTCCTACAAGGCTAAGGAACTCACAACGGGAGAAGTTTTGGTAGAAGTAGAAAACAAACAACAATCCTCTAACCTCCTCAAGCAAACGGGCATGGTAGATGCTGACATCAGGATCACGCCCCAACGCAGCCTCAATAGCTGCCAGGACGTGATCTCTGATCGGGATCTAATGAATGAGACTGAAGCAGATCTGCTCGAGGGCATCCGAGATCAGGGCGTGAAAGCATTTAGGCGAATCACCATACGCCGAAATGATGAAATAAGTCCAACCAAGCACATAATCTTGACACTTGACCGCTCAAACCTTCCTGAGTCGGTCAACGCAGGTTTCTTGAGATGTCCAATCCGACCCTACGTGCCGACTCCACGCCGCTGTTTCAAGTGTCAGTGGTTTGGGCACGGCACAACCTCTTGTCGTGGTAAATTGACGTGCGCAAAATGTGCAGCACATTATCATCCTACTGACAATTGTAAATCCGAGAACCTCACCTGTGTGAACTGCCAGAGACCACACGCTGCCTATTCTAGGAGCTGTGAAAGGTTCAAACAGGAAAAACAGATCACTGCCTTGAAAGTCAACGAAAACATCATCCCAGAGGCGCGAAAGATGTTCGCCTCTTTCTCCCTGGGGAGGTGCGCCAACGCAGCTCGCCGGGGGCGAAGCGGCGTCTTGTCTCGGCGGGGACCCAGTACCGCGAGTCAGACTTGGTCCCGCCCGCATCCCCCCTGGGTTGCCTCTGGCAGCCCAACCCGCCTCCGCACCGCTGGCTGAGCCAGCAGCGGTTGTGGTGGCAACCTCTTCCGTCGGGACCGGTGCAGCTCCCGTCCCTGCCTGCCCGTACTCCAGTGCGTTGGAGGGTGCCGGGGGGATGGACACCACGGGCCCCGCACCGGCTCCCACCGCCACCGCACCGCCCGTGCCACTCCTGGTGCCCCCGACACCCGCGGCGGTGGCGGCTGAAACGAAGGGCCGCCGAAGGGGGGCCAAGTACAGGGGGCCCGGTTCGACGGACACACCCAGGACATCGGACGACGAGATGGACGTCATGCCGTTCTTGCCTGCAACGCAGCGCAAGGAGCGGCCTCCGACGTCCAAGCCTACAGAAAGGCCCAAAAAGCCCAATCCAAGAGTCACAGCCCCGAAAGACGACACATAAACATACACACTCCAGTAGCTCTAACACATCATAATGGGAACACAAAATATCGTTCAAAGGAACTGCAGAGGCCTTCTGAGTAATCTTGACGACGTGTATGAGATTCTGCATGCCAATCAGCCATGTGTAATGTGTGCCGAGAAAACACATCTGAATTCCAAACACACAAATTTCTTAAATAGTTAGGAGGTATACAGAAAGGATAGGGATGGCTGCACAGACTGTTCTGGCGGTGTGGCCATAATCGCCCGAAAATCCTTAGCATGCCATCCTGTCACCTTGTATACCGTCCTCGAGGCTGTAGCCATCCGTACCATAATTTTTAATAGGTTGGTAACGGTATGCTCCATTTACATTCGTCATGATTATGTACTTTCGAGCTCTGACTTCGAGGCGCTGCTCGACCAGCTGCCTAACCGTACATTCTAACAGGCGACCTTAATGCATACAACTCTCTTTTGGGCTCCTCCAGAACGGATGCCCGAGGTCGCCTGATAGAGAAATTCCTTACATCTTCAGGAGCATGCCTTTTCAACAATAAACAGCCAACATACCATAGCATAAGTCACAACACATACTCACATCTTGACCTGGGTATCGGTTCTGCAATTCTCTTTCCACGTCTTGAGGGGGGTGTGGGCACGGACCCATATGGTAGTGGCCATTTCCCCACTTCATTAACGTATAAAGGTACAGGCCCGAGCAGATCATCTTCCCATAAAAGGTTTAATGAAGCAAGAGCTAACTAGAATACATTTACAGATACATCCAAACTACACCACACATATATAGGACACCTACACGTTGAAGAAGCTACCCAACTGCTCACGGCGCACATCCTCGACGCCGCCGAAAAGTCCATTCCCCATGCCACTGGTGCCCCGCGCAACCAGCCGAGGCCGTGGTGGAATGAGGACTGTAGACTGGCGCGAGAGGCCCAGAACAAGGCGTGGTGAATCCTCCGTCGGTACCCCACGTTGTGAAACCTTCTCTGCTATAAACGGGCCAAGGCATACGGAAAACGTGTGCGCCGTGAGGCAAAAAGAGATGGTTGACGCTCATTCATAACATCTATAAACTCATACACAGACACACGAGAGGTATGGACACGTATACGCAAACTCAAAGGACAACAGACACACAGCCTGCCCCTGGTCAGTACAACAGGGGACACACTAGAAGACCTGGCTGACACACTCGCACAACACTTCCAACACGTTTCCAGTTCAGCACACTACACGAACACTTTCCTGAAGTATAAAGACTAGTGAAAAGAAGTCCCTACACGACAACAACAAATCACATACTTCTTACAACTCCCTGTTTTTACTACATGAGCTGAGGGCTGCTCTGAGCACGTGTGAACCTTCAGCTCTGGGCCCAGACAACATTACATATACAATGATACAACACCTACACCCAGGCACACTTGAAGCACTTCTACATCTATATAATAAAACATGGCTTTCGGGGCACATTCCACACTCTTGGAGGGAGGCCATTGTAGTGGCTATCTTGAAGGAGGGAACGGACCGGTCGTCTCCCTCAAGTTACCGTCCAATAGCCATAACGAGCTGCCTGTGCAAGCTCTTCGAGAAGATGATCAATCGCAGGCTCGTGTACTTCCTCGAGTACAATGGTCTTCTCGAGAGCTGCCAGGCAGGCTTTAGGGTGGGGCGATCGACGAACGATCAACTTGTTGCACTTGCCTCATACATCAAGGATGCCTTCGTGCATAAGCAGTACTGTTTAACTGTCTTTTTCGACCTCGAGAAGGCATTCGACACCGCTTGGCCTTATGGGATGCTTAGTGACCTCAAGTCATTCGGTGTTTCGGGTAAGATGTTGAACACTATTGTTAGTTATTTGTCAGACAGAACGTTCAGAGTAAGTGTTGGTTGTGCACTTTCAAAGGTTCACGTCCAACAAAATGGCGTGCCCCAAGGTTGCCTGTTGAGTTGTACTCTCTTCATAGTAAAGATGAACTCTCTTGGAAAGGCACTGCCACCAACAATCCCTTATTCTGTGTATGTAGACGACGTGCAAATGTCTTTTAAAATATGTAATATGTCAATATGCGAACGTCAAGTCCAGCTTGGTGTCAAGAAGCTTGCCGGCTGGGCAGACAAGAATGGGTTTAAATTGAATCCAGCAAAAAGCTCGTGCGTTGTGTTCTCCAGGAAGCGCGGGATCCTACCGGACCCAGACATTACTCCTAATGACGTTTCGCTTCCTGTGAACAAGCAGCACAAGTATTTAGGTGTTGTGTTTCACCACAAACTCACATTCATTCCACACATGAAGGAACTTAAACATAAATGTCTGAAAACAATGAATATTCTGAAAGTTCTCTCCCACCAATCGTAGGGTTCCGACAAAGAACTCCTACTACGGCTCTATACTTTTTTGGTTGGGTCTTGTTTAGACTATGGCAGTGTGGTATATGGGTCGGCGAGTAAAACAGCGTTGCGAATGCTTGACCCAGTGCTACATTTGGGGCTACGGCATGCATCGGGTGCTTTGAGCACTAGCGATGTCGAGAGTCTGTACGTTGAGTATTAGTGGGCCCTTGAGAACCAATGGACATACATGGACTTACTTTATGCTTCTAAGATTTCATGGCTGAATAACCATCGTTTTCATCCTGCTTTAACGACACATCCACATCTGTGCTTTTTGTAAATCGCCCACCCGTTCCTCTGTCCTTTTCATTTAAGTGAGAGAGCGAGCCGCGGATCTCAGCGCTTCGTTTTTACAGGTGTACAGATCATCCTTTTCAGATATTTTACCTCCTTGGAAAGTTCGTCCTGTGTCCTCCGACCTTTCTTTTATGAAACTTGACAAAAATCGGGTACCGCGAGCTGCAATACTGACGCACTTTCTGTCTCAGCAGTTTAAATACCCACTTGCAGAATTTTGCAATGACGCGTCTAAAACCTCCAGTATGGTCTGCTGCGCAGCTCATGGTCCCAATTTTAGTGCTGCGAGAACCATGAGCATCCACACAACATTTTTTTCAGCAGAAGCATATAGAATTTTACTGATTGTACGACACATACTTCAAAATCAAATTCCGAAGTCTATCATCTACACAGATTCTTTGAGTGTTGTTCGCGCACTGTCATCGCATACACCCCCCAAAAACCACGTAGTTAATCTTGTATTTAATACTATCATGTCTGTGTATGCGCAGAAGCATCAGCTGCTCCTCTGCTGGGTCCCAGGACACGCTGGGATCGCTGGCAACGAGTTGGCAGACGAGAGGGCCGCTGCTGCTGCACTCAGGAACACTGTAGACAACAACCGTACCATATACAGACCTCAAGCCACACATAAGACAACACTTGCGTAGAACATGGCAAACACACTGCAGTGAACAGACAGATAACAAGTTACACGTTATAAAACCACGCTTGGGACCATACACCACTGACACACGCAACAGACGCACAGAAGTCGCCTTGGGTAGGCTGCGGACAGGGCACACCCATGCAAAGCAGTCGTATGTGCTGACGTGATCTTCTAGACCCCAGTGCAGCAAATGCGGAGAAGCCCTATCCGTAGTGCACATACTAATCACATGGAAGGCACTTCACACAACAGGACACAAACACTTCAGAGAACTCTGTTACAGACAACATATTCCCCTACATCCATCGCTGCTTCTAGGTGACGATGACCAAGTTTTTCGTGAAACGTGTGTTTGAGTATTTGTCATACGTTAATTTTTAAACCTTATTTCCTACCGCGCATAATCAAATCTGACACTTTACACCAGCCATCATCATTGCCATTAATTGATTTTATTGTTATTCTGGCTTTAGTAGCCCCTAATGTTTTTAGATACTTTTGTTTGGCGCTCTTTGCCCCATGTGACCTTGCGCCATAAAAATCTAACCATCATCATCATCAGCCGTCAAACGAAGCCTTTTGCGCTTTGGGGACTTCGGGGTGCCACGCAAAACCTCATTCTTGAGCCGTGCGACCGTACGCTCGCTTACGCCGGTAAGCTTGCTAACCGAACGAAATGCGGAAGCGATGGAGAGTCCTGGTTCCGTCATTCTCACTTGGGTGTACACGTTGAAGACAACTTGCTTGGTCTGGTATGACAGCTTTTGGTTGTGAAGCTTTTTAAAAATCATTTGAGGCCAAATAACTGGCAGGCTATCGGACGGAAAAGTAGCTGCTGTCGATGAAGACGCCATTTTTTTTCTGAAGAGAACCGTCGTGCCACCAGTGGTAATTTCCGCAACCAAACAAAACCGAAAATTTTAAAAAGTGACGCTTATTGCCGCTTATATTCTGGCGATTTATTGGCATTGTCAATGCAAGGCATTGGCATTGTCAATGCAAAAAAGAAATATGTTTTTGAATTGCAAATGTTATGCGCATTGCATAATGTTTGTAGAACTACTTCCAACTGCGCAGTGAAATGACCTGGTTCGGCTGGCCACTTCGCCTCCCTTCCCGTAGCTTTCTCTCCATCGCCACAGAAAGTTGTCCCCGAGTATAGTTAAGGAGCTTCATTCTTGGGTTGGCTAACCGGGCCTTCATGCCAAAATCAACGGCGGCGTTCAGTAAACAGACACCGTGAGGGAGCTTCCTTCTCAGTTTGTACGTGGTTGGACAATTCTGCTTGAGTCAGGGCCGTTTCGTGTATTGAAATATTCGTTTTCAGTTCTGAAAAGCGCTAAAGGCAATATAAAAAAGCGAACGCCAACTTGGAGATTCGAACTGGTGACTCCCAGAAAAGGAAGCTGACATTTTACCTCTCATCCAGCTTAACGGGGACGCTTGTACCCTTCAACAAAGCCAGTGGGTATCCGATGGCCCAGGAATCGAAACTCGTATCTCCCGCTTACGAGACGAGTGTTTTCCCACTCGCCAATCACTGTCGCTAAAAAGCGTACAGGCGTCACCGTACCGTTCCTGGTCTCAATGATGGAACAAACGCTTGGAGCTTTCCCACAAGCAGCCATGGGGGGAAAGGGCATGTGGTAGGTCCAACGAACCACTTCGGGCGGGGTCGGGCACCGCTGGGCATACTCCAGTTAAAAGGGTACAATTGCCCCGTTCTCGGCAGGGGAGCAAGAGTTTGAGAGCGCACTACCACTGCGGCACACGTGGTAGGTTTATGTGGAGCAGCTGGTCACCCACCAGAATAGAAAAGGGTACAGGCGACCTTTGTACGGGGATCCAGTGTACTGGTAACTGTAATTCACGGTGGTTTGAACAATGGGGTACGAGAAAGTGGTAGGTACATAGGTACCCCGGGGCACGAACCAGTAAAATTGGTACAAGCGCCCCCTGAACTGGGGATCTCGTGCTTGGAAAGTTACTTGACTTTGCTGAGAAAAGCCCCCTTGGAAGGGGTCGTAACGCTTACTGACAGCGGTGGTCTAGTGGTAAATCACTCGCCTCGTAAGCGGGAGGTCCCAGGTTCCAATCCTGTGCCGCCGAATACCCATCGGTTACTTAAAGGGTATAAGCGTCCACGTGACGTGGCTTATCCCGACGGCGGAACATACGCTTGGAGCTTAAAAACAAGCAGCCATGAGGGGCGATGTGGTAGGTCCCTCGAACCACTTCAGTCGGGGTCGGAGATCGCTTGCAATCAGCAGGGCTTATACTATGCACGCAGTGAATGGAGAAGACCAAGATGGAAACACTAGTGTACTCTTGCAGACGGCAGTGGCTTGATTCGGCCGAGGAACAAGAGGTGAATATGCCAGACTGTTGCTCTATAGCTGACGCGAGAGACTTATTTGGGTAGAAGTTGTTTTATTGCGAGCGGGGAAGGCGGAAGTATGTTTTGAGAGGCTGGTGCAGGTCGCGTGGGGAGAGGAGGAAGGAGGTGAGCAGCAGGGGAGCGCGAGACAATAGCTGACCAGATCACCTGTCGGACGTCGAAGTCCAGCTTGCATAAAAGATTGGAGCAAATGTACTGTAAAAAGAAAACCTGGTGATAGGCTCCTTCGGGGTGGAGATACAAAGGTTAAGGTGACGGAAGTGGTGCAGGTTGCCGAGGCCCCAGAGGGGGAAAGCGACGCAATTGTCATCGAAGTGGTGAAGGTTGAGGTGATATCTCGAAACAGACTACCTAGCCCAAGTAAAGAGTTATGTCAAAAATGCAAGCTATGAGCATGAAGATCGCAGATGATAATAAGAAACACACAGCATTTCAATCGCTCCGCATTCTGATAGGATCGGAATATAACAGGCACTTCTTTACGAGGACATCAAATTGAGTTTGAGACAAGCTTACGGCTGTTCAAAGAAAGCTTGGTTGGGTTACGCAAGGACCAGTCCAACAGAGCAGAGTGACGCTAACGGAAGCGCAGGCGGTGATGGTACCCCATGTGGAAGCCGCCGTGAATGGACTTCGACCCCCGACAGGTGAGCTGGTCAGCTGTTTTCTCGCGCTCCCCTGCTGCTCAGTCCTTCTCTCTTCTTCCCAGGCGACCTGCACCACCTCTCAAAATACACATCCGCCTTCCCCGCCCGCAATAACACAAGTTCTAGCCGAAATAAAAGAGCAAAACGCCGCCATGCTACAGCGTGTTGAAGTGCTCGAAAACGTAACCACATCTCCCAACAAGCGCCGAAAATGGTACCTCAGCCCCGAGACTGCGTCCCTTCCCCCATCTCCACCCTCCCTTTCTGACGTACCAGGCGACACCCTCATTGACCAAAAGATTTGTATGCAAATCGTGTGGCTTGTCGAAAAAAAAATCGCTGATGCCTTGGTTGCTCTCAACAAAACCATTACCGACACTGCGCAGACTCTCGTTCGGCTCACTGACTCCCTCATCCTGCGCATGACCGCTCTAGAACAGGCGAGCCCATCCAACCTTACCCAGGCTATTCTTCAGCGCCTTGATGCCATGGAAGGCGACAGGACTTCGCAACCGAAGAAGCCGAAGATATCTAAGCAGTCCGTTGCCCAGATAGCCGCCGCCACCCCCCCTCCCGTCCGATGATGACTGACCCCTCCGCGATTACCATCTATCAATTGAATTGCCTGTTTTTAACAGCTAAAACGCCCAGCTAAATCAGTACATATGCCAATCTCCCCCAGACGTTATAGCCCTCCAGGGAACCAATACGCCCACATCAACGCTTCGTGGCTTCGAATGTTTCTCCCAGGATCCCTCTCATTGCACAGAAGTGTTCGCGTCTCAAACGTTCACGGCGCAACAACATGATATCCCTTCATTCATTAACCACACTTCTATGGAGATTCTCTCCACGCACCCAAGTTACACAGCCTCTTTATCAAACGTGTACAGTTCCCCGCAACACGCACTTAAGGATATCGACCCCCTCCTCCTGATGGCTAAACAAAAAGCCGGCTATAACCCTCTTCCTATGCCTGAGGTTTTCAACAACCCCCACCACTGATGGGGTTACAACCAAGCCACAAGGAAGGGCACTGCCCTCTTTCACGCAACGCAGCACCACGCATTCAAGCTGTGCAACGACTTAGCCCTGCCAACCCGTATAGGGAACAGTGTTTGACACGACACCAACCCGGACTTGACTTTCGCTCTAAATGCCCCTCACTTTGAGTGGCCGAGACTACCGGAGGCTTTGGGCAGTAACCATCATAATCTGGCGCTCACTATTCGCCGCCTTCCTGCCAAGCGTAAAATCGGCCGCGCTAGTCTCACCGATTGGTCCTCGTTCCGCAAGGCTCCCACCTCCCTGCCAGATGACATCACAGACCTAGAAGAATGGACATCGCATCTTCTGTCCCTGGGTCAGAAGTACACAATAGTTGTCACCCTGACTACTGCCAATCCCTCTGTGGACACCCATCTCGCACATTTGTGTACAGCCAGACAAGGCTCAGTAAACCGCTGGAACATGCGCAAGAATAATCGCTAGCTAAAGCGCCGCATCGCTGAAGTCACCCAGCGTGCCGCGGAATACGCTTGAACCCTACAAACCCAAAATTGTCGCTAATTCTGCGACGAGCTGCACGGTACGCTTAGCACAAAGCGTGCGTTGCGTAGTCTGAGACACTTGCTGGGCTGAAAACACTCCAAGACTGCCACGTATCACCAAATTAAACGTGTGATTGATAACTACCCCCATCCCTCTGCCCACCTTCTAGACGTCCTTCGTACGATGTTTTTTCGTCCCCCGAAAATCCCGCAACCTCCTCGATCCAACGACTACATGGGTGCACCGAACCCTGCGCTTGATGCCAAGTTCTCGATACAAGAATTGAAGGAGGCCGTCGCCGGCATCACGCGCAATACCACCCCCGGAAAAGATCGAATAACCAACAAGACACTACGGACTCTCTACGAAGGCACCCTCAACTCCCTCCTTGCCTTCTTAAACAAGCACTGGGCAGCCGGCACCCTTCCTCATCAGTGGCGCCACAGACATCACCCTTATCCCGAAATCGCACAAACGAATCTCTATTGACAACGTTCACCCTATTTCCCTCACATCGTGCCTGGGTAAACTATTCGAGCACCTCGTTCACTCCCCACTGACGGCATTTCTGGAGTACAATGACCTCTATACTCATACCATGTTTGGATTGCGTACTGAAGATCTGTGTACCGTACTTGTGTACCGAAGATCTGCTTTTACAACCTCGAGGGCAAATTATCGAACATTTAGGCAAAACGCACCCCAGTTCCATACTTTTATCAGATGTACAAGAGGCGCTTCATAATGTCACGCATGAAGAAATGCTCCGAGGTCTCAAAACAACAAATTGAGGGGAGGCCACATACAACTTCGTCCGGGCCTTTCTCAAGAACCGCACAGCAACGCTTCGTATTGGCCCCCTCCAGTCGGACCCTTTCCCGACGCCGCCTAAAGCAACACCACAGGATTTTATAGTTTCCCCACTCCATTTTAACATAGCCCGTCTTCTACTGCCAGCCCAGCTTTCTACGATCCCCAACCTTCAGCACGCTTTCTATGCGGATTCATCATGTTCTAGACTAAGGCAGCATCCCCCGGAGATCAACAAGACATTCTCCAGAAAGCCGTTGATAGCACAGTCAGGTACCTGCAAGAGCGTGGTCTGACATGTGCACCACATAAATCCGCGCTCCTCATTCTTCGAGCCGGCACCCGATGCCGTCCTCCAAACCCCACTCTGGACCCGTCAGTCACAATCGATTCTACTCCCGTTACCTAAGTGCCCGCACTCCGTATACTTGGTGTGGCATTCCACGCACATGGCTCTGGGGCGGCGATTCTCTCCCAACTTCATGTCACTGTCACCCAGCTCACACATCTAATCAGAAGAATCTGAATCCAGCGCAATGGCCTAAAAGAACCAGACACCTGCCGTCTTGTTCAAGCCGTACTGATCAGCCGCATTAAATATGATACTTCCTACATCAACCTCAAGCCAAAGGAACATGCCAAATTAGATGCCCTGATCAGAAAATTATACAAAATCGCTCTCGTCCTCCCTGTCTTCACGCCTACTGCTCGCCTTCTGCAATTAGGTATCCACAATTCCCTTTCTGAGCTCCTTGAAGCAGAGCGGGTCCAGCAACTCACTCGCCTTGTCCTCACCCCTACGGGTTGCAGGGTACTGCATAAACTAGGCTACCCCACTCCTCTTTCTCTAAACACCCCTCAGCGTATCCCTACGTCACTCCGCGTTCATATTGTTGTGTATCCCATCCCCACACGCATGCACCCTTCCTTCAATCAAGGGAGAAGACAGGCCCGCGTCACCCGCCTACTAGCCGAACACCACAACAAACCGAAACCTGTTACACGGACGTTGCTTCGTATGCATCTCCCCCTGCTCACGCACTGGTTGTCCTCGACTCCAAACCGCTGAATATTACCTCCCTCAGCATTCTTCACTCAAGCACCACGTCGGCTGAATAGACAGCCATCGCTCTAGCAGCGACCACGGCTTCCTCTAACTACGTGCCAATCCTCACAGATTCGCAACAGAATTGCCGCTTCTACTGTACAGGCAGCATCTCTCCCTCAGCGCTGAAGATACTATCCTCAATCAAGGATCCCCCCACATCCAGATTGTGTGGACACCAGGCCATTCTTTCCACGAGAGAAACGAGGCGGCACACGCGGCTGCCCGCCCTCTTACATTCCAGGTGTTTTCGTCTACGGAAGAGGACATTTCGATACCGCCATCTATCCCCCGGTCCCTCCCCGATGCACTAAAATCTTATACCATTATCGCCAACGGCAGCTTCAATACCCTCCTCCTCACTCTTCCCTCAGTACTCAGGCGGCTCGCATGTGGCGTCGACTGCAGACCAGAAAATTCTACAACACCTCAATACCTCACTACATCTCTCCCTCCACTTAACCCTACAACTGCCCTTCTTGCTCCTTCCCAAACACCACCTACCACCTGGTCTGGGAATGCCCCTAAACGCAAATCCCCCTCCCTTCCCCATCCCCTGAGCATTGGGAGTGCGAGCTGGCCAGCTCATGGTGCGAGGACGAAGAGCGCCTCATGACGCGCTCCCAAGCACCTGCGCTAGCTCGCGGCTATCGGGACTAAGAAAGCCGCCCACTTTTATGATCAATAACTGTTTTACAATCGAATCCATCGACATTGAAAAAAAGACGAATGTCTCAAGTAACAATGACCGCATAGTTGAAGGTTTCGAGATTGGAATAGTCAAGCTTGGAGGCCGATATTCAGGAAGTTTAGCGTGGAAAGAAAACGACACACTGGATACTAATTACGACATCGCAAAAAACAGGCTGACGCAGCTAACTAGAAGAATAATCAAAATGAAGAAACGCTCATTCACTGCGGCAAGGGAATAACAGAATATTTTTCATCGAATGCAGCAGAAAGGGTCCCAGGTGAAACAGAAATGATCACAACGCTTTGCTACAACATGCCACACCAAGCTGTCATTCGAGGGGACCGAGAAACAACTAAAGTCTGTGTCGTGTTCGATGCGTCATTTAGTTCAACAAAAGAAGGGTCTCTGAACGACAACTTGGAAAAGGGGCCGAATTTCAACGAGGACATACTCTCACTGCTGGTAAACTACAGAGAGGACACAATGGCGATAATATCACGCGTCGAGGAGGCTTTCTGGGAAATTTCATTTCATGAACAAGGCAGAGGTTCCCTTAGATTCCAGTGGTGCAAGAACGACGACGGAGGCATTATAGCGGAAGAGACGGTGACATGGCGAATGACGAGAGTAACGTTCGGAGCAGCACCGAGCATGTTTCTACAAGCACCCACAATAAAGCACCACCTTAAGGCAATGGAAATCGAGTTGCCTAACATGTTGAACAAGCTGCAGAATGCTGCACAAGAACGTATGGCCCTGTGGTGGCCGCGAGGTTAGGCTTCTACATAAATAAGCATTGCGTCGAAATACTCGAGAAATCTTTCTATTGAACTCATTCACACTAAAAACAGCGCAGGGACGAGGATGCAAGAAGTGACAAACTCTAGCGCTGACGAACCACTCAAGAACGATTTATTACACGACATTACATACATGGGAAAACCAGTGGCTACAAGCTTGCGCCAGGTCAAGGATAAGAAATAAGATATCATTCCAATATTCCATGGAAGCTAACATCAAGGATAAAACAGACTTGGTGTCAAGCATGCTATCCGGTACAAATGAGATTCAATTGATTGATTGATTGTGGGGTTTAACGCGCTGACGCAACGCAGGCGATGAGGCGCGCCGTAGTGGAGGGCTCCGGATTAATTTTGACCACCTGGGGATCTTTATCGTGCGCCGAAATCTCGTACACACGGGCGTTTTTGCTTTTCGCCTCCATCAGAAAAGCGGCCGCCGCGGCCGGGAATCGAACCCGCGACCTCGTGCTCAGCAGCGCAACGCCTTAGCCACTGAGCCACCGCAGCGGGTACAAATGAGATTCAAGTGGCCAGATATGCCACCTCTCTTTCCAAAAGGGTAATTGATGGCGTACTGCAGCATTGTTCTCCCGCGAATGCCAATCAGTGAGGCCTCCACTATTCCCCGTGAGCGAGCGTCTCGATAGCGTTTCAAAACGCGCGTTTCTTTTACCTTGGGTGGCATTTACGTTTATCGCATTTCTTGCAATGCATTTCAAGATTGCTGCCCCTTCCTGTGCGCTTGGTATAGGCATGTTCTCTAAGGCGATCATTCAGGCATCTACCAGACTGGCCTCTGTAAACTTGTACGCATGAAAGTGGGATTTCGTACACCACTTTGTCCGCATATTTCACAAACTGGGTTTCATGGCTCTTCTCACATGCGGCCCTGGGGCTGTAGTTGCAGTTTACCTGGGCGCACAGAGACGCCAGTTTGTTGGGCGCTGAAAACAACGTCCTTACTCCTGCCTTATCTCCGATCTTCTTCAAAAGGTGTGATACCCCGTGAACGTGGGGTATGACGTTTAAGTGGCCTTTGGATGTTTCTTCTCGTGACCGGTTTCTTGCGAAGTTAGTTTACCATTTTCACAACATTCTCCGCGGAGCTGGCCAAAACAGGGACTGCGTATTCTGCTTCACTGAGTCTCTTTATTTTGGTGCCTAAGGTCTTTGTCATGGTGTGCGAACAGGATCTTGCTCCTGAGTTTGTTATAGCCGCAACAGGAATGCCACGTTTTACCACTTTTGAGTGGGCCGAGTTGATGGGCTGTAGGCCTTTTTGCGAACTTGGAGCGTATTCTTAGCAGACATGACGCACGTCCAAAGTTATTTACATGTCGAGAAACCTCATTTTCCCACCTTCTGGCCTCTCACTAGTCAGGTCGAACGTCGTCAGAACTGTCGAGAACACCTCCAAGATCTCCGCTCCTTCAAACACCACCAGGAATTCGTCGACGTAGCAAAAGGCCTTTACGACCGCAGAATTCTGAAGGGCGGATTGCAGGCGCCTGTCGAATACCGCCAGTTGCAGGTCACTGAGCACTGGAGAAATAGACCAACCAATGCCCTCCCCCTCCTTTTAATGTACAGCTTATCGTTGTGAGCGACAAACGTGGAGCGCAAGTAGAAAGCCAACCCTTCCAGGCATGCTTCAGTACTGATGCCGCATTCACTATGGAAACTGGTGTTCCCCAAACAATCTATGGCTTTACTGACAGCATCCAAGACCAAGGAATGAGGAATGGAGTAATACATATCCGTGAGATCCACCGATAACCCGCTCAGAATATCGGAGGGTTGAGACTTAAGGAAGCTTGAGATGGGTCGGGGGCTGCGCAACAAGAAAGGGTCCTCTACCGGTAGGCTTGAGAGAGAAGATTGCAGGAATCGTCCAAACGCGTTTTGCCATGTGCCTCTTTCAATGACTATGACCCTAAACGGGCAAGTCTCCTTGTGACTCTTGGTGCTGAAGAACCACTTCAGGTGTGAACCTTTGCTCTTTTTGATTGTGGTAGCTAGCCTTCTCAACCCGTGAGTCTCACAGAACCCGATGGCATCCTTCTTTTGCGCTTTGACGGTTTTCTCCTAACGAAACAAGGAGGTTTGCCGCAATCGTTTGATCTACCTTCTCTTCATACTCCTTTTTACCTGCTACACTGAAGCCTCCTTGCTTGTCCTCGAGAACTAGCTTCAAAGTTGCTTCCTGCAAGCTTTTAACATCGTCGCGCTTCTTGCTGCTCTGACGTGCGCTCTCGGGTGGCAGTATGCTGACTACTTCCAAAAGGCAGCGTTTTTTTTCTTCGCTGTTGGCTTTTTCTGTTGTGCGTCTCACCAGCGAAACAAATTCAGGTTTTTTCAGGTGGTGCAGTAGGCAATATTTCGGTCTGAGCTCCAGGGTCTTTTTACCCCTCGATCAGAGCTTCAATCCCCAGTAGAGGAATCTTCTGTATTCCTTTTTTTTGCGGCGCTCTTTCCTTGGAAGACTAGCCAGCATTTCCTTCCAGACAAGCTCTGTGACGGCTGAAAGCTATACGCAGGTCCGTTCGTACGCCGGCTGAC
Organism: Haemaphysalis longicornis; assembly: GCF_048455015.1. Lineage (NCBI taxonomy): Eukaryota > Metazoa > Arthropoda > Arachnida > Ixodida > Ixodidae > Haemaphysalis > Haemaphysalis longicornis. The sequence goes on along the minus strand of NW_027526233.1, from coordinate 24,093,770 downwards.
ACTTGGCCAGTAGGGGCGGACTGCGAGTGTGCGACCTATAGGAAGGACTGAAGAACGCGAGCTTGCCATTGAGCATCCGATTGAAGGATGCAGCATATCCTGGCACTGTGGCTCGCCGAGGGCGGCACTAGTCCGGTCATGGCTGTGACTTCAGGCGGGACGTACGAATTTTTAATGGCGAAGGAGAACATGCTTGTCCGGCACGTAGCTTGGACGATGAGGGTGACACACGAATATGGATTTTGCCTGATGGAGGAAGAAATACAAGGAGACAGGCCCATTGTACTAGAAATATAACTTACTAAGGCTTGACGTTGGACTAGTTGGGCACACATTATTCACAATAAAAACAGCACAGGGACGAAGACGGAAGAAGTGACAAACTAGAGCGCTGACGAACAACTGAAGTACAATTTATTACACGACACTAAATACATGGAAATACTAGTGCTGCAAGCATGCGCCAGGTCAAGGATAAGATTTCACTCCAGTATGCCATGGAAGATAACATCAAGGATAAAACAGACTTGGTGTCAAGCATGCTATCCGGTGCAAGTCAGGTTCAACTGGCTAGATATGCCACCTCTCTTTCCTTTTGATGGCGTACTCAAGCATTGTTCCCCCGCGAATGCCAATCAGTGAGGCCTCCAATATTTCCCGTGAGCGGGCGTCTCGATATCGTTTCAAAACGCGCGTTTCTTTTAACTTTGGGTGGCAAACACGTTTATCGCATTTCTCGCAATGTATTTCAAGATAGCTGCCCGCTCCTGTGCGCATGGTATAGGCATGTTCTCTAAGGCGATCATTCAGGCATCAACCAGGCTGGCCTACATCAACTCGTCCGCATGAAAGTCCGCATGAAAGTGAGACGCCAGAAGGTGGGAAGTTGATGTTTCTCGACCTAAAAATGACTTTCGACGGGCGTCATGTCTGCTGGTAACACGCTCACAGATCGCAAAAAGGCCTACTGCCCTTCAACTCGGCCCACTCAAAAGTGGTAAAACGTTGCATTGCTCTTGCGACTATAACGAACTAAGTAGTAAGATCCTGTCCGCACACCATGGCGAAGAGCTTAGGCACACAAATCAAGAGACTCAGTGATGCAGGATACCTGGTCCCTATGTTGCGCAGCTCCGCCGAGAATGTTCTCAAAAGGGTAAACACTAACTTCGCAAGAAACCGGCCCCAAGAAGAAACATCCAAAGGCCGCCTAAACGTCATGCCCCACGTCCATTGGGTATCACACCTTTTGAAGAAGATTTTAGATAAGGCCGGAGTAAGGATGGTGTTTTAGGCGCCAACATACTGGCGTCTTTGTGCGCCAAAGTAAACTACAACGACAGCCCAAGGGTCATATGTGAGAAGAAGCATGAAACAAAGTTTGTGAAATGTGCGGACAAAGTGGTGTACGAAATCCCACTTTGATGCGGACGCGTTTACGAAGGCCAGACTGGTAGATGCCTGAATGATCGCCCTAGAGAACATGCCTACACCATGCGCGCAGGAAGAGGCAGGAATCTTATAAGAAATTGCAAGATATGCGATAAAATTGATTGCCACACAAAGTTAAAAGAAACGCACGTTTTGAAATGCTATCGAGACACTCGCTCACTGGAATTATTGGAGGCCTCACTCATGGGCATTCGAGGTGAACAATGCGTGAGCACGCCATCAATTACCCTTTTGCAAAGAGAGGTGGCATATCTAGCCAGTTGAACCTCACTTGTTCCGGATAGCAGGCTTGACACCAAGAATGATTGTTTTATCCTTGATGTTAGCTTCCATGGCATACTGGAGTGATATCTTATCCTTGACCTGGCGCATGATTGCAGCCACTGGTTTTTTCATGCATTTATATTGTGTAATACATCGTACTTCAGTTGTTCGACAGCACTATTGTTTGTCACTTCTTCCGTCCCCGTCACTGCGCTGTTTTTAGTGGAATAATGTGCACCCAACGAGCCCAACGTAAGCCTTAGTAAACTATTGCACTGACTCTGATTGTACTACGTCGAAAACTGTGTGTCTGAAATACAAAGAACGACGAATCCCGACTGCCGGTAGTTCGTGAAGGTAGAAAATAACCCAGGAGACCATGTGACACGCGGGATCAGCGCGAAGGCCTTGAAAGATTCAGACCTGTGGTGGAGAGGCCCAGGGTGGATGATGGCACCTGACCTGAACAACCAAGAAGTCGTCAAACTCAGGACTGCTTCACAACTGGAAGAAAGCACCCAATGAAATGAATGTGAAGTACATAGACGTACAGGGTGCGTATTTGCCGATAGAACGGTATAGTTCATATAGTCACGAAGCCAAGGACGACGCAGCTGTTATGAAGGAGAAACAAGGTTATTGGAGCGAACTTGTGCTCCCCTAACAACTCAAAAAAATACAGAGGTGGCAGAAGCAGCGGTCAACCAAGTGACTTGCGTCGGCGAGCGTCGCAGAATCGAATGCCGAGGCGTCTGCTCTGCAGGCTTTTTATCTTTCGGCGCGAGTGTTTCTGGAACCGTCGATTAACATCCAGAACCTTGTAGATCACAGACGATTATTCTGGGCTAGCGACGTTAGGGCGAAACAGTTTGCTTATCTGAATGTGATAGCCGGTGCGGCATAAAAATAAAGAATGGAAGACGGGCTTTGCTTGGACTGCAGATTACACAGCCGGGCATGGCCCGGCAGTAAAAACAAACAATAAATAAGCAAGCCAATACATGGTTCGCGGCATTACCCCCCCACCCCCTCTAAGAGTGCATCGACCCCATGCTAAAATAAACGACAGTCCGAACAAACAACAACAAAAAAAGTCCGTCATCTTGCATAGTAAGGTTTCAAGCGAACCACGTGGACGACTTCGGGCCGCGTGCGTCGTCGTGATGTTCCGGAATCACCATCGGGGATCACCTCGTAGGTAAGTTGGCCGGCACGTCGTAGAGTTTGGTAGGGTCCGAAATATCGTCGCAGAAGTTTCTCACTGAGTCCGCGTCGTCGGATGGGACTCCAAACTCAAACACGGTTTCCTGGGTGGTACTCGGCGTCTCGGCGTGGGAGGTTGTAGCGACCGGCATCTACGAGCTGCTGGCGCGTAGTACGAACTCGAGCCAGCTGGCGGGCCTCCTCCGCACGCTGAAGGTATCCTAGGGCGTCGGTGTTGAGGTAGTCATCTTCTACGTGCAGAAGCATGGCGTCGAGCATCGTAGTTGGCCGTCTTCCGTAGACAAGCTCGAACGGCGTCAGCTGCATCGTCTCCTGGATAGCCGTGTTGCACACAAATGTGACATACGGGAGCACGTCGTCCTAAGTATTATGTTCAACATCAACGTACATTGACAGCATATCTGCGATTGTCTTGTTCAGACGTTCTGTTAGTCCTTTCGTTTGGGGGTGGTACGCCGTCGTTCTTCTGTGATCCGTGTTGCTGTAGCGTAATATTCCTTGCATCACCTCCGCAGTAGAGGCCATTCCGCGGTCCGTGATTAGGACTTCCGGGGCTCCATGTCGCAGCACAACTTGGCTTATGAAGAACTTTGCGACTTCCTGTGCAGTGCACCTCGGAAGAGCGGCGGTCTCTGCGTAGCGCGTCATGTAGTCTGGCGCCACGACAATCCACTTGTTCTGTGATTGTGACGTAGGGAACGGGCCTAGAAGGTCCATTCCAATCTGTTGAAAGGGTCTCGACGGAACTGCGATCGGTTGCAGAAAGCCGGCGGGTCGTGTCGGCGGCGTTTTTCTTCACTGGCGGTCACGGCAACTCCGAACGTAGTGGGTGACGTCGGATTTAGGGCGGGGCCAGAAGTACTTCGCCTTGATTTTTGCAATAGTGCGAGCTGTGCCGAGATGTCCGGAAGACGGGTCGTCGTGGCACGCTTCCAAAATTTCATCACGGAGCTCTGCAGGGATGACAAGTAGGTAATGCGTTCTCGTTCCGGGGCTGAAATTCTTCTTCACGAGGAAGGAGTTTTTTAGGCTGAATGCTTGCAAGTTTCGCTTGAAAACCCTAGGCACGGCGACATTTTTTCCTTCGAGGTAGTCGATCATAATGCGCAAGTCGGGGTCGGCACGCTGCTGGGCATCGTAGTCTAGTGGTGGCGGGTCGACGGGGGCGCGGGACAGGCAGTCGGCGACGGAGTGTTTCCTGCCGGATTTGTAGACGATTGTAACATCGAACTCTTGCAGGCGCAAGCTCCACCTCCCAAGACGGCCAGAGGGGTCCTTCAAATTGGCGAGCCAACACAGCGCATGGTGGTCTGTGACAACCTTGAATGGTCTACCAATACGTATGGGGGAAATTTTGAAATGGCCCAGATAATGGCGAGGCACTCTTTTTCACAAGCTGAGCAATTTTTCTCCTCCTTCGACAGACCACGCCTTGCACAGGCGATTACTTTTTCGCCAGCGTTTTGCTTTTGGACGAGAACGGCACCCAAGCCTATATCGCTGGCGTCGGTGTGCATTTCTGTTTCGGCGTTTTCGTCGAAATGAGCGAGCACGGGAGGACTTTGCAGGCGTTTTTGCAGCTCGCAGAATGCCTTTTCTTGGTCGTTTTCCCAGCTAAAAGGCGTGCTATCTTTCTTCAACCGTGTGAGTGGCTCTACAATGCGGGTGAAGTTTGCGACGAAGCGCCGGTAGTATGCGCACAGTCCAAAGAATCTTCACATGCTCTTCTTGTCTTTCGGCCTTGGGAAGTTCGCAATGGCCGAAGTTTTTGCCGGGTCAGGTAGGACTCCCGCGGCGTTGACGGCGTGGCCCAAGAACTTCAGCTCCTCATACGTGAAACGACACTTTTCAGGCTTCAGCGTTAACCCCGATGTAGGAATGGCCTCGAGTACAGACTCAAACCTTGCAAGGTGTTCGTCGAAATTCCGGGCGAATACCACAATGTCGTCGAGGTATACGAGGCAAGTGTACCACTTGAGGCCAGCTAGCACTGTGTCCATGACTCTCTGAAACGTTGCTGGCGCCGTGCACAGCCCAAAAGGCATCACCTTGAACTCGTATAGGCCGTCCGATGTTGTAAACGCAGTCTTCTCTCGGTCTCTCTCGTCCACTTCAATTTGCCAGTAGCCTGTCTTCAAATCCATCGATGAGAAGAACTTGGCATGGCAAAGGTGGTCAAGGGCGTCGTCGATTCGTGGCTGGGATACACGTCCTTTTTGGTGATTTTGTTTATTCGCCGGTAGTCAACGCAGAGCGTTAATGTGCCGTCTTTTAGGGGCTTTTCGAGGGCTGTATAATGTTGTCGCTGAGCATGTCGTCGACTTGAGTCCGGATGGCTTCCCGTTCGTGGGAAGAGACGCGGTATGGTGACTGTCGGGTAGGTCGGGCTCCATCTTCAGTTATAATACGGTGCTTCGCTAGGGGTGTCTGACATAATTTTGAACTCGACGAAAAACACTCGCTGTAGCGACGCAGCAAAGCCAATAATTTCTTCTGTTGTTCTTCCGGTGGCGCCAGATTCTCGTCGAAGGGGTGCGGAAGCTTGAAGGTGTCACCGGGGTGTGCGTTCAAAGTCGGCGACCACGATCACGTCACTTGCGTCTTGCGTTTCTTCGAGGAACGCAATTGCAGCTCCCTTGTTTAAATGCTGGTATTCTTCGGTGAAATTAGTGACCAAAACGCGAGATTGACGTTGCTTAAAGTGCGTAATGCCTCTTGCGACAGAGACACAGAGGTCGAGAAGAGCAACCTTTGATCACTCTCTACGATAGCGTCGATGTCAGGAGCAGCATCCTCACAGTAGACGGCGATCATCAAGCTTGCGCGGGGTGGCAGGGTGATGTGATCGTCGGCGATCCTGACAGCAGCACGGTGATCGGGGTTCGGCTGCGGCATCGTGGAGTGATCGACTTGGTTATCGACTTGGTTATCGAAAGTTATCGACTTGGTCTGCAGATCAATTATTGCGCCGTTGTCCGTCAAAAAGTCCATTCCGAGAATTACGGCGCGGGAGCAGTTAGACAAAATAACGAACTCAGCAGGGTACGTGGTGCCGCCTATGGTGACGCGTGATGTGCACGTTCCATTTGGCGTTACGAGATGGCCTCCTGTTGTGCGTATATGCGGACCGTCCCATGTTGTCGTAACTTTCTTCAGCTTCGACGCGAATGATCCGCTCATTACCGAGTAGTCGGCTCCCGTGTAGATGAGGGCGACTACCTCAAAGCCGTCGATGGACAACTGGACGTCGGACGCCGCTTTCTTGGAGTTTTTGGTGCGTCGGGGCGTTGTATCTCGGCTTGTACGTGTTGACAGTCGGGCACCATGCGTCGTCATTCTCGTCATCTTCAGAGCGGCAGGGTCTGTCGTTTCGGGTACGCGTCGCGTCGTGTCGTCGTCGGGTTCGGGACTCACGTCCGGGTTAGATCGAGTCGTTGGGCTGCAGGTACGGTGTTCGGTGCGGCCATGCGTCGATGGAGGGTTTTCGTTTTTTCGCTGTTCTGCAACTTCACCTCCAGAAGTTGCTGCTTTTAGTTTCCCCCGCGTGGGCTGGGGGACCTTCCATGTGAGACGTCAGCGGTGTTATGGCGGTTTGGCGACTGGTATCGGTAGGGCGACGGCGAACGGTTGAAGCGGGCAGGTCTCGGTTCGTGTTGGACAGGTATTCGTCGATCTCAGTAGGGCGCTGGCCGGGTCGGGGGCGTGGTGCGTCGGCGGAGAATCCTCGCAGACGAAGCCTCTTGCAAGCCTCTTTCATTTTAAATCAGCGCTGTAGACTTTGCGGGAACACTTCAAGCTCTAGAAAACCACAGGAAGACCAAGTTGTACGCTAATATTTTCTCCTGTGCGGTCACAAGGGTTGTGCATTTAAAGTTAGTACTCAACATGTCGACCAACAGTTTTTTCCAAGCGTTCAGGCGGTTTATTGCGAGAAGGGGTACACCACTCGTAATATACTCGGATAATGCAAAGACATCCAAGAAACCAGCGAGATGCGTCAACCGAATGATTCAAGATGTCCAGGACGAGACAACGCAGGATTACTGCTCCGCACCTAAGATTCAGTGGCAGACAATCACAGAGTTCACCCGTTGGTGCGGAGGCTTGCACGACCGCCTAATACGGAGTCTCAAAACATCAATGAGAAACTTATTGGAAAAAGTAGCAACGAATAACTTAGAAGAACTGTGGACAATAGTCATCGAAGTGGAAGGCGCATCTTAACAACCGTTCTCTTACCTACGTGCACGCTGAACCTGACGAACTGGGCGGACGTGATTGAAGCAAGAATGAAACTTGATGAGCGAGGAAAGTGGACGCAAAACGTGGACATCCAAATGACTTGGAAAAGCCGTTATCGCAACACTCTGATTTTGATTGAAGGTTTATTAGCATTTGCCACATTAAGTTTACACAATGATTCTGTCTTGGTGGACCAGATGGCACCGGAACTTCTTGAGGGAGATTGCAGCGACTGTTCGTACCAGGACAGCAAAAAACAGAGGCCTGTCAGTAGGGGACGTAGTTCTCCGGGAAGGTCGTGGGCCAAGGACATTCTGGGAGATGTGTCGAATTGAGAAGGTGTATTCCGGATGTGAGGGAGTAATGAGGGCGTACCAAAACCGCATTAGCAACAACGAGTACACTATGTCTCTCTACAAGGCACATACACCGGCTCGAGGGTTGTTTTGAATATAGCCACGGATTCCCAGATCATTTGGAGCGGGCGGGAACCTGTAAAATATTCACAATAAAGATCAAGAAGACAAAGAAGAAAGACCTGCTGATGCAGTGGGAGTGGGGAATCTTTATCATTTTTAGATGCCGAGCATCTCATGCTCGGGGCTGCGTCTCTGCCTCCCTTGTCCGCCTTCCGCACTTTACGGCGCATACGCGTCTCTTCAGCCCCGTCAGTGTTTGAGCTGACGTCAGCGTAGTCCACTCTCAAAAGAAATAGTTAGGCGGCTCCCGGTTTCGATCCCACGATTCTCTGGCCGCAACGGGAGATACGTGGCGCTCTGCCCACGGCGCTACAAACCGAGAAGGGAGCAGTGCTACGAAAGCGCCTTATGTACTTCACTCATTCACACTACGTCAAGAAGCTACTGATACAACGACGGCACGCAACGCTGAACGTCAGCGGAAACGATGAACTGAAAACTAATGGGAACTTCAGTCGACAGCATGGCTGCTTCGTATACTACTCAGGGTTTCCCTACGGGAAGATGGAGTATTTCATTTTTTCGCCATTTAACCCGCGTGTTCTGACAGCCGCTCTGTCTCTCCTCTCTACACACGTGAGTGTATCTGGACTCTTATTAGGGTAAATATTTCTGGGCCCATTTCCACAAACCTGAAACCTGGGGAGGGGCGAAGCATGCAGTGTAGAAGTGCATTCTTGGCGTTTTGTCGTTTTGCCAACGGAGATGAAACCATTGGGGGGTACAGGTATACAAGTTTGCTGTAAAAGTGTTAAAATTATTTTGTCTTTGAAGCACGAAGTTCTCTAGGGCGAGGTTTAAAGGAGTTTCCCAGTGTATCTTTTTGGTACGCGTTACGAAGCGTTCCAGCGCCTGGCATAAGCGTGTGTTCCGGTGTTTTTTATTGCGCGTTATGTTCTAGCGCTAGGCAAGATTGAGTTTTCTGGAATTTTATTTTTCATATTTTATTTATTTATTTATTATTTACATACCTAATTATTTTTTTTTTATTTATTTGTGTATTTATTGTCTATTTATATTTATTTATTTATTTATTTATTTATTTATTATTTATCTTAGGTAACTACCGTATAAACCGGATTATAGGTCGAGTGGGAATATAGGTCGACCCCCTACCCTAAAGTGGGAAAAGTTGACAAAAAAATAATTCGGCACAGAAGCGCACTCACAATGTCTATATTTATTTTCGACGCCCGTCTGCCACTGCCACTCACTATGCCTGCCGAAGTCACTCGTCCGAGCTCTCAGAGTCGTCCAAGGATGACTGCTTCGCAGTCATCTTCCATGCCATCAGATGCGTTGCTGATGAAGCACTTCCTGAACGCTCGTGTAACCATGTCGTCGGGCAGCGACTGCTAAGAGGAGGACACCCAGCTTGACACGGTCGCAACCGACCCGTATAGGTCTTTTTGTTGTCGCCGGCTATCCACTCATTGTACAGTTCGCGGAGTCGGTCCGCGCATGGCCTCCGGAGCGATAGTGAGCGAAGTTCCCGGACGAAGTCCGCCACTTTGTTCTCCAACTCGGGGTGGACCGCTTGACGTCCACGGAATGATCAGTTTCGGGGGTTGCACGCGCACAGCTTGACTTTTTGGCTCCGCCAGTACCGCACACTTTTCTCCGAAACGCCTAACTGGCGCTGTGCCGCCATATTCCTATTCTGCTCGGTGACTCAATCGCCGTCAGCTTAAACGCCGCGGTGAACTGGCGTCAACTGCCGCCACTCATCTCGGAACAGAGACGTACAGAAATGTATGCACGCACATGTAATAGACGACTAAAGACGAAAAACTAGAGAAAAGCGAAATCAAATAAAAGCCTGATAGTGCGAGAGAGCAGTCCCACACGAATGGCAATGGCGACGGACTCGCGCTTGCACATTGTTGCCAGACAACGATTGACATTCTGCCAATGACCGCTATATAAGACGAGGGGTGACTTTTGTGCGGATTTTTTTGGAAAAAAACTCGACCTATATTCCGGTTTATACGGTACATGGCCTAGAGGGCATTACTGAGAGGTGTAATATTCAATTCAATTCATTTCAACCTGTAGTTCCAAAAAGAAGTTTACTGTCCCTAGAAGAGAAGTGAAAGTAAAGACCAGTTGCACCAGGATTTTTAAATGTACAAACACAAACATTCTATATATAATAAACATTATGCACAAACACTAAACCTATAAGTATGCAGCACTGCGCAGATAAATACAAAGGCGTAATAGAAATCTACACAAGTATTACATGTAGCATAAGAAACACAACAAAACATTGATAATTGCATGCTGTCACAAACTGGATAGGAGGACGCCTAAAAGTACCGTATATTTTTTCCATTTTATTGTGCAGCGCCTAATTCTTATCACAGTCATCCCATTCATTCAGTTCTGTGCTATCCGCACGAAAAAATGCTGCAACTCTCTCCAACAAAGCGGCCGTAACGCGACCACTCCCCGGCTCGCCTTCAAGAAAATACAAAAATAAAAGCTCCGCGGCTCAGCTTTCGCCATGCTACGAGTTCTTTCGAGGGAGCGAGGGAGGCTTGCCAGTGCTAAGTCGCGCCGATAATTCTAGAAGGGAGAAAGAGGGAAGTTGTGCGCTTGTCGGGGGCGGGAGCGTTGCGGGTTGTGCTCACTCTCTCCGCGGCGGCGCGGTTATAAAAAGAGACTCGCGCCCAAGCAAGTTAGCTACGTTTGGATGGTTTGGACATCGTGATGTTGCAACAGCTTCTGCCAGTTCGTGCATCACACTATCGGCGACCCGCGCCCTAGAGGACTCCAACGTACTCCGGGGCCTCGAATCATCGTGGTCGTCTCGGACGGCCTGGCCTACGTGACGCCACGCTTCACAGGTAGCCCAATCGCCCCCGACAGTGGTGCATCGTCCGGTACGGTCGGTGAATATTGTAAGACTTTGTCTCTTATATGCTTCGAACCGTTAGTCTTTCTTCTGGTTCCTTCTTCCATCTCGTAATATTCCTAGTCAAAGCTCCCTGACGTACGTTTTGTATTTGAACTGCTCCTCGCATTTTGTATTCGCTCGAAGTTACCTCCGGTGATCGTTACATGTCCTCGTGCTTGTATAGTGTTTTGCCTGATCAAATATAAGACTTTCTGATGTTCGTTCAAGGCTCTGAAATTCTTACCGCTCTGGTCGGCGAAAGCCGCACATCAGACGGCCACCCCTTTCGTCACCTGTGCTCTATAGAATCGTTGTAGGTGGTTTGCTCGCCTGAGACGACTCCCCACATCTTTTAGCAGCGCACACAGTTCAGGAAACTGTGACACATGCCAATGGAAATAACACATTGAAAAGAAAATCACCGTTGTGGCAAAAAAGTGTCACAAACAAGGGAGGCGTGAAGTAATCAGACACTTTTTTCCTAAACTGGTCAATGTTGTTAGTAAGCATTAGGGGTGGGGGCAGGTGATTTCACTACGATATAGCTCTAGGAATAGAGAAATTTGAATATGATGCAGTGCGGCATTTCGGGATATCGAATTTGCAGAAATCATCTATGAGCAATGAAACACCTTTGGGGGGAGGAGGGGTAACATAAGAGAATTTTCAAGGGTGGCGTTAAATATTCAGATTTTAAAGAAAAAGCACATGCGCGATAACGTCCTGCGAAGTGTAAGTGGTTCGAAAGGAAGAGTTCTTTTTAATAGCATTATGCTTGATAAACGGCCGTAATCGTGCAGGATGCAACGCGATGCTCGGTTTTGAATTACTTCAAGTGCATTTATTAGCGATTTATTGCGTGGATTACAAACTCAAGACGCGTATTCAAGTTTTGAGCGAGCAAGTTACCTATACAATAAGAGTTTAGCCGAAGCGGGGGATAAGGAAAAATGTCGCCTAATAAAACCGAGCATTCAGTTAGCATTGAAGATAATTGAGGAGACGTGCATACTCCAACTATGGTCTGCAGTTAAATTAAACCTGATGTATTTATAACACGACACTGGTAGCAATGAGGAGATGCTCATAGTGTAATAAGAACGGGTAAGTTACGTTGGCTAGAGAACTGCATTACTTTCCATTTATTAAGTGCCATATGGCAAGCCATGAACCAATTATTGATAGCGTGAGGATATTTTTGAAGCAAAAAAAAACGTCGTTAGTATTTTTTATTTCGCGGAAAATAACACAGTCATCTGCAAAATGTTTTAGAGAAGACGTAAGCTGGCTCGGCAGATCAATATTATGTATACGATAAAGCAGCGGACCCGAAACTGAACCTTGTGGGCTTCTGAAGTGACAGGAGGAGTTCGATAGTTTAGACTATTAACTTTAAAAATTGAGAGCGATTTGTTAGAAAACATTTATTCCACTTACAACTTTGGGGTCTACATTCAGTTCGCCTATTTTGCGAAGAAGCAGGCTGTGGGGCACTTTTTAGAAAAATCTATAATTATGCAAACTTTATAAAAAAATCTTTATAGAAAAATCTTTAATCATGAAACCAGCCGCGGAACCGTTATCAAGAACAGAATGAAGGTCGTATGTGTAGGCTACCAACTGCGTTTCACACAAAAACATTTTTCTGAAGCCGTGTTGCTCAGGTGTAAAAAATGAAAATGATTTTAAAAATTGCCATGTGAGAAGCGATGACGTGTTGAAACCTTTTGCAATAAATACTCGTTAACGTTAAAGGGTGATAGCTCGAAGCGGAATGTTTGTCGCCAGGTTTACGGAGTAGAATCAGTTTACCTATTTTTCTGTTATCTGGAATCTCCCCTTATAGAAGGGGCTGCATAAATATTTTGGACACTATAATAGCAGAATAAACTGAGGTGTTTTTAGGCGCTATTGTATGCTTATCATCCGTACCACAACTGGAAGACAATTTTATGCTCCTAATTATGCGTACAGTGTCATCAAAATCAATATGAATAGGATCCGTGGGGAAATCAATATGAGTGGGACAGGCAAGTGGGGCGCTGACAACAGACGCCCCGATTCAAAGGGAAAGCCACTAATCATCATCATCAGTACAACTGGAAAAGGCTTGACGTACTTTGACTACATGAGGCGACGATTACGACGACTACGACGACAGGAGACGCCAACAGCCCAGTCCCTAAGGTGCTTTGCCATTAAAGGAGGGAACGACGCACTTCTTCGCGCTAAAATGCAAACTGCTTAAAGCCAGTAGACTAGCATCGAGCCCGGCGGCACGATGGGGTCGTGACAGGTCAGCGAAATTTTGCGATTTTGTTGTCACTACAAATTATGGTGACGGCATCTATAGATTTATTTTCTTCAATTAAACAACAATTCATGCTGATTACGGTGGCATTTTTGTTAAGCTGATATATGGAGCAGCAAGAGCGCAGATTTGCTCATGCGTAACACATCATTGTGTCCGTAATAATGAACCTAATTTTTTCTAAATTCATTTATAAGATGTCTGGAGTACTCTTAGATAACAAAAATGTTTTCGCAATCTTAGAAAGAATAGTTCTGGCCCTCAAAGAGTTATGAGGTTTGCATTGGCGCAGGTGCATCGATTGAAAGGAGGACTACCTATTCAGTACTTACAGTAAATTGGAATAGAATCGTTCCTTTTCAAGTGCTCGATTACTAGAACTTCCGATAGTAAAATGCTTCACTTGTGCTGTATCAGTGGCGAACTTTTGCTAAAGCTTCCAAGAGAAATGTCAAAGAATTGAATACCATTAGATATATAGGAACGGCCAAGAGCGGCTGTAAAACGCGGACCTCAAAAACCCTCCTATCACGTGGTAATTGTTGTTTATATTGTCACGGGACCACTGGACAATGCCCCATGTCGGCATAGCTCGGCATCCAAGACGACGTGGAAAAGGGGCTCGAGCAGACTCAGCGGACTCGGTCATGGCCGCTTGTAAATACAGTCAAACGCTTATATAACGAAGCGTTCGGGACCGTGGTAATTGTTCGTTATACACGTCACTTCGCTATATGCGTCGCACACTAAATTGACACCCTATAAAACAGGTAAGCATATATAAGAAGCAGAAGTTTATTCAATCTTACAAGAAGATGAAGGTTACAAAGCAAAATTATACAGATGAGGGTCCCATAGTCGAGACTGCACCTGGACCCTCGGTTAAATATTACATAGAGAATAAAACACAGTGAAAGCCGCTAGAATCATATTATACAGTGGCATATTATAGAGCTACATGCATTGCAGAGTAGTATTATAAATTATGAAAAAATATTTACAATATAGCAATACAAAATAAGTAGTATATTTAGGGCGGACTCTAAGGGGGTGAAAAAACAGGACAAATAGAATAACAGGAAACGCAATATTATACATGTAAAACTATAGTAATATTCAAAATAACACTAAGGAATTTTCACGAGATAGAAAACACTAAATCGCGCATCTTGGTGAAATTTCTAAACAGCCTATGCCACAAGAAACAAATACAGGCATAAATACATTCACTCAGTATGAGAAAACACGATGCAGCAAAAAGGAAAAGAAAGAATTAAAGTGAAAAGTAACATAAATTAATAAAAACCCATTGCAGCACTACAAACACACATTCAGCGAGAAAACAACCATACGCAACACTGCAACAAATAATACTCACAAATACACAAAAAATTTCTTTATGACTGTTATGTACCATTCAGCACTCTAGAAGAAACTTTTTAAGAAGCCTTTTAAATGATGATAAAGATGGTAGAGCTTCAATTTCATCGGGCAGGCTGTTGTAGTTTGCAACAACTGAAAAATGCGAATGCATTTTTCAGTTGTACAGAATGAAGTAAGCAAATAATTAGAATTAGCAGCGAACCTATATGTTTAGTTACGCCAGATTTAAACTCAAGTAGGCGGAAGCAAGTCAACAATTTCCTTCTGCACAGTAGTATGACGTACTGAATGCGCAACCACCACCGACCTGATGCTATCGAGGTTCACGGCATGCTGCGGCGCGAGGTCAGGGAGTGACGAGATATATATCTGTAGCGCGTGAAATGCCGCTAACGCTTCGCGGGTAGGCATAACGCTTGGCTACTCTGCAAGCTCTTCATCGCTACTCGCGTGGTCATTTGTGGCGTCCCTTTTCTCTACGATGGCCTCCACGATGTCGTCAGTTGTAAGATCAGAGCAAATTAGGACCTGGTCGTCCACCGAGACGTAATCGTCGGCCGTCACAACCAATGCGGCGTCGCAACACGCACTGTATATGTGTTCATAGACTCCTGCAGCTCCGTGGCCAAAATGGGTGACTCACGATCGTCGGCACATCTATCGGCTGTGTCGTCAGCTTCAGTGAAGCCAGCACTGCGTCAGCAATTGCGCACAACGTCGGCGGGCACCTTCCACCATGCGCCGGTAACCATTTCAATGGCCTGGCGGACGTTGATCCTAGTTGGCCCTTCAATGTTGTGTTGGAGGTTGAGCAGAATTCGCTGCAGCATCATCGTGCGGTAGCGGGCTTTAACGGACCGTATGATCCCTTGGTCCAATGGCTGCAGAACCGATGTGCATTCGGCGGCAGGAAAATTGCTTCCACGTGATTTAGCACCGGGATCTTGTTGTGTGCGGCGCAGTTGTCGATGAGAAGAGCAATCTTGCGATTCTGAAGGAGCATTGTTTTCTCCAGTTGCAAAAGCCAGGTTTGGAAAAAGTCCGCCGTCATCCAGGCCTTTTTGTTCGCAACATAATCTGCTGGAAGGCTACGCACGCCCTTACAGCATCGTGGCTTTGCCAACCTCCCAATCACTAGAGGCTTCAGCTTTTCAGTCCCTGCTGCATTGCGGTAGAGCAGCACAGTCAGACATTGCTTGGACTTTTTTCCCCCTTTGCAGCGATCTGTTTTCTCGCACAGGGTCTTCTGAGGTAGCCCCTCATAAAAAAGAGCAGTTTCATCGGCATCAAATGTGTCTTCCGGCCTGTGCTCGTGCAGCACTCTCAGCAGTTTCGACTCACGCCAATTGTCGGTGAGATCGTGCGGTGCGTCGGCCTCTTCGCCAGCCACAGTCTTGAAAACAATGCCATGTCGTTGTTTGAAGCTTCTCAGCCAGTCGCTCGTCGCTTTGAAGTGCACTTCATCCACGCCGAAGGCGAAGGCAAACTGTTTGGCCTTCTGACACAGCAACGGCCCGCTGACAGGAATCTTCCTTGCACGTACATCGGCAAACCACGTGTAGACGGCGGCGTCAACATCCTGCAATGTGGCTGCACGGACCCGCTTCCTTCACGGGTCCGTTTTATGTTGTGCCACTTGCTCCTGTATCTCTTCTTTGTCCTTAAGGAACGTCGACAAGGTCGATGCGCTGATACCGTACTCCTCGGCTACGTCATTTTTTTCCGGCCGCTCAGCACGGCACTGATGATCTTCATCTTCTCATCGAGGCTGAATTGTCGCTTTTTAGTCCCTGCACCTTCACCTGCATTCATCGCGATTCCAAGACGTTGCAACACGGACACCGCGCAATCGACCAACCATGCTACAGACCAGATCAGGAACAGACTCGCTTCTCTCCGCAGTCAGGCAGTGCGTGCATGCGCGCACTTAGCTAACTCTTCTGACGCCGTTCTTCTGCTGCCGCCTCCCCAAGACTAGCCCGAAAACTCTCCTCCAAATCGTTATTGCCCTTTGTTCCTTCCTTCTCGCAACCGCCCTGTCATTCAAAACAAAAATCTCAAACACACGTTTCATCCCAAATTTGCACACCGATCGCCCTTTTTCTTCTTTCTTCTCGCTAAAAAGTGCAAGTGCTCCGGGAACGGCAGAACAGCCAGTCAGGACTTGGGGCCACGTTGACGAACCGTGCCTGTTTTGTGCCATTTCTCATTTTATTTATTACACTGTAGACCCTGCTGCGACGACGAAACTCGGTCCAGACCAACCTCCTTGGTCCAGACTGCTTTTGCGCCGGCAGGAAAACAATGAAGGGAGCGTAAGAAAAGGAAGGCCACCCAACCTGGAAGTTAAGAGGCGACATGGAAATTGTTTATCGATGTCTTCGGCGCCCCTATTTTGTCTATTCGGCGTCTGTTGACCCAAGAAAGGCCGAAGGTACAGCTGGTTCAGCTCCAGGCCAACGCCTTAAAAAGAGCGAGTAACCGCAGTCGGGCCACGCCGCCATTCTGTGTAGGCGCTTGCGCCCCCGCAGTGATTTTGTTCTTCGCCCCGAGGGCCAAAGGCACAATTAGGCGAACCGTCCCCTCTCTGGCTGCGTAAAAGGAAACATGTGGGCTTCCCGGGGAGGAGTTTTGTGGGAGGAAGCACTAGCCCTCGCTTAAGCGCGCTGCCTGGAAAATATTTCGGAAGGAGGGGAAGGGGGGGTGGTCGCACTTCCTCCTCCCGCTGGCTACATCCCTGAGCAGCAGTGCAGCGGTATTACCGAGCTTTTTTATTTTTGTAGTTCTTTAAAAGATAGCCCGGGGTGACCTTGGTCTGGCCGATTGCATTATCGAGTGCCATCGGCGGCAGCAGCGGGCCGCGGCGACGCAGCTCCGAGCCTATACCGAGCAGCCCGGTTACTCGGATTCGGTTCGCTGCTGCGCGTTAACACGTGTGCGGCTAGCCGTATTCGTTATCAAACAACAATTCAGCGATTGGGAACGCATGATTTCTTCGTTAAACAGGCAAATTCGCTGTAGTGGTATTCGCTGTAGTGGCATTCACAATACATAGGAAACACCGGAATCTGGCCAGGCCATATGACATACTTCGTTGTACAGGCCATTTCGTAGTAGAAGCGTTCGTTGTAGCGGCGTTTGACTGTACTGTAAATAGATCGTTCCACCCCAATACATCGTTCGTCTCATCTGTGTCCTGCCGTCGCGTAACATTTTGCCGTCGCGTAACTTCGATGCCGAGCCTCTACTTTGCGCGTATTCCTGCAGCAACTAAGGACTCCACTTCACGACTATATATATATATATATATATATATATATATATATATATATATATATATAGCAGAACAGAAATATATGGGACGAGGGACTGAGTAAGGACACATATCAAGGTTGCAGTCGTCAGACTGCAACCTTGATATGTGTCCTTACTGAGTCCCTCGTCCCATATCTTTCTGTTCTGCTACATGCATTACGAGGACTCTGGCTCCAGCAGTTCGGATATGCCAATTGCTAACCCGACCTCCGACCACGTCTTACGTGGCGGCCGCTGAAAAAAGACGTTCTACGTCTCCCGCGGTAGTCGAGGGGCGGCGCTAGTTGACCGGCCTCAGAGCACTTGTAAATATAAACCCCCCTGGTAAAAGTCGAGAAGGGAGCCGCTGTGGGGTAGCGTAATTAGTTAACGCACCGCACGCGTTATGCGGAGATGTGGGTTCGACTCCCGCTCCCGGAAAAACGGCGGATTTTTTCTCGACTTATATTTTCGCCTATTTAGCACTGTATTAAAAAAAAAAACATCACAAACGCACGTCATTCGGCCTTATCAAATATCTCGGAAACAGCCGAATAGCACTGGCAATGACGACTGCAACCTTGATATATATTTATATATATATATACACATTTATATGCATATATACACCGCAGCCATTTCGGCCAACCCGGCGTTGGGGGCAGGGCGTACTATTATTGAGGCAATGACATGCCGAGGGATGTGTCTAATTCGAACTTTTACAAGTGGTTTCATCAGTTGTGTGTAGGGCTAGCGACTCACCCGATCAGTTTTTGTGGGTCGGCTCTTCTTCGTTAGTGTGATGCCATCCGTCCTCTTCGTCGGTGTCCGTGAGTGGTTCGTCGAGATCTTCCGTTTGTCCATCGTCGCCTTCGGCATCGCCGGAGTTTGCCGCTTCAGAGAGGCATCTTCGTATAGTGAAGGTTGATACGGATCTCCTGAAGAAGCACCATGTTCGTATGCTGCCGGAGGTGGCAGTGGTGTCTGGTACATTGTCGGCGACGGCGCGTCGTTGTTCGCTGCAACTAGAGGTGCATCCATGCCGCCTGTTCTAGATGCGACAGCTTGAGCAGATGGTGCGCTACTGGAGCACAGGAGCCGGAACATCAGGCGTGATGGGCGTCCCGCTGTCTTGTAGGGGATTGTTTGTGGCACTTGCGATGGTCTGGTTGCTTTGATGGGTGCAATCTTGGTATTTTTCGATACAGCACATAATTACGAACAAGAAGATTGAAAAGAAGCTCGGAAAAAGGAGGTATTTTTGGGCACAGGGCGAAAATAAAAGGGCCTGTTCACTGTGTAGCGATGCCACCTTCGTCGTCGTCGACATCTACCGAGAAAAAAACTAGAAGTGGAGGAAATGGTGCACGCAAAGATCAAGCAGAAAAGCCGGCAATAGATGGCAGAAATACTGCCGAAGGACCAACACGCATTGAAGACGTTCTGGAAATATGTGTAATTACAAAGCTCTAAAAACGATATCCACCAGAAATTCTTGAGGGACGTGGAGGGGAAGCATTTAGCAGGGGAGCACGCGTTGGTTCATTTTCATCAAGCAGTTAGCGAGAAGTTTATTAAAATAGAGGTATGGAAGCCTGCACCGATAACATTAGCGGCACCGATGACTGCGGAAAGGGAAGTAAGTTAGAGCAACGTTGATTAGAAAAAAAGAAGAGCAAAAGGCTTCTTCCCCAAACAGCTTTGGGTGCGGATTTAATACCAACGCAACTTAAACCTGCTTGGGCATAAAGTAATGTATCGTTAATGAGGGCAATACATGAGGCGGTACAGACTAAGCAATGTCACAGGATTGGTTTGAAATTAGGATAAAAGAAACACATAAAGGCAGCGGGAACAAAGCCAGTATTGAGTCATAAAGACCATTCACAGTAACGCAAGTGGTGTATAGATTATTATTGCAGGCGATAAAATAGGAAATTCAAGCGTCGTTGCAAGAAAATAAAATCCTTGAGGAATTGCAGAATGGATTTACGCAAGACAGGCAATTGGATAGTAATCTGTTCGTGATATCACAATCCATTGAAACCCGCCGCGGTGGCTCAGTGGCTAAGGCGTTGGGCTGCTGAGCACGTGGTCGCAGTTTGATTCACGGCTGCGGCGGCCGCTTTTCTGATGGAGGCGAAAACCAAAAACGCCCGTGTGTACGAGATTTCGGCGCACGTTAAAGATCCCCACGTGGTCAAAATTAATCCGGAGCCCTCCACTACGGCGCGCCTCATCGCCTGCGTTGCGTCGGCACGTTAAACCCTACAATCAATCAATCAAAGCAATGCATTGAAACTGCAAATGCGTAGAATGGACCGTTATGTATAGAGACCATAACTTTATGGAAAATGCCTATTTTATCCTTCAGTCCGTATCAAGCCTATTTTACATATAAGCGCCAACTAAGGAAAGGGGAGCATTGTCAGTAATAGTTTATTGTGCCTATAGTGCCTTTTTAACAATATGAGCTTTTCCGTGCCTATTTTGAATCTATGGGATTTTTGGTGGCTAAAAATACCTTTTCGTGCTATATATGCCACTTTTGGATTTTTGAGTCGATGTTATGCAGGCACTGTTCTCGCTTTCGAAGCCCGTTTGTTTCCCGCCGTTTGCGAGAAAAATACGCGCGTCGTGCCAAACATGCCGACAAGCCCAAGCCGTGCCCAAGCCGCCACCACCTCCAACTCGCAACCTCGGCCGAGCCGCCAGAATCCCCTGCACAGAGACGACGCAGACAAGCTCACCGACGTCGCCCCGGTCCGCGCAAACTCTTTCGTTCTATGTCCTTCTGACATACTGTGTCCAAGGACCAACAGGGAAAACTTCTGCCCACGTGCCATATCTATTGCTAAAGGAATAAACAGACAGCAAACAAAAAATGAACGCGGCACACCCGCGTACATCGTTCTCCAGCTCAAAGACACCGTCTGTGGGAAAACACGTGCAGATCTGAGACACCAAAGTTTTAAGGTGATGCCACGAACACGTGCACTGTCAGTCGCCGATCACACGTACACCACCGGCTGGCACGATGCAGCACACGTAGCACGAAGAAGGAACAAGAAACGGAGATTAAAGGGGCACTGACACAAAAGTTTTGCATCTCGTTTTTTTTGTTGCGATAAGTAGCTAGAGACCTACTTATAACCTGTAGAAACATGATTTGCTTCAGCGTGCGACGGTTGTTTAGTTAGAGGCATTTTCAATGCGGCCAGTCGCAGTTTCGGTTTCAGCGGGTGCCGCGAAACGATGGATTTTGTGTGAACAAATCTGACCACGTGACCGTCGGAGGGATATCACAAAGCAGAGCCGCCGTAGCACTATGGTTCCTTATGGACCATAGTAGCACTGTCGAATCCGCATCGGCGGCAGTTTCTGCGAATGCCCCCACGTACTGATCGCGCGAGGCGCATAAATAAAAAGCGACCGTGGATGTGACGCAGGAGCTGCGAGTGCAAATGCTACCGCGGCTAAAGGACGCGCGACGCTCGAGACGGTGGGTGGCCCAAGACACGCGCTGGGAGCAGCCGGCCGGTCTGCCTACAGGTCCGCTACAGATGTGTTCGGCTTAGCACTGCGGCGGATATTCGAATGCCGCTCGCGTAAGTGGTGCAGATGACAATTTTTAATGCAACCCGCCATCGCATCATTAACTCCTTTCTCATGTAAGCCACCATGATCGGGACTTGGGGACAATTTCGTGCAGCGGTAACAAGCTATCACTCGAGCTACCTGCGCCGGCCTGGGCCACTTCGCGGCCGTGGCCGCCGCCTGTATAGCGACCGTGCGGCTAGCTCAGTGGGATTTTCCTGCCTCCGGCGCGTTTTCTCATCCAATGGTAATAAAAAGTAATAGAAACAGAGTGCCTGGAATCGCTGTAGAACTTTGGTCGCGGCCAGCTTCCCGATGAGCTGACGAAATCACGGCGCCTCCGCAGCCAACGATCGGGTCCATGGAGAGCAGACGCTCCGCCTTCCGGCCCTCCGATTGGAGCGGCGAGCCGGGCGAGCCGGCGAAAAACGCCGGCAGTGCGGAAGCGGCAAACACAAACTCGTGACGTGTTTGGATGTTGTTTATTTACACTATATCCTCGGGATGTCGATTGCGCGTGGTTTTCTGCTAGTTGCTCGGTTGCGTTTCGCACACTTTAAAATTGATTTTTAATATGTTCTAGGCTGTATTCGCCGCTGATATTGTGCAGATGATGTATACGTATTCACACCAATTTATCTTCGAAGTTATCTCACCTTCAAAATCTTGTGCCAGTGCCCCTTTAAGAATACGGATCTCAGCACTTTACACGTAGTCCAGTCGTAACACCCGTCTTCTGCCGCGGCCGGGTAACCTTTAAGGGCATCTTGGAACCTCGCATTAGCATTGCTCAACAGCCTCGCCAATAGCATTGCTCAACAGCCTTGCTCAACGGCCTAGAAAATAGCATTGCTAAACAGCCTCACCTCTCAAGCAATAATCAACCACTGCAAAATCATTTTCGCCCACGACGGGATACTTAAAGTTGCCATGACGAACAACGGCTCTACGTTTTCTCGCCTGAACACTTAATGATTCTCCCCATTTGCTCAGGGGTATGCGTCCCGACACATAGCATCCAGTCCTCATTACCCGCAGAGCAATGGTCTGGCTGAACCAGCAGCAAAAAAATCAAACAGTCGACGGGGAAGACTGGAGACCCTCACAAGAGACTACTCTCATAAAGGACCACACCACTGAGTAATGGGTACAGCCCTGCCGAACTGCTAATGGGAAGGAGACCCCGTTTCACCTTGCCTGTAGCCAAGAGGATGCTAGTTCTTGCCTCTCCAAACATGGAACGACTACGAAGATATAAAGAACTTTGCAAGGGGCAGCGTACGGCCTCCGATCGCCCGCAGAGATTCCAAGACCTTTCTGACACTGTCAACGGCACTGATGTCTGGGTAACTGACTTTGAAGAAGAAAAACAGTGCAACGCTCAGCCCCTGAGCCTCGGACCTGCATTATCGACACCCAAGACGGTCCTATTAGAAGAAACACGAGTCAACTGATTTCTTGTTGATTTTCTGACATCTCACCAAAGCAGTCGACTCGAGTTGTATCCAGCAGAAGCGGCCGGTATGTGAAAGCGCCACAGAGGTTTACAGAGTAGCATGTTCCCCACAGTTATCTCGCAAAGAGGGGGGATTAGGAATAGTGCTGCCATCTGAAGACGAAACAGTGAACTGAGATTGGGCACTGCCACGTGGCAACCTAGGAGTCAACTAGTTGTTTCGGGCAAGAATAGAGTTTGTTTCCAACATGAATGGCTATTGTGTTGCGTCGTGGTTATTCTCCCAGTCATCTCGCAGTCGCCCCTACGTATAGGATACGTAACAATTCGAAGCGCTCGAATACAACGTACTCAACGCCTTGTTTTGCCACTTTTTGCCGTCTGCGCACCTTCCCTGGAACCGCTAAGGCAATTTTAACGGTACTTTTATTGTTGTTTCTTGTGCACAAAATTGTCTAGCTTGTGACTAGAAGTCGCATTCTTTGAATAAACATCAATAAACATGAGTGGGTCCGGCAGCGGCATGATATGCAGTCCCTACAGTGTCTTTGGCTTCATTTGCCAGATTGCCGCCAGTTTGGGAAACAACTATCTCCACTTGCATGCCGCTTCCGAAAGCCACACTTGCAAAGCGCCCTCCAAAGAGCATGACGAATCCTTCAGTAACAGAACATGCGCCAAATCATCGATTCTCTGCGACGTGCCCGCTGCCACGTGGTGCTCGCCCATCGGCTGGTCCATGATCAGCTCGCCGAATTGCACACGGCGTGGGACGGTAGCGACACCTACCTGGAGGCAAACGGACATAAAAGCATCGTCGCCGACGCTCCCCTTCAGTGGGTCCGGCAGCGTCATGATGTCCAGGCGCTCGAGTGTTTTCTGCTTCATTTTGCAGGCAGGAAATCCCTACCGTTATAAATGCCATAGAAGTGACAACCGCTTTTTGCTGCTTCTGCCGGACCCCACTTTCGCATGGCTTTTGAGTGTTGTCACTAGTGTAAAACTTTCCTTAAGTGTTTTGTTACTTTTGTCTGGTGATGTCGCGACCAATCTCGGCCCTACATACAAAATCTCATGAATGGGCCAAGGACCAGCTAGAAAGTCACGAGTCGGTAACTAATACGTGCGCAAGTAGGGATAGCTTTGTGCATAGAACGTGAGAGCAGAAGTTAAGAGAAAGTAGCGGAAACACACAGCGTAAACTAGGCCAAAGCAAACAGCGTTAACTGCGGTAACAGGCAAAAAAACTGTTCCCTAAAGAGAGCAAGAGAGGAAACCTCCTACATAGTTAAGGATGCGCAGCAGTCCAACGAGGTCTCCTCACGAAGTGCGTGGGATCGGCCATGTACCATGGCGCGGCTTGCTCGCTGAAGAGTCTCACGCCACGTCGGGTCCCGACACGGGACAGCGGCCGGACGTCAGGGACCGTGCACTGTGGTTGACGGCTCGGTGGCCCAGCGGCTTTTGCGAGCTGGTGTTTCCCCGAACCGCGCTCTCTGGCCCAGCGCGTCACCAGATCCAGGCACGGGCCAGCACACAGACTTCGGTAACCGGCCCAGCGGCCGACGGCTCTTCGGTGACAGCAGCGGTTGAGACCCTCGCTTCTAGCTCCAAGCGATCACAGGGCCGCGCTCACTCGGCCAGCGCGTCAAATACGTCCGCTGAACCCTTGCCGAATGGATTAGTCTGCACGCTCCGCGCGCTGCTCGGCCCTCACTCGATGCAGCTGCGTGCTCGGTCCCTTCTTCTTCGTCTTCCACAGCCACTTCATCACAATGACCATGGGTTTAAGAAAGTTGTCTGGAAGCAACAACTATTCTATACAAAGAACAGTCATTTAGAGGCGGGGAGAAGTTCCGGCAAAGCACGATAAAGTCCACAATTTACTGCAGCACGATCAGTCAAAATAGAACACTTAAAACGCGCAACGCACGAAGTTACAGAAGAAAAAATACAAACTGAGTAAAGAAACAAAGTGACGTCAAAAAAAACAATCGAAGAACACACTATATACAAAAGACGGGTGGCAGGCGAGAATTAACCCTACCAATGTTGGCAGCCCCTGCATCGCTAGTCCGGTAGTGACCGGCTTCAAGAAGACCAGTGCGTCAGTGGCTTGACTCTTAGATCCTAAGATTCTGGCGTAGCCGTCAGGCGCCTGTGTACCAAGTTCGCGAAATGGGCTTTGTGGCCTTGTAGTCGTTTTATTGTCCTATCGGAAGGATTCTTTCGCTGCCCGACCTTGGTGTTCTTGTCATGGCTGGACGCATCATGTGGGCGACCTTCTGATTTGTTAACGATTATTCGTTGGTGATGAAACGGCGGCGACTGAGTGAATACGCTGTTGTACGTGGTTTGACAGTCTAGCCGTCGGACCGTCGAATTGGTAAATGTATCGTTGGACATGCGCGATGACGTTTTGCTCATGAACGTTTCTGGGTCTGGAACGTCTACGCCTTGGGTACAGCAACTTGGCATGTCTTCTGCTGGTGCCGAAGGTCCCGTCTTTCTTTTGCGCACATTATGCGGTCAGGTTCCGCACGTTCTGACCAAGTGTCGTACGTCTCGATGCAGGTCTGTCCTAAAATACTCTTGCATAACGCGGTCGGTCGTCCTTCGGACACCTTGGTGCCCCGCCAAGGTGCTCTCATGGGCTACTCGAAGGATTGGTTCCCGCAGTCTCTTTGGAGCGACGACTTGTTGAAATTCTCTGCTGGAGGCAAGCTGGTATTGGCGGCATAAATCTTTTTTGGATTGAAAAAACGAGTACCTCTGTCCTTTTGCCAATGAAAACGTCTTCCCCACTTCCGGAAGCAACATCGGAGGGTCCGGTCTTGTCGTTGTTCTTGGGCTAGCTGTTCTCTTGGGATGTGGGCTCACCTGATTAAAGGCACAGTTAGAGGCGTAACCTTTCCCTTCTCTGTATTTGTGACAGCCAAAGCCAACTGATCGGTGGGCAGCTGAGTGGCTATTGCGGCCAGTGCCACACGTGGGCCATGTTTCCCTTTGAGCGGCCAGTGGGGATCTGGCATGTGAGATTCCCTCACACCTCGAATATTTCCGATCACGACATCAAAGATTAGCTTGTCCAGGCAAGCGGCAGTAACCTCGCCTACAAAGTACGGGGTTTGGACGTTTATGTGGGCCTCCGGGACCTTCTTGACTGTCCCATTCAAGAGCATTAACCGGGTAGTTTTTCCCGTTAACTGGGTTTCTGCGACCAAGTCGCTTCGAACAAGAACGGTATTACTACCCGTGTGCCGCAAAACGGTGACAGGCTGTCCGAATAATCGCCCTTCGACCACTGGCATCTCTTTCGCTAGGCAAGGATGTTCTTTTACGATGCCACATGAATACTTGGTACAAGCATTCTCATCGTGCTTGTCATCAAGCTTGATGCACTGCGGTTGAGCTTCCCGGGGCTCAGTGAGGGCACAAGCAGCAACCTGCTCTTTTCCACTCAACCCATGTCAGCAGTTCTCAGCTTTATGCCCGTGGAGACCACGCGTAGAGCGACTAGCCTGTTCTCTCAAGGAGTTACGGCACTCTCGTGCACGGTGCCCTGGGCGGTCGCACAGAAAGCATTTCAGTGACGCTTCTGTTTGGGCGTCTGCCGCGACTTTAGTTGTATCCCGGGAGTCATCGGAGACCTTACCGAGGTTCGACAAGTTTTGCGCTTCGATGAAACGATCTGTCACATCCGCTAGGTCGCTCAGCGTTTTGCACTAGCGTTCTTTCAAGAAAATCACGATTTTAGGATAGTAGCAGCGGAAGAATTGTTCCCCGATGATAAGGTCATGGAGAGCCTCGAACGTTTTCTGAATGTTCGCCATCTCTATGCAATGGTCAAAATAACCGGCGAGTCTCGCTGCGAGCTGCTTTCCTGTTTCACCATCCTTCGCCCGCGCTTTCCGGAATTTTTCTTGATAGCCTTGGGCTGTAAACCAGAACCGCTGAAGCAACGCCTTTTTTACTTTGCCGTAGTCAAGAGAGTCATCTGCGGTCATTCGGCCAATAATGGTAAGCGCCTCTCCACTTAAGCACATGCTTACAGCAAGAGCCCATTTGTCTTGCAGCCATTGCTGACCTGTTGCTACGCGTTCAAACCGTTGCAAGTACGCGTGCAAGTCGTCGCGTTCTCGTCAAACAGAGGAATCAATTTCTGCGGGTTGATTGCATTCATGGCGGCAAGAGCTTCATTTCCCGCGGCGGGATTCGATGGGTTTGTACCATCCTTTTGGACTTGAATTCGTAAAAGTAGCAGTTCTTTCTCCCTTTCCGCGGCTTCTTTTGCTCTTTTTCCAGCTTCCTTATCCCTTTCCGAGGCTTCTTTTGCCCTTTCTGCAGCTTCCTTCTCCCTTTCAGCTTCTTCTGGGCTAGCGTCCCTCTCAGCGGTCCTTGAGTCACGCTGCTCAGCACGTTCGCTCTCTACCCAAGCCCGAATCTCTTGACCCGAAAGCCCCAGCTGAGTTCCCGCAGCAATTAACTTCTCAATGTCCATGCTTTCTAGCTAACGTTACAGGCGCGTTCGCGGCTGACCGACTCCTTTCAGAGGATGTTAAGTATCCTGGCAGGCTCACCACTTTTTGTCATGAATGGGCCTAGGACCAGCTAGAAAGTCACGAGTCGGTAATACGTCGGTAACTAATACGTGCGCAAGTAGGGATAGCTTTATGCATGGAAGGTGAGACCAGAAGTTAAGAGAAAGTAGCGGAAACACACAGCGTAAACGAGGCCAAAGCAAAGAGCGTTAACTGCGGTAACAGGCTAAAAAACTGTTAACTAAAGAGATCGAGAGAGGAAACGTCCTACATAGTTCAGGATGCGCAGCAGTCCAACGAGGTCTCCTCACGAAGTGCGTGGGATCGGCCGATGTACCACGGCGCGGCTTGCTCGCTGAGGAGTCTCACGCCACGTCGGGTCCGGACACCGGACAGCGGCCGGACGTCAGGGAACGTGCACTGTGGTTGACGGCTCGATGGCCCCGCGGCAGTTGTGAGCCGGTGTTTCCCCCAACTGCGCTCTCTGGCCCAGCGCCTCACCAGATCCAGGCACGGGCCAGCAGACAGACTTCGGTAACCGGTCCAGCGGCCGACGGCTCTTCGGCGACAGCAGAGGTTGAGACCCTTGCTTCTAGCCCCAAGCGATCACAGGGCCGCGCTCACTCGCCCAGCGCGTCAAATGCGTCCGCTGAACCCTTCCCGATTCGATTCTTCCGCACGCTGCGCGCGCTCCTCGGCCCTCACTCGATGCAGCTGCGCGCTCGGTCCCTTCTTCCCCATCTTCCACAGGCACTTCATCACACGAAACTGAACAGATGTTATTAGAATTGCTCGCTGGGCAAACACGCATTAGTGAAGATATATTAGCCCTCACCGCAAGGGTTGCAGCGTTTGAAGCCCTTCTAACAAAGATAGAGTCTAGTGTCACTGATAATGTCGATCTTGTGAAACGTGTACAGGAATTAGAGATTGAAATGAACGATCTAACTAAAGCAGCGCACACACTTGATCGCAAAAATGACTACTTGGAAAATCGATCACGACGAAATAACCTTGTCATACATGAATTGCTCGAACCACGTGATAAGAAACCCGAGCAGCTACTACCGTCGGTCGTGAACCTTATATCAACGAAGCTTAATATTCGATGTGACAACATCGAACGGTGTTTTCCCTTCGGAACACGCAGAAGCGAAAATACAAGGCCAGTTATTATAAAGCTACTCGATTTTCGAAACAAAACCGATATCTTAAGAAAGGCTAGCAAATTAAAAGGAACGGATATCTTCATCAACGAAGATTTTTCAGTCAGGGTTCGACAAATCCACAAGGAACCATGGCAACACTCTGCTGACTTAAGAAAAGTAGCCTAAAAAGTATGCCTACAGTACGATCAGTTAGTTATTGAGTGTTCGCTACGTCTGGGACGACGTCACCAAGTCCGTTGTTGATGCATCTGGCACTCCTGTGCCCCGTAGCAATGAATGAATTTCCCGAAGCCAGGGTAAATTAGTGCTTCTGAACGTAAATGCTCGCAGTTTGGTGAATAAGAATGTAGATATTAATTGGCTCATCCAAAGTTACGCCCCATCTCTAATTTGTGTCACTGAGACATGGTTAAATAATACTATTTCCGAGGCTGAATTTCTACCCCAGGGTTACTCGGTACTACGTAAAGACAGAGCGGACAGCCGCGGTGGTGGTGTCGCCGTCTTCTTAAAGAATAGTTTGAAGTTCTATCCGTTACCCGACCTTCCCGAGTCAGAATCCGTATGGTGCCAAATCACCGCTGGGGGGAAAGTAACCGTATTAGGTGTAATATACCGGCCTCCTGGTGCTGACCACGTTGTTTTTCCTGCTATTAGTGAATATATTTTGAAAAACAGGCTTCACAAATTTAAACTGATTTTATGTGGTGATTTTAATGTACCGCATGTTGACTGGAATTGACTCTTACCCACTGATCGTGATAGGGCACTCAGTGAAGCTTTAATTGATCTTGTTGTGTCCTTTGATCTTACCCAAGTAGTCGATGTTCCTACACGGGAAAATGTCATTTTAGACCTTGTATTCCTAAATGAGGCTGTACAGTAGAATGGATTTGAATGTGAAGCAGTGGATGGTGTATCTGACCACAAGGCTGTCGTTCTTAGCTTGAATGTTTCCTGGGAACCTAAACTTCCTACGTATAAAACGGTAGTAGATTTTACCCTCGCGGACGACAATTCAATTCTTGCAGTTCTAGCGGCATCTTTTGATGATTTCTTGATAAATAGCAACCAATGCCATGTGGACTTGTTAGTTGAGAAGTTTTATAAGATTGTTGAACACTGCATACACACATATGTCCCACAGAAGTGTCTAAAACTAAACCCTCGGCTGCCTTGGCTAAACAGAGAAATTATTCAGCTTACTCAGCGAATAAAGCGATTTCGAAGGCATCGTAAAACTCTTCTAAAAAACCAGCATTTCTTGAACTCTCCTAAAAGACAGCTAAGAGAAAAAATGCATGCTGCCCGCAAATTCTACTATGAAACTTCGCTAACAACCTTTATAAAAAACGACCCATTTAAATTATGGAAAACTCTCAATCCTGCAGGCCCGAGATCTTCCTTACTTAATGGGAACGAGCAGCCCTCTTCGGATTCCTTAACTATCTCTGAAGCATTCAATGGTTATTTCAAATCAGTGTTTAGTATAGATGATGGTACCAGTCCCACTTTCGGTCTTGACCGTACATTGCCTGCCTTCCCGGAATTACAGATTAGTTACGCTGGAGTTGTCAATCTACTACAGAACGTCGACACAAATAAGAGTGCTGGCGCTGATAACATCCCAAACACATTTTTGAAACGTTACGCTGAATGGAATGCTAGGTATTTAACAGTCATTTTTCAGAGATCCCTTGAAACAGGAATTCTACCGCAGGTTTGGAAAAATGCGAAAGTTGTTTCGGTGTTTAAATCTGTGGACAAACAATTCATTCCGAACTTTCGACCTGTTTTGTTAATCTGCACATGCTGTAAAATTCTAGAGCACATTATTCACACACATGTAGTCATATATTTAACTGAAAACAACCTCCTCTCCAAAAATCAGCATGGCTTTCGTGCAGAATTTTCGACAGTCACGCAGTTGCTGGGGTTTACGCATGACATCGCTTCGACTTTAAATGATCGCGGTCAAGTGGACGCCATTTTTAGTGACTACTAGAAAGCTTTTGATGCTGTTTGCCAGAAAAAACTTCTAAAGTTAAAAGCCTTTCTGCGCGGCACTCACGGCATTCGCTTGTTATCTTGTCTATCAGATTAGCTAAATTTAAAGCAGCAGTTAGTCGCGTTTAACAATTCGCGCTCGTCATCCCTCCCTGCACATCTAGGTGTGCCGCAGGGCGCGGTCCTTGGGCCACTACTTTTCCTAATTTATCTGAACGATGTTGTTGAAATAACAAAAAACACACCAGTCAAACTCCGTCTGTACGCCGACGACTGCGTCCTCTATTCTTGTAATAGTACCTCCCGTGACCAAATACAGTTAAATAATGTTTTTTCTTCTTTCTGTACCTGGAGCTCACCGTGGCAAATGACACTAAACTTTAACAAAACGGTAAGCATGAAATTCACAGACAAGAAGAAACCCTTAAGTTTTTCCTATGGTGAAAACATGAAGCATGTTAACGAAATCGTTTACCTTGGAGTAACACCCTCAACAAACTTAAAATGGCATAAACATAGAAACCTAGTCTGCATTTGAGCGCTTCGAAAATTAAGCTCCTTCAAGCGAATGTTAGAAGATGCAACCCACGAATGCAAAATAATAGTATACCAATCCCTGATACGGCCTGTACTTGAATACGCCTCCGTTGTCAGGTCACCTCACTGCGCATGCCACATAGCACAACTAGAAGGTGTTCAAAAAAAAACCAATAAGGTTCATATATCACCGTTATGATCAGAATGTTTCGCCTTCGCCACACGCTATACGTCTATCAGTCAAATCACTGGAACACAGACGTACTTGTGAGCGTATCGGCACTTTACATAAAATCGTGAACAGGATAATCACCATTGACATGCCTACTTCCCTTGCAAACTCCAGTGCAAACACTCGCAGGTCAAACCCCATTAAGATCGCGCCCTTCATGCCATTTCTAGATTGTTTTTAGTTTTCATTTTTGCCTTTCACAGTTGAATTGTGGAATAATCTGGATGTTTCTCTCCGGACATTGCCTACCACTAGTTTTTCAATGAACTACCAAACCATGTGTTTTGTTAGTTTACTGTGTATTCAGTGTTATGGACCCACTCGTGCAATGCCGCGAACTGTGAGACAGCAGTATTTGTAAATAAATAAATAAAAACTTTTAATTACCAGTTCTGCATGCAATGCCTTTTTAAGGTGTTTGGTTTCATCACTCAGAAGATTCGGTTCCCAATGTTGCAACTTCGCGCTGCATCCAAACGTTTCCTACAATACCTTGCCCTGGCACACACTTCATTCATAGAACCGGACCTTTGCCCAAGCCGTCAATCCAAAGGAGGCTTTCAGCATTCTAAATTACGTGTTGATATCAGCATACATTTTGTTTTGTTTGAACGCCTGCGCCCGCACGTAACTTGTCAGGGCTACAAAGGACCTGTATTATCCAGATCAAGAGTTACGAATGACGTAATTGAGTACACCAGTCGTCTTGTTTCTACATACAAGGGGAGTTAGACTATCGAAATTCTTTCTCTGATCTCAGCCGTTGCAAAATTTCGCTCCTCCTTGTACGGTAAGCTATTTTCCATTGTAACTGACCACCGGGCTTGTTGGAGACAGTTCCCTTCGAAAATCCGCATAGCCGCGCTTAGTCTCCGTGGGTAGCGAATTCAGAAGTATTTTCTTTATGCGTCCGAAAAACCGGCGCCTACATTTGAACCCCGACTGTGTGTGTCGTTACACGGTCAACCCGTCAGAATGGTCTGTCGAACACTGAAGCTTGCAATTTAGCATACTCTGACTTCCTCCATATTGGAGGTGTCTTTGCCGGGCTTCGTCACACTCCCCATTGAAATGGTTCACAACATACTTTCCCCACTTTCGTTAGGCGTCTAAGATGGCGGCTTTCACGCCGATGTTCCTCACCACCTATTCATCGTTTCCTGCGCTGGCGCGAAAATGTGCTTGAATGTGTGCTTGAGACACACATGGCTGGTAATATTCGAGTCGTTCCTAGTTACCATAGAGGCAGACATCTCTTTGAAGATGAACACCATCGAGGATAGAAACCCGACGTTTCGGAACCAGCTCGCCTCCTTCTTCAGTAATGACACACATCTCATTAGAGTGTCCACGAAGAGAAAATTCAACTGTGTTTAACTTTAAAGAGTTAGGCTTCAGTACCTCACTCAGCTTCATTCCGGCAACGAAAGATGTTTTAACTGATAAAAACGCACGAAATACTTACGAACTTTCCAATTTCGCGCTGCAGTGATGTGTTATCGGCGCGAGTGACGTCATATGGGCAAGCACTGAAAACATAATTTCCAGTGGGTTGGGTGTACTAGCATTCGAGTGATTTGGTCAAACGGAACTAGCGGCCCCACTACAATCGTCCAGTCATGTGTCCTGGCGATTGCTTAGTTCGCCCGCCGTCAATCGCCCAAACAAGATTCTGTGATGTCATAGAAAAGTTGCTGGAAACCAGCTAGCGAGTCACCACAGCTCCATACGCTTTCTTTATTATATCCGTTATTTTTCGGTAGTTTGCGATTAAATCGGTATAATATCTATCAGAACTCAGCAGCCTTTCTAATAAACCTAACGTGTTTTTTCTTCATGGCTCCGTTAAGAAACGTCGGGTTCTGCAACCTCTGAACTATCGGTTGAAGTATTTAATTATATTTTGATTTCAAACTTCCCCGCCAGACAGATTTCTGTGAAATCTTTACCGTCAAAACCTTTGCTGTTCGTTGAGCGTTCGGGTTGGTATTGTGGAGGAGGAGACAGCCTTTATTACATCAGGAAGACGCTAGGTCAAGTGGGGGAAGTGGAAGTAGAGGGTGGGATATTCGTAGTTCGGGACATCTTGAAAATAAACCGTTCAAGTTGAAGCTGGTTGGCTCCTTACGAACGCGGAAGAGGCCACGTGGGGTGAGGACAGCAGGCTCACGGCTCTAAACTGCTCGCGCTAGACCGCTTTCTAGAGAGTAGTGCGCAATTAAAGTCAGCGTGGAGGGTTCCAGTTTTCGAGGGTCGATGATGAGGAGGAGGCATTTGGAGGAGGCTTAAAGTTTCTGTAACGCGTAAATTTCGGCCAGTGCCAAATTAGGTGCTGGAGATTGGCGGGTGTTTGGGAGGCGCAGAAGGGACATCTAGGTGGCAGGGATGGGGTTTACTATTTACGGAATGTCTCTGGGGTTAAGTAAGCATTTGGTAAATATTTGTACATAAAAATTTCGGCTGATCTTGGAAGCAGGGGCAGGGCAGATAAAAAGCCGGTTGCAGTGAGGGTGTTTAGGCGTTTTTTTATGTCTTTTTTGTACCGTAGAATCTGTATGGCTGGCGGTAATGACTCAGGAAGCGGAGGAGCCAAGTCGGGTAGGAGCGGAGGACTGGAGGTTATACACTTCCACGCAGACGAGTTAGCTGCCTGGTTCCCCGGTAGGACTCCTCGTATCCAGGCGACCAGTCGATGCGAAGATGGATGCCGCTAGATTTTAGAATGGAGATCTGATGCAGAATTTGGTTGGCAATGGGATTGGTCGATGTGGGACTTTGCAGTGTCTTTAGGGCGTCGAATGAGTCCATCAGGATGCGTATTTGTGAAGGGACGGAGGAGTGAAAGTCGACAAGAGGAAGTGGATGGCTTGAATGATGGCATGGAGTTCCGCTTCAAGAATGGTAGCACATGGAATATTAAGGGCTCGTTTGCCTTGGATGGAGGGGAGATCGGGTGATGTCCATGCGGTGCCAACTAGTGGATTAGCTATACTTGCGTCGGTATAAATATCAATGTCTTTGGGGCGTTTACTGTTCCGTAGGGCGTTGATGCGGGCTGCGCGGACGGGGTGGGCGTTACGCGGGACGGGATGGGTGGCTGCTATTGTGATTTGGGAAAACATGGTTACCTGCCAGCCAAGCAGCTAAATGGAAAGTTACAGCTACAAGACATTCTCACTAAACTTGTCCTTCAATTGGCCTAGATATGCTAGGCGTTTGCCTGTGTACCTATTCGGTAACAATTTGCAGTCGCTGCTGAAATTCCTATGTGGTTTTCTATTACCTATCCTCTCACACCGAGCTGTTCTAGTGTCGTGGCCGACTAGTATCTGTGCTACGTTGTTGTTCACAGGCGGTCACTTCCCCAGCTCGGTAATGGCAGCGTTCGTTAGGTCTTGTTTTAAATCGCAGTTGATATTTTTTTTCACGCTTTATGGGGGCAACGGCTCACTATCGCACCAGTGGGAAGAATTCAGCGGCACAGAGCACTGTGTTTGCACCCAAAAGGACATGCTCGCTATGTATATATACCTGTAAGGTTACTCTATAGTCTGAGGCCTTGCACTACCATAAATCAAAACACGCCTACAATTCATGCCGTTTTACACCTTCATGTTTGCCCCTTCTTGCTTCTATTTAAGGAGAGGAAAAACCATGCACCTGGATACCCCGCAGTGCGTGCTGCCGCGCATTCGTTTACTGAATGGCTCAGCAAAACATATTGCAAAAAAAGTACTCAAGTATTGCTATGTAAACTTTTTACCGCATATATCTCTTTTCTAGAATTTACTGATTTAGTTAATATTCTATATAATGTGAGCCATTGGAGCACCTTACCGTTGTCAGATGGTGGAGGGTTCGGAACATGAGTGCCGCACCCCAGGGCTACAGAACCCAGCCAACCATCATCACTCAACTACGCCACTCATGGTGTGCCCCCCCCCCCGAGGGAAAGTATTTTTTTGTTCTTTTTTGTTCTGAGTGGCGGCCCTTACCCCTGGGCATAGGGGGGCGATGGTCTGCCGTCTCTTCATTCTTGCACGACAGGGAAAAAATCATTACTAACGCGATACTTAGGTGGTGATAATCTGCAAAAAAGGAGAAGCAGTAGTAAGTGACAGAAATTTTTTCCCAACCTTCCTCGAAAATTACTGCCAGTGAACACCAGGTGGAGATGAAGCCCTGGGCCCCAAGCCGGCGCTGCTCTCTTTGCAGGTGAAACCAGACATCTTTCCGCACTTTTGCAAGTACTTCATGGGGGCCTGGTCGCCGCTCAGAGTGAATGACAGCGCAGCGGGCCAGATAAAATTGATTAGAGCATTTCACAAGGAGCAAATCAAACTGATTTATTGCCGCACGCGGGAGTGGGTTAAGGAAGCGCACTGTCTCATATGGGACACCAGGGAGATCATATACTTTGCGCTATTTTGCGTAAGTGCGCCTGCGGAATTGCGCACTCCAAAAAGATGTGCATTGTGGACTCGGTCGCCCCACAGAACAAACAGAATGTCCTGCGGTGCGCCGGAACCAATCCCACAGGTTCACGAGTACGTTTAGTGTAGAAAAAGAGGCTTTAGCGTCATATTTTTCTGTGCCACGCCAATAAGACAGGATATACTTTGCAGGTCAACTGGTGCCAACAAACTTTAGCCGTCACTTAGTAAATACACATCCACAATGTGTAGCATAACGTTAACATCGACTATTGGCGATGGCCCAATATATCCCGATATTTTACAATTAAACCACGCAGGTAAGGTGCAAACATTGTTTCACTTTCAATCGTAATTGTACATATATGCATATCAAAACCTTATATAATTCGCGCAGACGCTCGTGACAGCAAAAAACTGTTTTTTGCGTAAACTGCTATGTTTGTTGCGTGAGTGTCCATTAAATAGTACAATAGTGTGAGAAAATAGTTTCCGCAAACATTTTTGTTCTGTTATAAAAATTTCTATTTGGGTATGAGATTAAGAAAACACGATATAAAACGTAGTATTAAAAGCTCATTGTTTAATAAAAACCCGGCTTTGTATTGCCACCACAGTGAATTCCGTGCCACACACCTATAAAACTGCTCAGGCAACGGTTTAATTAGTGTCGCATCATGGTGGCGATGGGAGCAGTATGCGTTGATTTTACTCAACTGGCCAAAGCGCTTGCGCTCACTGACTATTAATTATTACCACGGATTCTGGCTAGTCAGTGAGCGGCAGTGGTTTGGCTGGTTGTGTCAAAATCAGGACAGGCTGCTCCAATCAATTACAGCAATCCTCGCTGGTGTCGTTGTGGAGGATCCAAGAAAGGCTGACCTAGACACCCGTTCTCGAAAGGTGATGAAACATACTGTGAGCGAGGCAGTGGGCGCAACTTTGCCTTCATCCCCAGCTATCGCCCTCTTCCTGCGCCCATCTCATTTATTTACAACACACTCTTCCCCCTCCCTCACCGGCCAGAAAGCCAAGGACTGGCCTTCAATCTGACCCTTCGTCTTTGGCGCCGGAGTATTGTCCCAGTGATCAGGCGAAAATAAATCATGTCGGACTGTTGGTGCGGGCGGTGCTTGAAGCGATTATTCTCATCTGATGCTGCGTCCCCCACATGCTGTGGTTTCCTGTGCATCAGGCTCACGCGCTTTGCACCGCAGATCTTGGGGCAGCCGCAGGGATCGTAAGGGAACCTGATACGTTTGGGTATCTTTTTGTGATTCTTGATAACGAGCACGTTCCAGAAGGTGCACTGCTTGGTCGGCGGGCAACGACTGTAGCATGGGGCTAACAGAAGAAGTCTAGCTTAATTCGTGGTGTTGTTATTGCTGCCACCTTCGGTTCTCAAGCTGTCTTGTTGAACTGACGGTGAGTCCGCGCTGTGCCGTATTGGACACGGCCGGGGGAGACGCCAGATTCGGAAACGGGATGCGGGCCGGAGCTTCAAAGCTTTCTTATTACTCGATTTGTGCAGGCATCTGTAGACGCCGTGAACTATCCGGCGTGTAACAGGGATTCGGTTGCGGTTATCCACGACGTGGCGCAAGGCGTGGCTACTCATCTTCCATCGGGTTGGTGGGCGTCGGTTCACTTCCTCTCGTCGCGAACGTGAAGAAGAAGGCGTATAACAGCTGCACCCTACCGGTAGTCGCCTATGGGGGCAAAAACGTGGAGGATCACCAAAAAGGTTCAACTTAAGTTGAGGACGAGTGAGCGAGCAATGAAACGGATGATAATAGGTGTAAAATTAAGGAAGAAGAAAAGAGCGGAGTGTGTCAGAAAACAAACGTGTGGAAATGACATATTCATACAAATTATGAAGGAAAAATGGCCCCCCGCAGGGCATATATGTGAACGTAAGATAACCGTTGGTCATCAAGGGTAACAGAGTTTATCTCTAGAGAAGGCAATCGTCTCAGGTGCCGGCGGAAGTGTACATGGGCAGATGAGATAAAGACGTTGGCGGGGATAAATTGGTCGCAGTCAGAACAGGGCGGGGATAATTGGAGATGTGTGTCAGAGGCCTTTCCCCCACAGTGGGCGCAGATGGGCTGATGATGATGAGGATGTTCATGATGATACCAAAGATGAGGGGATATGCGTGGTCTGCGGAAAAGAAACGGAAACTATGAGGCACGTAGTTTTACAATGTGGGTGTATCCACCCAAATCTATCAGAGAGAAATTTTTGGATTCCAGACGCCCAATGATTTAAGGGTGGAACCCAGGGAGTCAACTTCAACGCTGTTGACACGACTAAAAGAACATAATGCTGGCAGACAAAAAGCTGAGAAGGGAATAATTCCGAGCACCGATACCACCTGCAACATGAAAAAAAGTGTTTCGTTCGTCCCCCCTAGCAGCGAAAGTATTAAATGAACAGTATAAAACATAGCTATAGTAGATTTTTCTTCGCATGACGACACGTCACAACCTTGTTTCTAAGGGGATACTAGTAGCAATCAATCAATCAATCAAAAGACTACAACATACTACAATAAAAACACAAACACAAACACCCAAAGTTAGAAAAAAGAAAAATGGAAAGTCACTAGGGCCCCGCCCAAAGTTTTTGGTCCCTTCTCCCTCTGCCAGGAAGTGGACTGCAGGGATGAATGCTCATGCATAGAAGTAGGCGCGCAGAGCCTTGTGGACTCGGTACCGCCCCTTGACACTCAAGGGCGAAGTGATTGACATGACATAGGCAAATAGCGTCGGATCACACCACTCAAATCCTCTCCTGGTGTCTGTTTATGGCATTTCCTTTCGTCAAGGGCAACGAGCAAGGCAGAACAGCAAGCACAGGTTTTGTGCACACAGCTAAACAACTAGAACAGTACAAAAGACGCGTTGATTTCATTTTTAATGCAAATTGCAAGCGGTAGATGCAGCACGAAGGATACAGCAGCCATGTCTTTCAAATTTACTTGCGAGTGTACTAAACACCTTTGTCGCTGTGAATTCCATTGATATCAACCGGGCAATTTGTTCAGACAATTTGTCAAAACACAAGCACGTCTTTTTTTTTCAGTGTTCAGCGTGTATTTAATGATACGTGCAGGGGCGCAAGAGAGTGCACTACACGGGCCTGATTTTAAGGTCCGAACCTGGCTTGAGCCCGCTTCGTTAAGCCCGAGCCCTACCCGGACCCGTAACACCTACACCTTACCCGTCCCGGGCACGTGTTTCTAAACACTTCGCTGCATAGAGCACCCAAGTGACATGTGTGATGTCACGGCGCGCGGTATTCTTTTGAGTGCCGGCTAAAAGGGGGCCCAGCATTCGGGCTCTTTGGCCTTAATGTAAAATATTGAGTATTGCCGCTGATGCTTTTGGTTCAAGCCCCCGCAGGTCCATATGTCAGTTGTTCAATATTGCTGAACTCTTTTCCTAAATATATATTTTTTCTAAACTGAAACCTACGTGGTCTTTTTGTTAATAAAAGTGATTTGGTATGTTATAAGTCATTTAGGTTTGGGGCACAGCCACTGACGACGTTTAGCTGCCTTGTGCGTCACGCGAACTCATATGTCACGTGGGCGCTCTGTGCGGCAAGGCGTTTGGAAATACGCGGCCCGTGCCCTAGACTCCACATGTTATTCCGGCCCGGGACCGGGGCAGGCCCATACCCGCAAGGCCAGGCCAAGCCCGTGCCCGGTAATTTATTTTTAAGTCGAGATAATACAGGCGTGTCGGTCACCAGGCCCGTAATCAGACGCTGAAGGCAATTGGTTTATCATATTGGTTGAGTGTTTCCGTAGTGTTAACCACGGAGGTAGCGCGTAGTCATCAGGAATTTATGAATTGAAATACCAAAATTAGGGTTTAGTACTGCACAAAGTTTAGCGTCTCCAATCTTACGTTAACGTTACACCGGCACATTATTAGCTCGTATTCTTACACCAGCGACAGCAGGACTTTTGATAGAAATATCTTTGCAACGTCTTGCGGTTTTCTCTGCCAAAAAGTTGGTTTGCTCAAATTTCCGTTGCCCCGTTTCAACCCATGAATGTGTATGTGCATTCCAATGTTTTACCTGCATTGGTTGTTTTGTGGCGCTGCTTCTCTAGCAGGTCACTTTAAGTCTCGGACACAGCAGCCGCATGTCGATGGGTGCGACATGTAGAAGATACGTGAACATAGACATACATTTCGAGCTCCAGGTTGTGGGAATTAATTCTTTCCTCGATTCGGCATTCCTTGTATGGTATTGCTTGGTATGCAATACACCATATCATAAAAACTTTATGCCGTACGTAAAACGTCTTAAACCCTACAGTACAGTGTCTACCAGACCTCGCAGAACAAGTTTTTCAAACAATATGTGCAAATGTACCATCACAAAGTGCATGAAAATAGGTTCCAAAAGTTCTTTCTAATGGTCTTTTTCACTGTTAACATGGGTAATAATTACGGCCAGACCCATGAATGCCAACCCAAAACCGGGCTGGACATGCCCCCGATGTCGGGTTCCGTGGCCTAGACCTGCGGAAATGAGCCGGGAAGGGCCGGGCCGCCAAAATCAACGCTTCGGGTGGCCCGGGCTTTTAGTTCAGTTCTGGCCCATGCAGGGCTCTAGCGCAAAAACAATCCAGTGTGAGTTAACGCTGCCTTTTTGTCGAATTTTTAATTTCATACAAGTCTTCAGGCGGTTGCAAACCCATTTAAATGTGCACAGCTCTAGATTTTTAGTAAACGTGGTCAAACACATCAAACGCAACAGCGTAAGCCTCCTTGTTTCAAGGGTTTATGTTTGCTTGCCGTGTGCACCGACCCTTTATTTCTGCCGTTGTGTGCGGCGCCGCATCACCCACACCCGTCAAAAACGTGCATCCTCTTGGACAGTTTTATGGCATTTTTCTTATTTCTGTTAATGAAAAAATGAAAAGCTTGAAATACGGCCACGTTTAGCTCGTTGATTACATTGTTCGCTTTGCACACAAATGTCAACTATGGACGCCTGCGGTGCGCCTATCCCGCCACGGGAAGCCGGATAGCCTGACGGTGGCGGTGACAGGCTTAGCAGTGCGCCGTCTTTAGGTGCCGTACACCCCCAATAAACAGAAGGATCCGGGGGCTTGGTTTACTATTGAGCGATAATGCAGAATTCGCATACACATTCCGCATGCATGTGCAGCATGGCCAACCAAAGCTCGTTAGTTCCATTCTTCCTGCTCATTTACTGCGCTGATACTCCTCTTTGATCAGAGGGAAAAATTTTGGGACTTCTATCGTTCCATTTTTTTTCACTTCTTGCAACAGCCCCTCCATTTTACTTCTCTAGAGTTTAGGGGACATTCAGTGTCCTACACATCAGGCACCGTCGTTAAATGGTGTCTATGTAACAATTGCCACAAAAGTTACCTTCTCGTTTTCGCGAACTTGGAGGTAGATGTCTTCTCTAATTATAATCTGCTAGAAAAAACCATTTCGGGAGCAAAATGGGATATATCGAAATGTTCCAGTTTGGTTAGAAGTGCTCTTAGTGTTGCACGCGGGTAATTAGTGTAACTGTATTATATTCCTTTTTGAAGCGAGTCATTAATAATAGTACTCATATTATTTCATAGCGGAATTCGATGCATGCCTGGCAGAAACAAATAAATTGACCTCCGCACGTCCTTGAGAGCACTCCCTTAAAGGGGTCCTGAAATACCTTCTGCCGATGCATGGATGTACATGTAACCAAATAAAGCAATGTATTAGCAATCTCCTCCCGCAAGAATTTTGTTAAAGCGATGAGTATTAGCTGAGAAATCGTAAATCAAATACCGGGCATTATCGTAGCTCCGTGTTTCCTCCTTCTTTCGACTTACTGCTATTGACGACACGCGAGCCTTGCCTCCCATGATGCTGCGCTCCTCAGCGGTGACGTAGTTCCGCTATTGCGCTGCTCAGACTGCCGTCTGCTACGGGCAAGCTTTGTTGACACCATGAATCCCGCACTCCGCTTAAGGCTGGAAAAGCGAACGAAACATCTGGCCGCATGTGTGCGGCGGCCTGGCCTTGCCCTTTCGCGGCGTACGTTGCTGCAGTTGCTATCGGCGGCACGTGACTTTTTATCGGCGGTGAACTTGCAGCCGCACGGGGAGGATTGTGCGCTCGTTCACTTTGATGCACCGTGCACTGTTTATCCTAAAAGCGCCGTATGAGATGTGGCCCCGCTTGTGCCGTGTCTTATTTTGCGGCGGTGGTAATTCCTGCCCGCGGCATGTGAAAAAGACATTTTAAACCGATACAGAACCCGTGCACAAAGCGCTTCAATCATGTGACCAGTTCAGCTTGGGGCGACGCGTGGTGGAGAGCGGCAACGATGGCAAAGCATGCTCCGCCGCTGCTCTGAGCTTTCTAGCGCAGGAGCGAGCGCCATTTTTTTGACAATCTCAAACATAAGTTGCCTTGGCAACAATGCACAAACCACTCTAGAAGTCCATTACGGTTCCGTGATCCCGGTTAAGCTGGGGGCCCCACCTCGCGACATGTGGGCACTGAAGGCGTACCACTCCCTCCCATTGGGAAGTGCGAGATGCGTTTGATATTACAGGAGGTGATGGTGTGTGTGTTGTGGACGCCTTTGCTTCGCGATGAAATGCGATGTTGTCCTTCTGCGGGTGGATAGTGCTTCACATGTTCTGGATTATAGTTCTCGAGCGACGTACGACTCAACCTCGCATGG
Source organism: Haemaphysalis longicornis (assembly GCF_048455015.1). Taxonomy (NCBI): domain Eukaryota; kingdom Metazoa; phylum Arthropoda; class Arachnida; order Ixodida; family Ixodidae; genus Haemaphysalis; species Haemaphysalis longicornis. The sequence goes on along the minus strand of NW_027526233.1, from coordinate 24,051,518 downwards.
GGTATGGGCAGTACGCGCGGCTAAAAGACATCGGGGCTTGTGCGCCAGAGTTAAGTGACTTGCTGTTCGTCCCTGCAAACCGCGCGCGAGGTGAGTGCCGAATTTACGACGAGCAGGAGGAGGCAACCCATCGTCTCTCAATCACGGTTCAGACTTGCAACGCATGTTGTGACGTTGTGCTCGTTCGAAACGCATCTCTGGATTGTTTCGAAGTTGAATGAAATGAGTGCTTCAAACCGGGGCATTGGGCTCAGGGCGTTCTCTGCGATTGCACGAAAGAAGTGCCTTGAGGCTTCAACGCTTTTTATAAATAACGTACTCAGGTAAGAGAATATCCATGTCGTGTTATAGCCGTGTTGCATTCAATACAAACGGTTAAGTGTTTTTTACACTTGTTTTGTTTGTCGTAAAATGTCCAAGCACTCTGGCTCTACGCTGGCAGATCAGCCGGCGAGCCGACGCTGAGCAGACGACTCACCTTTTTGCCGGAAATTAGTGAAAAATTCGCCCAATAGCAGGATGTCTAGCTCATGACGAACATCTGGGAATCGATGACGTAGACATGTGAAGATGCCAGAGTCCAAAAACACGAAGGGAAGGGAGAGAAAAAAGCGACAAACTTTGTAACAAAAGTGTGAGCTTTTCGCTGCGCGTAAAAGAGTAATACTTTGCACTGGTGACGTTGACGACCCAATCTAACGATTGCGCGAGTTCATTTAGAATGCTCAAAACGCCCTTCAGGGCCCCTTTAAACAAATACCACCCTCTGAACACACGGTACTCATACGGCCAGCCGTTCATGTCGCGAAACAACAAACACTCAGAAACAATTTTCTTTCAGATGTTTCAAATAAGGATGATTTCAATGAATTACACATACGTCAGATCCAATCTACGGACACTCGGAACGTACAAAAGCGCCTACAAATGCAAAGTTAAAAATTCAGCGTCGCATTTTCTCGAATGACTAAGCAATGAGAAGCTGCTTAGAAATAGGAAATAGTGTCTATCGTAACAGCATGAACACGGCATTTAAAAGAGTGCAGTGTTGGTCCCCGTAGTCGCAAAGAACCATTGTGAAGATTGAAGGACGAAAACTCAGTAAATGTTAGACCGAGCAGAAATAAAGCTTTAGCCAGGAAACGTGAAGCAGTTAGTTCAGTGGTCAAGTTAAGTCCTTTATGTTTCCAACATAATTTGTTTGGGATCCCAAAGGCGAAAAGCGGTCATAGAACGCTTGAATGTGCCTTTAGGCCCACAAAGAGAGCGAGATATCTGATGGAACCGAGACCTGAATGTTATGCTCGGTGAAATTGCGAATAAAACGTAACGGTGAAATTATTTACAAATAGTAAAGACACATCTACAAACACTGTACCACTTGTTTTGAAAGCTTTTGCAAAAAAAAAACACAACCCAACTGACAGATTTCTACAAATTGCAAAACACTTGTGTGATAGGAAATGCACCTGTGCGATTGGACTCAAACACAAACTTCGCAAATAAGAGGAAATCTTTCCACTTGCGTGAATGGGGTGTAATGCGTCCTTGCCCACAATGAGCACAAGAACTGTCATTCCTCTAAAGTTGTTAAACAGAGCAGGAAAGTACTAGTATTCCACGACTTCCTAAAGGAAGAAGTCCTAATAAAATTCTTTTTTTCCTTCGAGAATCTTCAAAAAACAGCAAAAAATTGCGCCCACCTCCCCTCGAGGGGAACCCTGTGCCGATGTGACGCATCGTGGGGTTCACGTCGTGTTTCCGTTGGATTGATTCTTAAATCGCGTGAAACGTGTCGGCAACGCGTATGATTATTATGTTATTTGATTAATATTATGTTTTATTGGCCAATCTTGGCCAATCTCTATAAGTGTTATGCTTGGGGCTTCGCTGTCGCAACGACCATTACTCTATCATTGTTGCTGTAAGTGGGAGCTTCTTTTCTTTTATTGCAAGTGTTAATCATTGCCCCATCATGCGTTGTATCAGTAGTTTCTTGACGTAGTTTGAATGAGTCAAGGATATAAAGCGCGTTCGTAGCATTTGATTCTGTCTAGGTTTTGTGGCGCAGTGGGAAGAGCACCATGTACCTAGCGTTCCGCCCACAGGATCGTGGGATCGAAACCTGGCGCCGCTATTATTTTTTTAATAGTGTAGGGGGAGGGGTGGACCATAACATCGATGACAACGCTGCATGTACAAGGCGAGTGAATGATATGCAGTCGCATCTAAAAAACCATTAAAACGGCCGTCTATCACTCAAGTTTCATCAGTCAATGAGTCGTTTCTTCGAAGCAAAAACAGTTTTTTTGTGCAGTTCCCCAAGTGTTATTTCCTTCCTTGTTTGTAGGTCTCACAGGGGTCTGACCTGAAACTACGTAAGCGATATTTAAATGTTCCAGGATGCAGAGGTGCAATACAGCACAAAAGTGTTGTATCTTGAGGGAAATTAGTGAGTCTCTCACTGCTCATAAAGCAACCCCCACCCAACACCATTCGAACCGTTACGACTCGGAAATTGGATTCCAGATAACATCCAGTACGTACACCACACAAATAATGGATTCCTCTTGTGGCAAAAATTGCAGAGAAATATTTTGCATTCGAATAGTCTGCAAACGATTGCCGAGGACTCATTTGCTGGGGATTCCAATACGTGCGCATCTGCTGAGATATAGAGGATCGGGCAGCATAAAATGCCATCTACTGATTTTGCAATCGTACACGTGAGCAGGGTTAAGCGTCTCTAGCAAATTTTCTCATCGATTGCCAAGCTGTCAATAGTGTCCGGCTAAGCGGAATAATCTAAAAGAAGGAGTGTAAGAGGAATAAAAATTCAAGAAACTTTGAACCGTTATTTGTTTACCTGTCACAGACATAGATCGACTTTTTCCTACACCTTTCACACTTCAATCACTAGAGAAGGGCATTCGAGTATGTCACTTTTTCAAAACATCCTTCCTGCCGATTTTCTGATGGCGACTAAGACAACACAATGGCACAAGCATGATGGTAAGTTTCACGGATGCTAAAATATTACAGTCGGTCATCCTGTGCTGGGGAACAAAAAAAGTGGCCATGTATTTGCTCCTTCCGTTGACAGTGTCGACAAAAGGCGATAGGCTTTATTGAATTTTGCCAACTAAATGCCACCCTTCATTTTCCCGCTCATATATATTGTTCCTCTTGCGTTTCGATCCTTCCGGGGTAAAGACGCAAAAGCGTTGCTTAAATCATTTGTAATTTACCGTGTTAAACTGCTCCAGTTCGGGTATCTCGATGCCAACGCTGCCCTACGACGGAGACGCGCGTGAATTGAGGCGCCGTACTTCAATGTTGAGGGAAATACGTTGCCTTACTCCACTTGCGCTCCAAGAAGAACGTGGAATCTATGTAGTGAAACCTTTCGTAACTGTTGCCGGTTGATTTCAAAAAATGGCGCCAGAAGCTGTAGTGCCACAGGGGACATCAGGCAATGGCGGAGCAATATTTTTTTCTGCAGTTGATGAAGTATTTAGTTGCGCAAAAATCAAGCATGTGTGATTTTGTACAATGAAACACTGCAAATACAGTCAAACCCGTTTATAGCGAACTGCAATATACACCGCGATTAGTTCGATATAACCAATACTTCGATATAGCCGAGCCCGCCTAGAACGAGCTCATTGTTACGAGTTTGCAATCCGCAGGAGCCCCCCGCCCCTCCCCAACTCCACCTTCCGCGTATGCAGAAACGAACACAGTACAGTAGCCATTACCATACCAAAATAATCCTTTTATTCAAGTAATAAAGCTACTTTCCGCCTTAAGTGCCCACGTTGCAAAAAAACGATGATTTTTGTTTTCACCTTCGTTTTGGCGGCTTCAACTATCATAGCATTCTCTACACGAAACATTGTTTGCACCAGTTCGAGTCCGCGTCCTCAAAAATCTAAGCATTGGCGGAGCACATCGACTGCCGAGAGCGCTTTATTATAAGCGTCGGACGGATTTCACTCGCGACATCATCGGGAATGTTGGCGAGCTCTTCCCACCGTTCACCGGTGCTGCTGTCTTGGTCCGGACTCGCTGACCCGGCGGGTTCCATCGCTAGTCTCGCGCATCGGAAACAGGTACGGAAAATACGGGGGGTCACGTCGCTCCGTGCAAGGCGCAATGCCCCAATCGCGGCTCTTGCTCCGTGGTCGCGGCCAATCCATATCTCAATCGCCGCGCGAGATCATGCATTTCGGCGGCCATTCTAGGCGCCCAGACTTGGATATATCGGGTCTGAACTTCGTTATAGGGAATATGTTTCCCATGTATTTTCGTAACTGAATTATAGCATAATTCGCTCTATCCGGGTTCGTTATAGCCGGGTTTCACTGTATCACTTCTCCGTTATGTGTCGTCGTATATTTGCGTAATGTCTTGTTCTTCTTCAACAAAGTTGATAAGTATGAACATTACGCCGGACTTAAAGGGGTAGATTTAGCTGTGACTTTATAAGACTATTGTGGAAGCCTTGTTTTACTTTGGCCGGATGGCTGAATCGAGTCACAGACAGACAGACAGACAGACAGACAGACCAAAACGTCTGGGTTTAAGTTGCCCAAGAAAGACCATCTTCTTTGAAAGGCAATTTACAAATGCAGTAAAAGGTCCCATTTTGCACATTGATGTAGTATAACAAACCGGAAACGGTTTAACGCCTAGGCTGTGGCCGCCACGGTTGCCGCGCACTGTGTAGGGGTTTTTCTTGTTTGTTTCTGTATACAGAATCAATAAAACTTTATACATTCACTTCATGGTAAACAGAAATATTAAGTGAGTTCAATGACCAAGTAGGGCTCCACACAAACCTTTGAAGAACAATTTCGATTACAGTACACCTCACGGTGAATATATTAGTCGTCACGCAGGAGACAACTTGTAGCACGGAACTTGAAAATTGTAGTGGCTGTTTTAGGGGCTGTTTGTGTTTCTTCCAGTGGCAGGCTTCACGGTTGCGGCGCCCCTTTGTTTACATTTTACCCGCGGAAGCGACGAACTACCAAGGTTGCTATGGTCAAAATTATACTCACCTGGCGGAAACTCTCAAGCAAGTGTAGAGTAGCCAGAGAAGATGTTTCATTGTTAAACACCGCTACGTCCCCGTCGAAGTCCACATAGTGTTTAATGCCAAATTATTCACCGACCCGTCATTGCACCTTGCGTGGACTGACAGGAATAAATGTCATACCATGGTAACCAATGCCTTACGTTAAAAATCTAGAAATAAAATAATACAAAGGGCACGCTCAGTGAGGGTTTGTGAATATTTCAGAACGTGTAGCTTGAGTATTACGTTTTTTGAAATCACTTACGTGCGCACTTTTGAACACCCAAGTACCAGCCCACCTAAAGCATGCTTAGAGGTTCACGTTAGAAGGACCTCTTGGCGAGTCTCCATACAATCGAAGAACATGTAGAGATTAAATCCTTGAGTAAGGTACGACGCAAAATGTCGCGGACACGCACTCCGTGTAGTTTTGCCGTCATATATTTTCAGATGCGCTTTGCGTGCTGTGGAAGGCTTAAATTTTCACGTAGAAATGTTTAGGACTTGTGCAAATTGCGAAGAGCCGCGCAAAGAAATGAAAAGAAACTGTATAAATCAGTGGGTGGGTGCGTATTCCTTAGAGGGGAGACCTTATTCGATAGCTTCATTGGTGCGAGTACACAACGACCTTGCAGAAGCGGGTTGAATTCGCCCTTACATCCTGAAAGAACGTGGGTGGTTCTGCAAAGGTTGGATGCTCAGGGGCACTGGGAAGTTGCCGAATGTGTCCACCATAGGATTGGACACATTCGGAAATGTTCAAACGACGTGGATCAGACGCACTAGGTGAAGGTAGGTTAGACAATTTCGATGAAGCGGACGCCAGACCCCGGCAAGAGAGATGGGCCCGTGCCTATGCAAAGCTATCCAGACTGCATCGAATATGATAAACAGTCGAATATAGGTTTCTGATAATTTGCCTCGAATGTATTACACTCACACCACCGGTGGTAATACCGGAAGCCGAAGCATGAGCATGCTGTTTCTAGTGGCCATGCCCTGGCTCAGCCTGCAAGGGAGACAGGTGAGGCTGGGGATAACTCCTGCAATGGCCTGCGAAGGGCATGCTCGCTTCAAGCAAAGTCTACACCCAATTGGGCATGCTGTTCTTTGCCCGTCTTTGATGTGCACATGTATATACTACTTGTGGAAAACGTCCAGGGAGGCAAGAGAGGAGGCCGTCTTCTCGGAAAATGCAAATATATTTACATTATGTACAGGGAACCGGTCTATAAAGCACCCGTCGTATCACCGCGTCTGGTCGTCTTCTTCTTCGTCTATGCGTCTGTTGAGCCACGTGCCTGCGTTGTCTTCGTCGCCTTCGAAAGTTCCAACATTCTCCCGCCCGACAGCAGTGCGTGCGAGTGAGAAAACGGAAATCGTGCTGGTACTATCAACAAACGTTAATGTTGCTGAACCAAGTCGTGGGCGAAGATACTGGTCAGTCTATCGTTCGTATCCAGCCGGTGTATGCAGTGATCTTTTTTCTGATCTTCGGCCTTCGTTTTCTTCGAGATTTTGCTTTTCTCCGTACTTTCGATCTGTTTTTCTGCACCACAACTGTGTTAGGGGTTGAGTCAAAGCCTTGTTTGCCAGCGTAGTTTCGTGTGCACACTGATTTCGGAAACAGTCGCTTCATCAAGGTTTTCTGTTTGCACCTGGCAACTCGGTTTGAATCTTGACTATTCACGTTTTGGACACTCTGAAATTTGGTGGCAACACTTATTCCTCGTAACTTCATTGATTTCAAAACAAGTTTGGAGGCTTGGTTGCTAATCGATGTACTCACGCTGGCGCAGGTATCCCTCGCTGCTCTTTTCCTAGTAGACGATGTGTAGCTTTTTTCGGTGGTCATCAGCTTGATGACCACTGACATTGCTGACCGCTGCCGGGCCGAAGTTGTGTGGTCCGTACTTTTGTGAGGAGCGAATTTAAGCAGCAGGCTTTGTGTGGCCCTGTCCTCGTAGTGGGTCATCGGCTTCACTTTCATTGCCTGTGTCGTAGCTGACACCACATCTTGAGGCTTGAGAACAGCTTCCTTCAATATCATAGACTAGTTGGTGCTTGCGTCGGTGAGTATTTTGTGTTGACTTGGTATGTCGTGCGCAGTCTCGTCATGTCCAGACATGTCGGAAACACAGTCGAACTTGTATATTAAGGACGAGTCTGTATTGACTGGCACAGTTGTCCTTGCTTTCCTCCGTGTTGCACCTTCGTCTAGACTTACATTTCGGCTCTTGTAAAAGTCGTCTTGCGTACGGTCATCCGGACATGTCATGACTGCATACGCATAGGAGGGTTCGAGCACTTCAGTTTTACATACGTTGACGATGTCACCTTCTGAAGCTATCCCCTCTTGCAGGGTGTTTTCTTCTGTTGCTGATGGAGCTGGCATATATTGCGGTGGTTCTTGCTCAGTTACCTCTCGCTGCTGGTGTGAAGTTCGCAGTGTAACGGCGTCTTCAGTTATGATCAAGGAATGCGCATCTGTCTGTCGTATTTCCAGCGCCGTTTCAGTCGACTGGTCATTCACAGAGGCGCATGTCGTCGTTGGACCTGGGGATGTAGCCAAGCTTGAAGGTTCTTGGGTTTGATAACCTATTACCGGAACCTCCATCAATGTCGTTGAAGTCGTGGGTTTCACGCGAGTTCCGGTCTCCTCCCCAGGCTCATTACACCCGCTTGTATGAATCGACTCATACTGTCGAAGCTGTCGCCTTCTGCCCTCTTTTGCGAGATGTGGCTCCTGAGGGGTGAGGGCTTCTCGTCCGTAAAGTCTTTGTTCGAGGTAACAAATATTTCTGTATGCTTCTTTGACCGACTCTAGAGCGTCGTCGTGTTGGCCATCAACACTGGTTCCGCGTGCAAGGGCATCCAGCTTCTCACTGATTGCAGCCAGTCGGTCGGCACTGTGCTGAAGCCTTGCTATCAAAACTGCGGCCTCCACGTCTTTGTTGTGCTCTAGAGTAGGCGTTATCTCGGCAATAAGCTTCCGATTGAATTCGAGAAGGCTGTTCTGGGCGATCCGGAGCCGGTTCCGCTGTCTCGACGCCTCCTCCTCGCTTCGGGGTGAGCATGGCGGTCGAAGAACTGAATTCCGCTGCATGGCTGACCTCGTCGTGTCGCTTGACGTCCGGGGTTTCGGCACCATGTGGAAAACGTCCACGGAGGCGAAGGAGGAGGCCGTCGTCTGGGAAAATGCAAATATATTTACATTATGTACAGGGAACCGGTCTATAAAGCACCCGTCGTATCGCCGCGTCTGGTCGTCTTCTTCTTCGTCTATGCGTCTGTTGAGCCACGTGCCTGCGTTGTCTTCGTCGCCTTCGAAAGTTGCAACACTACTCTTCCTTACAGGCAACCGAAGGGATGTCATGTTCGGTAGTGCGTATAACTACACCGCACCTGCAGCACTTTCTTTGCACGTTGCTCTTTGCACATCGAAAGTAAGTGTACTATTGTGCGCTTCCTTCCCCTTCGAACAAAATAAATTTGACATGAAGCGACAGTGATGCAGCGTATGAGGTGTAGATGAGCTTTTAACTGTTTCTTTACGGAGCCATAGGCCTTCAGACACGGACTTCCGATTATTTCAACCGTCCCGCGATAGCAAAAAAAAGGGTCCATCTCCCCGCGAGGGGGACTCAAGTAAATGCGTCGCATAGGGGGTGGGTGTATTGCGTTAACGTTTAGTGTTTGAGGAGTTGGTGGTAGTGAATGCGTTGTATCAGCAGCTTCTTGACGTAGTTTGAATGAGTCAAGGAGAATAAGGCGCGTTCGTAGCCTCCCATTCTGTGTCGGCTTTGTGGCGCAGTGGGTAGAGCACCATGTACCTCGCGTTCCGCCCACACGTAGTGAATGCGTTGTATCAGCAGCTTCTTGACGTAGTTTGAATGAGTCAAGGATATAAGGCGCGTTCGTAGCCTTCCATTCTTTGTCGGCTTTGTGGCGCTGTGGGTAGAGCACCATGTACCTTGCGTTCCTCCCGCAGGGTCGTGCGATCGAAACCAGGCGCCGGTAAGTATTATTTTGTTATATAGTGTAGGGGGAGGGGTGCGGACCTGTTGTTGAGAGCGAGGAGGGTAGCGTGATGCGGGGGAAGAGGAGTGGGGGAGAGAGCGCACCTGGAACGGCTGTTGCGGACGCCGAGGCACACAACCGCCGGGTCACACCGTGAGTTAAAGAAATGCTCTGCATTTAAAACTACGCCTTGCTGACAACTAGCGCTATCTGGCGTATTTATTGAGAACCTTTTTTTCGGTTTTACTGGGTTTTGTTTACATTTCGCGTGGCGATAAGACACAGAGAGTAACTTGTGAACCCGTGATAGCGGCGAATTACGTGAAATAACATCCACTTCACGGCGTGCTCGGCCAAAGTGGACAGCTCTGGATAGTGGGATTGGCAGCTGGTGCTGCTGCTGATTTTTGTTACCCCAGGAGCAGTGATGGATCCTCCAATGGTGTGGAGTCGTTAGAGTTATTTCTGATGAAGACGCTCTCATTCAAATGTCTCAGACTTTTACAGGCGCTGCCTGGTAGGGTTGTTTTCGACTTCACGCTGTATTTATAAACAAACAGCGTTTCCTGTCTGACGACTACATTTTTACTTTAAAGTTGTGGGTCTGGACAACGTACGGTGGGGATATTTTGGACTTACCTTCAAGATAGCCTGGCGCTTGTGTCATATTAGTGCTACGCAGCGATGTGGCCTGCTTCTCAAGAGCGCTGAATTTCCTTTCTTGTCTTTTACCAATACAGCGATGATAATTTTGTGGGAGAACACAAAAAACTAAGCTTGCACGCATATTCCATAGATACCGACTTACTCTCGAGTGCTTTGGAGGAGTGGCACAGTGGTCAGTTCCCCTAGGTTGACGGGTACGCAAATGTGCAAATTTTGGTGCAAACTGTTCACTTTTATATTTATTTCTAGCAAGGGAACGTAGGAACAATTTGTCTATCTTAGAATATTTAAGACAATGTTTAGGTTCACTAAAAGCGCCTATATACGTTGTGTGCTTACTATTTTGGTAATTTTTTCTGATTAATTGACCAAACTACTGTACCTAAATGTACTTTTCACATTCTTATGTATTTGGTAGAGCAATGTACAAGCTACAATTTCATGCATAGGAAGGCTAAATGAGTCCTCTAGCTCAAGAGAGAAAACAGTTTTGAAGGAGCACTAAACATCCGGGATTTTTTTTCCACAACGAATGAGTTTGAGAATAGGGTTTCTCCAAAGGAAACAATACTTGCCTGAAAAACGGATGGCGCCAGGCTTCTGTTCCCTACCGGGCTTTTTTTCTATTAATCGATGCAACTTTTCTCAGGTCCAGGATGAAAGAGCTCGCTTTTTTGTGGGGTCGCACCATTAGGGCGACGAACTGCTACAAACATTATTGACGTATACTCCCTTGCTTCATATACGTTTGCATATCACATTTTCTATCAGCACGGCCGCACCATCTGTAGCAGCGAATGAGTTTAAAAGGAATTGTGAAAGAGGGTTAAAACACAGGTAGTATTTTTGTGCTCACCCGATGTCACCATGGCAAGTGAATTACCAGATTGAAAATTAAGGCCTCTTTTGGCCATATTATTGACATTGCTAGCGTTAAAGGAGCACTGACACCAATTTTCGGCGTTAATAATATTGCACAATTCACTTCATTCACTCAACAAACTACCCTGACTGAAATATGAGCGGCCTGCCACGCGAAGAACATAATTCAATTGGGTCGCATTTATCGCGCCGACGGAGCAGCGCGCGGAGCGGCAATCAGCAAATGGACGCCAGCGTGACATCACACCGTGAAGCCACAAAAAGTGACGCAAGAGCGCTCGTAGAAAACTCGTGACGTCACTTTACGCGCGCGACCCCAAAAGCGGCGAGCGGGCGCAACATCCTCTCAAGTGGGTGCCGCTGATGTCCGCACGAAGCGGTGAGGTCAGGCCGGGATTCTGTCATATGCGCCGTTCGGGATGATAGGCGGGAATTTCAAACAAACGATTTTCAGGCCGTTCAATGTAATTAACTATCGCGCGCTGAAGTATTTAAAGTGCTGTTTCAGGTTCGCAAGAACATTAAGCATAGATAAAAGCAATAAAAGTGTAACATAAAATTTTGGTGTCAGTGCTCCGTTAAGGAGACTACAAGTTGTCTTAGAACAGAACAGTTTCCCTTCATCTTCTTGTTTTATTTGGGTAATATTTATTTGTAATGTCTGTATGAATGAATCTTCCCTAACCCACATCGCATTTTTGAATCGATAAGAGTACCTTAACGTTTATGCTACATGGCATAAAAATTCTGTACCACGCGTCAACCAGAGAACAAACGTGGAAGTTTTATGCATCATCCCTGTTTATTTGCCCTGCTTTCATTTTTCCTGATTGTCTCGGCTCGTGCACCGCTGATGTTGTAATTAACGGAGCTCCGACTCCCTCACTTCCGCCCCTTCGTTACCAGGATGCATGATGGACTTAAAGAAAAATAAGACTCCGTTCGGGACCATATCATTGGATCTGATCCATGATCATTCTCTTTTGCGGGACATGTAACCGTATTAGCTTCAGGTGCAGTCAATTTTCGTTAGAGAATTTTACGTTCCTGAAAGCCTGCTCTTTTCTCTCCGGCTCACTCAGAGGAAGCAGGAAAAGAAATAAAAGGGGCTACTTTCCCATCAGTGATGAATTTTTTCGCGACGGGGTAATCCCTGTGTGTCATCGAAAATGACCTGAACAGAGGAAAAAAACACCTTGTTATTGTATTAACCCAGCAAGAATAACAAAAGTGCTTTTGTTATAGTCTTCACCATCTTTTCTGTGCAGCTTACAGGAAGCAGGCATGTGTCATACTAGGGGGACGCAAACATAGCAAAAGAAAATTATTCATGCTCGGCTATGGACTCACGCATGTTGCACATTGAGTGCGTCTCGCTTCCGCGTGCTGTTGCTAGGCTTAGCTTTTATGAACGTTTCTGTAGTGGTAGAGAATAAACATTTTATGCCCAGTTGCACGCCACCCTCAGCGGAATCGCGACCGCCGCGGGCCGCTCACAGCTCGTAGTTGTTAGAGTTCCTGTATATAGCTCCCGCAGGGAGCTAAGAGTTGCGCGACCGACCGCCATCTTTGTTATCCGGATTGCTGCGGGAAAGCCGCCCGTCGCGAGTGAAGGAGCCTCGCCGCCACGCTTCCGACGGCGGCCGACGCGCGGTGGGGGCGCTTCGGTCGGCGGCGCCTTACGGCGGCTACGCTGGATTCCTGCGGTGCCGGCCGCGTCGGCGGCTGCGGCGCAGCCGTAGTGGGGGCTTCTCTGCGCGGCATGGATAACCGGAGAGTCGCAATCACGGCGGCGCGTGGAAAAGGGTCGCGCAACTCTTAGCTCCCTGCGGGAGCTATATACAGGAACTCTAGTAGTTGTGTGATGCCTCAAGTGTGCCCCTGTTCTTGTGCGGTAACGTGGGAGTGCGATGTCAACAATCCCACGGCACATCTCGTTTTATGATGATGTTCATTTTAAGAGGGGGCAAACATCAGTTGCAAGGAAAAGTTCCTGTTTACCTACGAGCTCTGCGAGGAGTAAAGTTGGGCCGGTTAAAAAAATTTTGAGGTGCAAAATCTCAAATAGAAAAAAAATAGAATTCGGTATACTAAAATTCTTTACGTATGCCGGAAACGCAAACGAATCCAGTCAGAGCACTTACAAAATTGTATTAAGTTCACAAGGGCAAAGCACTCTCGGCGGCCGAACCCCGTGTCGGACGCCGCGAGTGAAATGTGACTTGGCGCAGATAAAGCAATCTCCAGGCAGCGAATCGGCACCTCAGGGAATGGAATCTGATTTAAAAAATTTTTAGATTGGTCATCAAATAATATTTGACAGGCACATTTTCATTGGAGTAGCGTCACACATGTGACCTGTAAGATAGCAATTGAGTTGGGGTACTCGACAGCGAACAGCAGTTGAAATACCCTCAAGGTAATTTTAACAGCTGCATTACTGGGAAATTTAAGGTGGACACCTCTCTGATTTCCGAGTAAACGTACATTGCGGAAGTCCGCCATTCCACGATACCCTGCCACGTTAATTTATCAGGTTGGCTGGATTACATCTAGGACTGTCCCAGAGAGCGCGAATTTGGCCAGTGAGTCAGAAGCTTCAATTACGGGAATCCCTGCATTCCCAGGAAACTCAAAAAACGTTTACCCACAGTAAGGTGATATGCCGTGAGATATCCATGTCTTTGCGGAGAGAAATATTTAAGTGATATAATGGCATCAGATTAGAACCGCTGAAAGAATCCATGCATCTAAGTTCTGTTGTGCCACTATGATGACCCAAAATTCAGAGTAATATATCGGGCCAAAACCAACTACACAAAAGTGACAGGAGGCGTTAAGGGAGGGATAATATATCCCGGTTCGTGACTCCTCTGAGCACTGTGAGACATCTGCATCGGTGATCGCATCAGGCTGAAGTCAGACCGAATGATTTTCGAGGAGTCGATTGAGTAGACGAGGTGACAATAATTGGCATTATTTGGGAAGATTGGAGAATATGTCCTGGAAGTTTATTTTGTCTATAGTACGCCCATAACGAACAGGAGTGACCCTATTGATTAATACCTGTAATGTAGAAACAAGGCTTTGTGCTTAGGTACTATTATGAGCAATATGAAAGGGAACACAGGAGCCCGTGGCAAACAGCCTCGAAATAGACTCGGAGTGATACGCGGATGGCACTGTGAAAAACAAAGGGGAAAAGGAGGGAGCTGTTCCACTAACTGTTGGCACTCCCACCACGCTGGCATTTCTACAAAGCAGCAGTTTACGTCATTTTGCCGATAATATGGTATCGTCCGACAGGCGATAAGACACAAGGCGGGAATTGGAACAGTTGTTAGAACAGCATCCCCCTTTACACTTTGTTTGTGACGACCCCCGCTGCGTATCACTGATAGCTGGGTCTGAGGGTGTTTTCTACGCGTTCCTGTGTTCTCTTTCATATTGCTCATAATAGCACATTAGGGGTAGTGTGATCGGTTTTGTGCTCGTGATCTTCTGTTTTGGCGCATTTTGTGCATCCCCTTGCTCGGTCTACACATCGGAATAGACCAGTGGCCAAAATTTCATAGGAAAATCTGGTATTTTGCCAACACCAAACCACTGTGTTTTCCAGAGTACTGGTTTGGACATGTTGATATTGGCGACATGCCGAAGCGCAGCACAATACCAGCGACAAAAGCACGGAAGACACGCAGTGCGCTATGTGTGTCCTCTTATATCTGTGTCATCTATCCAGGCGCATAAAGCAATGCGCCTGAAAAAGAATGTGTGAAAATCCCCAAGGTAGATTGGAGAGTATAACAGCGTACCTTCGATAGGGCAAACACGCGAAAAAACAACAGAAGCGCGTCACTGATGTTTGTCCGATCCATTCCCTGGGTATTCGCTAGCCCTAAAAGAACTACGAAAGCGAGACTGAGAGAGAGAGAGAGAGAGAGAGAAACTTGTTTTTTGCGGAAAGCAATGGTTAGGAATGGGCGTGCCGCTGACGCTTGAGGCGCAAACCGAACAGGCGTTGCTCGAAATCGCCCAAACGTGCATGGTTGATGAGCTGCTCTTTCCTGAAGCCGGCGCCAACAAAAGAATGACCGTCAAGACACCCGGATGTTCCAGTGCACACCTGGACTTGAGACCATTGCTGATAAACACAAATACGAGCATTGCAAGCTCTCAACAAAACGGTAGTAACAACGCAGCAAGTGGTTGCTTTTTCTAACTAACGAACGACGAACTTTATTACCCCCGGGATTGTACCCAGGTCCTTCCACTAGGTATGGAGCCTAAATGCTGTCCTTGCTAGTCTAGATCGTGCAATTTGTAACTGCTGCTTGTTTGACACGATCATTCATTGATACTATAAAATTCTATTACGTATTTAACATTGAACTATAGTACTTTTGCCAGTCCACCTGATGATAAATATGTTTTTGTAAATCCAAATGCTGACTTGTGTATGCTGGCTTGAAAAAGCATAGCTACGTAAGTATCGCTAAAATATTTCATTTTTGAGACAAACTCATTGATTCTATCGGACGACTTTGCCCTGCTGGCTAGAAAAACAAGAAGAAATTCTGCACTTCCAACGTCACTAAGATCTGATCCCACTTCCCGTGCATCTCGTCGGTTTTCTTGTTCACTTTGTTGTCTAATTTGGACATCTGGGCTTTGAATATGTCATGATGTTGTGCTGTCTGCTCGGCCAATACACGTTGTCACGCGTATAGTGCTTTGCCTACATTCCTAATGTATCGTGGTCACAAGCACGTCCTTTTTTCATCCTCACACCTTTTTTTAGATTTAAAACAATATTTCAAGTTGTGTGTCATAGGACAAGATTTTTACACCCTTTTTGGCCAAAGTATGTTACAAAGCTCAGCAGGCTCACACAATAATAAGATCTTGCAATTTACCAGGGTTTGCATCGCCCGTTATGCCGAGTTATATTCACTAGGACATTCCTTCTGAATGTAGCGTTGGCACTACCTGCTTCAATTAGAAAACTTATTAGTGTTACATCTACTTCCTCCAGTCACTAAGTGCCGAGTAGGGACTGCGACACTTAACTGGTCGTGTTCGGTTAGTAACTCCCGCCCCTTTTTTACGCACAACACCGTGGGTGCATGAGCCACTCTTCCGAATGCCCGGGCGCATTGTTCCATTGCTTCTTTTGCCGCGCAATCGAATCCCAGCTTATCACGACTGCAGCTCAACTTCTGCTGTCGCTCGTCGAGGACACCGAACACATCACGTCGGCGACAACGCTGCACCGCCACGTACGTGACCGGTGGCTAGATCACCGCTTACACTGTAAGGCTTCCCTCTGGCCTTTCTTGCGAATATCCCTCTTGGTGCTTTCGCTAATGACCGCTAGTATTGTTCTTGATGTCCATGGCTATTCCTTGTATTTTGAATGCATTCTTTTTTGGGTTCATAGGCACTCCCTGAATGATAACGCATCACCATCCCGTCTCGTACCTTAAGACATAAACAGACCTGTTCTCTGTAACTCTTGCTGCAGACGCACTGCAATTTTCCAAGTGCAGTTCGCGTATTTACAAACATAGTTGTGTAAAATTAGGGCAATGTAGTGAAGACTAGGTACCAGTAAGCACATTTCTCCATGTCGCCTGTTTAAGTGCTCTCGTTACACGTTGTAAAATAGTTAGGCTATGAGTCCACGCATTCCGTGTTTCAAAAAATTAGATTATCTTCTCATCTACACTAAATATATATTTTTTTGTTCGTTTGTAGTTTGTTTCTATCAAGTGCGTGTTAAACAGGCGATACAAGTCTCTAGGGTAAAAGCCTATTTTTGTAAGTGGCGGATTACGCGTTCTTTTTTCTTTATCGAATAACTCGTTCTGCCTTAGCGCTGTCACTCCTTTATCACCTGCATACACAAGCTAACCGTTCCCTATCTGTATTTGCGGAATGTATTTTTAGCAATAAAATCGTATAAACTGTTTAATGTCCCTGCTAAATAGCCTAGTCGAAGACATTTCAACTAGTGTTATGCGACAAAAAAGCCCACAATTGGTTACAACAGAACGTGTCTCAAATGCTTTAAATCTAAATGTCCCACTGTGTCAAATGAGCACCACCCCCGAAATTCGATATTTTCAAACGCTATGGAAACGTGAACTTGCGTACCGTGCGAAGGCACTTCTGGGCGGCACGATTGTTACAAGAAGTAGTTGGGAGTAAACATAAAAAATTCTGAGCAAGTTTCGAATACTGTATCGTGTAATAAACCACCTACGAAAACCTCATTATGTTTTCTGGTCAGGTAAACAAACTGCATCATATCCGGATATGTCTTCAATTCTATCCTACCAATTATGTTTCTTGCTACAGTTATTTTGCAAATATGTCTGTGAAGTTACGAGCTGGACACCAATGGAAACACAAACATGGTGAATGAATTCAGAAGCTCTCAAATGCCGTGAAATCCTCTTGTGGATTGGTGGATTTCCAAGTTGGAATAACTTGCAATATGTTGAAGGTCATCTGTTTCGATTGTCATTCGAAACGGTGAAACGCTACCTTTATTGGCGGCCTACTGTGCGTTCGTTACTGTTGCAAATAAGACCAACGTTTTTTGTCACTTCGCCCATCGCCATTTTACACATGCATTGATCGTTTTTCGTTCATATTTTTCTACGGCATTGTTGTGAAATACGTGGTGAATAAACAGCATCACCTTAATCCTTGGCTGGTTGGCGCCGTATTGTTCGTTCGCAACATTTGAACGAATTCAAGATTTCAGTTGAATGTCCCCGTTCAAGAGTCTTGGGGTTCACAATTATGTTGTATCCCCCTCCAGAAAACCGTTTAGTAAAGTTACTAGGGGTACGCGGTGTTCCCAATCAAGAACCGGTGTTACAATAGCTTAACGTGGCTATGCGAAGGCGGTACGTCGATATCGGAAGGAAATTATCTGAGCGGGTCAGGGGGTTGCGTAAAAAGGATGGATATTGGTAGTGCAGTGAACTGGAGAGTAAGGATTACAGCAGAGAATCGGAGGGAAGGGTGCTAAAAGCCCCCATTATGGGATACGTTACGAGCTTAACCGAAGAAAGCCGATGAGGTAAGAAGTGCCGCTACTGACAAAATGGACAATGGACCAGGAAGAAGAGGGTAAAAGCATGGCGGCGCACGCAAAACAAGAGAAAGGGGTGATCACGTTTCTAGACTGATACACAGCGATCACGCGTGGAAGGCTTTTCCTGCCGTCCCCCGAGGCTACGAAACTAGGATAAGACCGCGTGGCGGATGATGGCCGGGCGTCCACGCACCGACGGGAGTTCTTGACTGCGCGCTGGCTACACGTCCTTAACCACCCAACTCGCCGGGTGGGCGCGCTACCAACCAGCCTCAGGTGGAGTGGGACCAATGAATTAAAGGGTAAAGAGACCATAGTTTGTACCCGTCAACTGTAATCGTGTGAACATTGCGGGTGCAGTGTACTGCTAAATTTTCTTGTTTTCTAGTGAATACATCATTAGTATGAAAAAATGTTTTTGCTGAATAAGCAGTAGAGACCGCGAGTCTTGTCTGGGTGCTTGGTTGATGCGACAAGTTATAAGCCCGCAAGCTGTGACACGTACTCCATTATGATTCTACAGTTCACGCGGCTCGTGATCTTGTTGCGTAGAAAAGGTAAGCTCTGGGGACATCGAAGCCTGTCAGCAAAATATTCATTAGAAATAACCAGGAAATTAGCTCCCATGAACAATAAAACAAGGGGTTGCAGCAGTCGTCGCCTATGAAAGAACAACGGGTGATTCCTGCACTGCAACTCGAAGAGAATCAATACATACCTCTTCGTCACCCCAAAAAAGAAGCGTGTGGATTCATAACTAGGCTTGGTGGACAGAAAGAAAAATATCGCACGGGCGTAAGTTCGTTAGGCACCGCGTGCTAGAAAAGAAAATGTGCCGGTGCAGAACTGACGGAGAAAAACCAGCCCAGCGAATGAGTAGTTCGCAACATTCGTTTACAGAAGGATGATCTAAATGAGAAAAGAAAAGTTTATGTTAAGGTTGCACTACAAAAGGTGGTCTGCTCATTAGTGCAGATGACAACGAAGAGCGGAAATGAAGCAAATTACTGGACGTGAAAATGAGCTGAATTCGCGGGAAAGCCCCTCTATTCTGGCTTTGTACGGGAATGATTCGAAGATGAGTGCTCACCAGCCCGATGAGACAATTTCTCCCCGCTTGTCTTTTAATCTTGTTATTATCATTTGGAATCCAGAAGAGTCAACCTGTCCTCTTACAATATAAAACATGAGCACAAAACGAGAAAATGGTCCGGAAGGTTAAACAGGCCGCCT
Organism: Haemaphysalis longicornis; assembly: GCF_048455015.1. Taxonomy (NCBI): domain Eukaryota; kingdom Metazoa; phylum Arthropoda; class Arachnida; order Ixodida; family Ixodidae; genus Haemaphysalis; species Haemaphysalis longicornis. The sequence continues at coordinate 24,032,529 of NW_027526233.1, read as the reverse complement.
ATGTCATAACGTGGTCAGAGGTACAGATACCGCATATGAGTGGCAGACTAGCAGGATTAGTGAAATGCCTGACGCAGAAGGGGTGTGCTTGAAGGTTGCGATAATGCAGTCTGGGGAGAGATGTTGGTCTAATCACGTCACAATACAGATGAAGATAATATTAAAAGTTTATTCCCCAACCAAGGGGGCTAGGAAAAAAAAGCGGGAAAATATTTGAATTGATGGAGAGATACGGGCATAAATCTCATTAAACATGCTATCTCGTGTATCATTCTTGTGAAACAAAAACGATTTTTACCGTCACATCGCTGAGTGCAATGGGCGTCGGTTACCCAGTGGCCAAAGCTTGACCGCGGAAGCAGTTCGGTCCACATATTACGAAAACGTGTTAGATAGTTTTGTTTTTTCTGGTGATTGGCAATGATTTTAATAAATTTTTATTATTCTGTTTGTGAAATGTATAACTGCTGCGTCAAACCTATGAGAGCTTGTTAACCGCAGTCAACTTCTTTTGGCTAAATAGCATTCAACTACGCACCCGCGATTTGCCTAATTTTTTTTTTGTAACTCGTGCATACGCTTTTTGTTCGTTTGTCCTGTTTCTCCTCACATGAAAGTAATCCTTTAGGCAAACCCGCCGCGGTGGCTCAGTGGCTAAGGCGTTGCGCTGCTGAGCACGAGGTCGCGGGTTCGATTCCCGGCCGCGGCGGCCGCTTTTCTGATGGAGGCGAAAGCAAAAACGCCCGTGTGTACGAGATTTCGGCGCACGTTAAAGATCCCCAGGTGGTCAAAATTAAGCCGGAGCCCTCCACTACGGCGCGCCTCATCGCCTGCGTTGCGTCGGCGCGTTAAACCCCACAATCAATCAATCAATCAATCAAATCCTTTAGGCAAGACCTGAGAAACCACATATACATGTGGGCATATGGTGTCTGCTAGTAGCAGGCGGTACAAACATCTAAAATTAGCTTTGATTGCCACAGTTATAACATAGCGTAAGAAAGTTATGTACAGTCGGCAAAAGGCTTGCCTATATCGCTAGAGCGGCGTGCTCCGGACTGCGCGGGAGACATCTAATGATAACACCTGGTTTGAGATAGGTAGAATTTGAGCATGCGCGGCCAGTATCAGCACGATGGCTGTGTCCCTCCTGGCTGGGCCCTTCGCCTTAGCTTCCACACATTCTTTGACCGTAATAAGCGCTGCACGCTTGCGCAACCGTGCCGCTCTAGTGCGCCCTGCGCGAGTTTTCCGTCTGCATTACTTTGGCCCATTAGGAGGCGAGCGAGGCTTGTCGGAATTTTCGCAAGCATTTCTTAATACCGTGACTGACTGTTGCTGTCGTTATGAATTCGCCCGTAAAATATTCCGGTGAGTGGCTTGAAGTCGTTTGTGGAGGCCTAGTTCAATGTCTGAAGATAGTTTTTTTTTTCACTTCCATTTCCCAGGTGTGGTACGACCACGATAGGGATACGGAAGAAGGGCTCAGAGTCGATTGCTGAAATAAATAACCAAATGAAGTTATCAGCGTGGGCGAATACACCAGGCAGGGTGCCGCCTGGTGTATTTTTCGCATTTTTTTTTTCGAAAAGTTTTTTGAATAGCCTCCATCTACTAAAACGTATTTTAAACAGGCGTCATTATTAGCTGAGCACGTATTTATTTGCTACAAAATTGTTACGTAATTTTTTTGGCAACGCTATTTTACGAGGGCTCCACCCAGCACCTCACACATCGGCATCATTTTCGCACTTAAGCCTCCCAACTAATTGTCCTCCAGGTTCTGACTCCTGAAGTTCGGTTTACCGGAATTTCACTCAGTAGCCCTATTCAGTATACCGGAAGTGCGGAAGCAAAGTCACAAATTTTGCCAAATATTTTGCGGACAAATGTGCGCGGACACCTACGGCTTCTCGGTGCAAGCAGAGGCCTCAAGAAGGCGCCCAGTAGTCATAAGGCCAACCGTAGCTTACGGCGATTCGCTCAGAACGCCTGAACTGTGCGACAAGCCCACGGCGTGCCTTATTGAATGGCGGAAGCAGCCTGTACAAGAATCGAAAACACTACGCGCCTCTCCACCTTCATGGCAAGGCTCCACAGCGGCGGCGTCGGAGGCGGCTCGATGGTTTTGCGTGATCAATCTCTCCTGTTATAGCTCCCACTCGGCAGCAAAGCACACACATTCACATTCACGCGCCTCGCATTCGCGCTCATGGGCCGCTTGGTCGGCTTCTCACTCCGCAGCTCGTTGGGTAGCGCGACGATACCTCTCGTTTTAGCGCTCCCTCACAATCCATTGCTGAAGCTCCTTGCAAAACATCCCTATTTTCTTCGCAGGGTGACTGACTTCACCAGATCCATCTTCCAAGCTGTATTCATTCTAATTGCGAAATTGGTCCCATCGCGGGCTGCCGATAAATTGTGATGGTAAGCAGAAGTTCTTCACAATTGCGGGCGGGCGTAGCGTAGGAGGATCGACCAAGGAATTTTTTGGCGGAGTAACAAAGCCAAGAAGAAAAAGAACGCTTTGAACTGGGGACAAACTAGGAGCTAGTTCACACGGAAACCATGTCCCAACGACGACTCGGAGACGGGAAGTACAACAGAATGTTTGGTGGCTCTGAGGTCATCCTGCGTGATCTCAAAGTTTTGAGTACCAGGAGCGTTCAATTGACGAGTGGTCCGTTCCCCAGCCGGCGAGTCGATTCGTACTCTACCGTTGGCCTGTGTGTATGACTTCCACTGGCGCCTTGACACCACTACGCTCATGCATGGAATTTTCCGGTTCGCTCACTAATGCGGAGGTCCCGTTCGTCACGCCAGGAATAACACGGGACTTCGTTTGTCTACCGAGGCATCTCGTCGACGTGTGGCCACGTTATCGTGAGCGCCCCGCTACTTGTAATCCGGCGTCAGCGACGGCCTACAATTCTAGGTGCCTCTGGCCCGAACGTTTCGCCACCCAACCGCTTGCAACCGATTGCCTGCCCCCTTTGCCCTGCTATTCGTCCGAACGTCGAGGCCTAAAAGGCACGGCCTTTGAACGGTGCGCCTTCACCTTTCACCAATACCCTCTCCAACGGAAGCTAGATGTTATTTGTGCGTACCCCAAAAAGAGCCGTGTAGTGGGAATCGCCTCGGGGGTGCAAAAGGGGCACTTGCGCCCCCCTCCAAGTTACCCCAGAACAATTGCCCTGCCCCCTCACCCACTCCCTTTTCTCATCAATTTTATGGGTTTGCCCTTTCAAAAAAAAATCCTGCCGACCCCCATGGGCTCAGTCGCTGTACCTTGTTTTGGCTGTAAGCAATAAAGCCGCACTTTACCACGGCGTATTCCCGAAAAATAAGTATAGAGGGTTTGCCCACCTTACACATTGATACATTGGCATACTTGCCACTCCTCAGAGTTGTATGCTTGTACTTTGCAAACTAAATTTTTAGAACACGGCCACCTGCCTTGAATTGTTAAGCTTTCTGTATCACCAAATTTAGGGTTCGATTTCTTGCTTCCCTCACCGAAAGCGATTGGTCACTGTACCTTTTGGGGCGACAGCATCACTGTTGCACTAGAACAAGAAGGTCAAGGTGGAAAGGATGGTAATGCTTCAGTGAACGAGAGTGCCTGGATAATATACTGCCGTTCGGCGAGCAATCCAAGCAAGAAAGTAGGGGGTCAGCACAAAGTTCATATATCTGTTACGGTCGAGGGCTGCGGCAAACAACGGAATTGTCATTGGCAATGGAGATAATTATGAATCATATACAAGGAAGATTTTTGTCAACATCTGCTGCACAGAGGGCTCTTAGCAAAACCAGACAAAAAAATGTTTCAGAAAAAGATTACTTCTGAGTAGCTGACACAGAATTGTCACCTTTTAAAAGCCGATGTATTTACCAGTTTGGTGCACATTCGGATAACTTTTACCTCCTATAAACCGGAAGTATGTCACCTGATGTAATCTCCTCGCAGACAACAGGTCCGAGAAAGCGCCCGAACATACAAACACGGGAAGGGGAGTGGACATGTCCTGCACTCACGATAAATGGGGAGGCCGCTTCATGGTGGAACCTCAACGACCCTGATTTCTCCTTCGAAAAACAAGAAAGCTAAACGAAACCGAAAACCTCGTTGCCCGAGAACATGTTGAAAGCAAATGTTAGCACCTCGACGGTGGTCTCTGCAGTCGTCCCGCCCGCGTTTGCCCCACGCATTACCGAGTGGGAGCCCGTCGTTAGTTGTCCTCAACACATTCAATTAGGGAACGTGTCCACTTATGTCTGCGTACCTTCAATATGGCCTTCGCTACAGTGATCTGCGGTGTTCGTGGCTCTTTTCGCGAGCACGTTCGAGCAACATACCCGCGCTTGCCCCAACTGCCCCTTTAACGCATTTAGGGTATTCTGTTTTAGGCAACGCATTTCTAGCTTCAACTGGGTCACAAATATTCCCTTCTATCCCACTGCCGAGGCACGGCTGCTCGATGGAAACAAGGTCGTCGTCGGAGAAGAGTTCAAAAACTGATAGAGAAACAAAACTTCCTGTTTTGTACGTTTCGCATTTACAGTTACTTCTACAGGCCGCGAATGCAGCGCAATTAGGGTGTTGCGCTGGCATGGAATTAGTTTTGTTCTGAAACCAGCAGAGTAAGTTGCAGGAAGAAGTTAGCCGCTGAGGAAATTGGTTAAGGAATGGAGAGTGGAGGTGATTATGGGGCCTAGCAGGAGCATCAGCAAACATAGCCCCCAAATTTTATTCTGTATGGAAGCGCAATCTTCCAGCAAACTTCCATGCCCTACCGCACCGCTGTCCAGAACAGCAAGTATTTTTTAGCGAAAGCTACACCACTCTTCCTCGGTCGCTTTTAGCGGGGTTACCTGTCTTGACCTTGGGAGCAAGAGGTCAGACCACACCCCCTTTCGCAAGCGCCCGGCATGGAGCAGCGGCCTAATGGCGGGGAAAGATAGGCGGTAACGGACAGATAGGCGAGGAGGGAAAGGACAGGTGGGTGGGACCCGTGCTCTGGATGTGGCGGAGGAAGCCGACGATACCGCGGCCGGAGCGGTTAGCGCGCACCACCAAGGAAGGCCATGAAACTACTGGCGGCGCAGAACTGTGTGCGATAGAGGAAGACGAACATCCACCTGGGCTGCCTCCTACAGCGCGAGACTTTGACGACGCCGTGAGACGAAAAATGGGGAAAATGCTGCTGTTGCGTAGAGCTTCGCTGCATTAGATTCGGCGGTGCAAGATGACATCGCCTCCGGGGCTGCCAAAGTCACCGGGGGCCTTCCTGCCTCGGTCACCCCCCCCCCCCTGAATTAGCCCTTGAGGCAATAAAATATTTTCTCTCTCTCTGTCTCTCTGCAATGAAGTCGTACGCCTTGGTGTGAACTTCAATCTTTTTTTTTGTTGAGAGGGGTGATTTAATATGCTTTAGGCCACTTTTTTGGGGCGTAGCCCAACACCACGTAATTAATTGGTCCAAATCGCACAAAGAATCGTGTCACGTGTTACGATATGCACCGAGGGGATAGAAATGCGCGCATGGGATCAAACTAGCGTCCTTGGGATCAACAGCACAGCGCCACAGCCACTAAGCCCACGCGGAGTGTCACTGAAACATATCCAAGGCTGTGGCTTAAGTACATAAATTTGGTTTAGTAGTTCCTGCTTTCAGGTTTTTGAACAAGAGATCCTTGGCACATTTTAAAATATATAAAATCCATGATGAAAAACCCTAGAACCAGTAAAGAGCAAATACAGTTTTTATAGAACATCTATATTAACAAAGACAAAACCCAGCTGATTTGTTTTCACAGTACGCATAGAAAAGTTGAACTCCATGTCCCTTTGTATTTACATAATAATCTATGTAGAAATTGCAAATGCGCTAGTGTGAATTTTTCGACAAAAGTAAAGTACCTGGGCCTAATATTCGATGAAACGTTTTCATGGACCAGCCATATCGAACACCTCGCAACTCGACTAAGACAGGTTTGTGCATCAATATATAAAATTAGATCGGTTTGTGACAGGAAATTGGGTAAAAATATATACAAAACATTACGGGAATCGATATTGCGGTACGGTGTCTCAATATATGGGTTAGCTTCTCCGTATAAACTAAGTATATTGAACAAAATACTCCGCAGGATTACCAAAAATATAGCATATGGCACAAGGGAATTCTCGGATGATACAACGAAGCTTATGGCAGCACACTCAGTTTTCAGCGTGCAGCAGCTATTTTTGTCTGTAACACTTACAAAAAACTTTTTCTCGAATGACTTTAAAATAACGAATGTGAAAATCCTAAACATTCGCAAAACTGAACAGTATAAAATTCCAAAAATGTAAACCAACTATGGCAAAATGACTAGAGCATTTTATTTGCCATTTTACTTTAATAAATTGCCGAATGACGCTCATGTAGTCTCTATGAAAGACGCTCGCACGTTAATCCATGCATGGATTTCCGAGAGTATTGCCTAAATAAACGTAACTGCAGAAGAAAATATCGAATCTGTGTTTGTGTGTGTGCGCGTATATAAATGTATATATGTGTGTACATTTGCGTAGGTATATGAGTATATGCATATATATATATATATATATATATGTGTAGTAGGCGTACATATATGTATTTGTATGTGTATATATATATGTGTGTGTATATATGTGTATGCATATATATATATATATATATATATATATATATATATATATATATATATATATATATATATATATATATATATATATATTAGAAGGAGTATTTCATGTGCTCTATTATCACTTTGAGGCTTCTGTGGGCTCAGCTACGCATATAATGCAAGATGTGGAATTCTACCCTATGGTTGATGTTTTTGCAATAGACGTGTGTTGTTATTGCATGGTACCTGTCTCCCTCTGAATATATATATATGTGTGCGTATGTGTGTGTATATATATATATATATATATAAATAAATAAATATATATATATATATATATATATATATATATATATATATATATATATATATATATATATATATATATGTGTGTGTGTGTGTGTGTGTGTGTATATATAGTAAAGAAATAAAGAAATGAGGGGCTCAGTCGGGAAAATACAGAAAGATAGTTCGGCAGTCTACAAGGCCAAAGGAGGCATAGGGGTGTGGTTAGGCTCTTTTTTTTTGCTACGGTTAATAAGGTTAATTTTTTTTAATATACGGAAAGAAAGAAAAAACATGGACGCGTGTTTTTCTTTCTTGCTTCCGTAAATTAAAAAAAATTATTCTTATTAACCGTAGTAAAAAAGAGCCTAACCACACCCATATGCCTCCTTTGGCGTTGTACACTGCCGACCTATCTTTCTGTTTATATATATATATATATATATATATATATATATATATATATATATATATATATATATATATATATATATTGTTTATTATAACAGTACAAAACAGTACAAGTTTGGACGTTATTTTGATTTGATAGCAGAATGTATTGTGCCTTTATTATCTTCTTTTTTCTCGAACCGACTGCCCTGCCCCGCATAAAAGCAGAGATTGCTTACGCGGGCTGGCACTTGTATCTGTTTGTCATGAAGATGAAATAAAATGTATGTATGTATGTATGTATGAATCTTCTTTTTAACCCGTAGTTGCAGCAGGTTTTGATAATGAGAAATTGTGTGACTTCGTGTACACACAATGCCAATGGGTCTCCCTCTGATTAAAACTTTAATCCAATCCAATCCAAATCCAAACCAAGCCAAGCCAAGCCAAGCCAAGCCAATCCAATGGAATACAACCCAATGCCCCTCGCGAGAGAGTGTTATAGCGCCGAAATCGCGCCACCACACGAACGCGTGATGTTGACGACACGATCACGCCACAGATGTTAGCGACCGGAGCGCGCTTAAACGACGTATGTGGTTTAAGCGCGAACCGACCGCGGCGAGAGAGCGCGATGCGAGCGTCCCCACCTGTTCTTGCGCGCGAACCGGCTGTTGCTCAGCGCGAACCCAACGCGGCGAGTGAGGGTGTTGCGCACGTCCCCACCTGTTGTGCGCCCGAACCGAACGTGGCGAGAGAGGGTGTTGCGAGCGGAGAGAAGGCGAGGAGGACACGGGGGAGAGGGCGCACCTGTGGCCGACTGTGGAATGAGTGAAGGATATAAGGCGCGTGCGTGACGTTCCATTATGTGTCGGCTTTGTGGCGCAGTCGGTAGAGCGCCATGTACCTCGCGTTCCGCCCGCAGAGTCGTGGGATCGAAACCTGGCGCCCGTAAGTATTATTTTTTTATATAGTGTAGGGGGAGCGATGCGGACTACGGACGCCAACGCGGGTGACATCGTGAGTTACTGAAATGCTCTGCATTTAAAAAAAGATGACTTCCGTGTGTAAGACTTTTCAGTGTGAATATTGTGTAATGCGTAGCATTCTTTGCGGAGTACCTCCGCATCCAAGACCGTGTAACCCCCTGCATGTCCACAAGAATACAGATATAGCGGAAAATCAACCTGTAATCGCTATGCTGGCGTAAATAGAGATAACTGGTCGCAAAAAACTGAGAAATAAACTAGGCAAAATACAAATAAATTACGGGAAATGGTTAAACTTGTGACGCTTGCATTTCTAAAATAAACCAGTGTCGGGGTATACGTCTAGAGAAAGGCAAGGCGAAGAAAGACAAGTCATGATAGCGTGCACAACCAGGCTGACATCCAGACAATCGCGCACAATGGGAAAGAGAAACACCATTTTAAAAAAGTGATACCCGAAGCATGGTCAGCCACGTCAAGGTAAAGCGGCTGCGCCACAAGCGACAAGAACTGACCCGAGAGTTTCGTGCGATCACAAAGAAGGGATGATTGGAGTGTTTGGGAACCTTCAGAAACCATTCAACTGTACGTCGTGGGCTAGCGGTAGAAAAGGTAAAAACAGAGCTGTTTGGACAAACCGAAGGGGCTCTCAGAGAAAGATGTTAAATGGACTTGATGAAAGAAGTTGAAATTGAAGTAATCAGTTTAAAGATCCGACGGCAAGCATGGAAACTGCAGAGTGAGAACTAGGGCTCATAAAAAAGAGGACAATTTACATGCCCATAAAGAATAAGTCGCAATGCGGTTATTGGCAGGAAAAAAACTATGCAGTGTTGAGTTACTCCGAGGTGTGTAGTTGTAAATTGTGCTATAACTAGAGGTGTTCCATTTGGGTAGACTGTTGTTAAAGGTGAATATGAGTAACGTGGGGCATAGACGGCTCTAGGTTGATTGTGTAATTCGTGAACATTGGTTGACCAGAATGGACTGCTGCCGTCATGTGGGTCATTGCAACTTAGGATGACGATTCGAATGCCGCTTCCCGAATACACACGCACATCGCCGCTGTAGCCCTCAAGGCATAGGTTGGCGGAGCGTCGGGAGACTAGAGCCGCGGCGTTGTCGGCCCGCTCCCACCCAGGCTGGAGTAGCGACGTCGGATACTTGGGCCGCGTCCCCCTTCGCTTGGCTATTCCGGAACCTGGTATCCTGGTATTCCGGAACCTGGTATTGTTCAATATTCGCTTGGGCGCCATTGCGGGGATTAATTACCCTTGACTGATGACATAAGGACATTTTTTAAGATATACGTCACGAAGGAAAGAAATGCGAAAAGCTATCCATCGCAAGCAAATGTTAGTCCAGCTAAGAGCGTGCATTATTTGCGTAATGATAGTAGGAAACTAGTTATTTTGGGTCAAAATCGAGCAGCACAATTGTGAACGGATCTAGGGGGTCGATAAACAGTTTCAGTGTGTGGATCTCACACAACGCATCCCTATTCAAAGATGGGTAGAAATCTTGACAAGTATAGGCGTTTCTTTACTTCGCGAGGTACGTGTCCAAAATTTCTACGATTAAAGTTAAAAGTGAAAGAACCTTTAAAAAACACCGCTTCAACGGGATGGTTCCGAGTTAGGTCAGCTGAAAAGCGAACACCTAAATATTTAACTTGTTTTTTTTTGCGCAATGAGCACATTATTCAAAGGCTATGCAACGGTGAGAGGACCGGATTTTCTAGAAAACCGGCTGTGTTCGTAGATGCTGATGTCCCAGGCCGTACACCATGTGCAGCACCAAGAATAGATTTGAGGTCTGCTTGTAGCGCTATTTTATCTGAATGGTTTTTATCGCTATGCATGAAACACTGGCACCTGCATGAGGTCTGAATTTTGCTTTATGTACTGGCTTATATCATCAATAAATATCAGAAATAGGAAGTTGTTCGCAGCAAACGTTCTTTGAGCTCACCTAGGCAGTTCAATTGCAAAAGTGTAAACCAGTTACGAGCGTAAAGCTGAAAACATAGATTTCGCCAGTGCTCGAAGTTGTCCCTTATGCTTGTCCCCGTGACCACGAGGCCGAGAAGGCGGAGAAGACGAGGCCGTGTTGACGTTAACGCCTTTTTTTCTGAGCGCGGAGCACACTTGAGTGAGTGAGTCATATAGCTCGCGGATTACGGATTACACTGCGCGCGCTTGGGACGCCGCCTACTTTGGAAGTGCGGTCGTTTTTAATTCAGTCTTGCAGGGGTGCGCCTGCGCACGGTTGATGAATTGCTTTATATAACGCGTATTCTTTCTTGAATGAGGGCTGGCACGCGGCACGGCCGATGTGGGTGCTGTAGAGGAAAACACGGTAATTAACGTCGAAGTCACGTGTCAGCCTAGGTGTGCCGGTTAACGAACCCGATCCTGATAGGCCCTTTGGTCGAAGCAGACATGAACACCGTGGTAAGAAGCGAATATGTCTTAGAATTTTACTGCTTTTAGGGCGCAATGATAACATCAAATTTTATAGTTTTGCAACTTTAACTTGGTTAACTCTCAACTCGTAGACTTTCCTAAATTACCGCTGTAATGAAATTTGTGGCATGGTATAAGCGAAGCATCACTACAAAAATCTACTCTAATACGTTTATTTGGAGTATCCTGAAACAAACTGCAGCCACGAAAAATTTTTTTCTACCATTCTGTGAACCGCGTGGAGGAAAGAGTCCAGTATCCAGGGTGTCCCGACTACCTATGATCGCTTATTCTCACCCTCGACGACACGCAAGCTGACACAACGGTACGGCAACGTAGCGGCACACAGAAACAGTAGCGGTCGGTAAATATAGGGACTTTCACTTTTTTTAATTTGTATTTTCGGATTGCCCTATTGTTCTAATGCCATCTGGATCCCTGCAGGGTCCCCAAAATTCATTGGCGACTTTATATGTCATGAATTATCGACGCGACCCCAGTGTACCATGCCCTGTGGCATTACTATAATGGTTACCCTAAAGTCTTAGCTCTCCCCCCCAAAAAATGCGAAGCGGCTGCTCAGTGTCACAGAACCACCGTAAAGAGGAACTACCCGGCCATGTTTTTTCTACTGGGTTAAAAAGGCAGCATGTTTTATAGTACTTTGGTACTCGGAGGTATACGAAATGGTCCCTACGAATAAGAAAACATTGTTTCATCAATCTTGCACTTACTTATTTGTGGCTGTGCATATGTATATAAATGTATATATATATATATATATATATATATATATATATATATATATATATATATATATATATATATATATATATATATAATGCAATTGTGCCTGTGCCATTCATGGTGATCTTGTATTCATTTTAGGTTTTTATCTGCTCATAAATTTTAATAGCTCCACGGTGACCAAAGCGGGTGCACCCCGTACTTTCAAAACTCTGCCACAGTGTTTTACTATTCGCGTTAAACAACGCGCGTGGTGAGGGGTGCGGGCGCGAGGGCTGTAATTCAAATGGGCGATTTGGTGGGTATCCACGTAAGTATAATATGGAGAGGATCGAATACGCTGTAAAGAACGGAGGTAGCCTGAAAGCAGTGAAGACCCGCCTTGGTGCGGGGAAGAATCACATGCATGCACTTAAAGATAAGCAAGGCAATGTCATCACAAATAGGGATAAAATAGTCACAGTGGTCGAGGAGTTGTATAGGGACCTGAACAGTAGCCGGGACATCCAGGATATTCCGAACGAGACAGTAGTTCAGAGGAGCTAGACATCCCACCAGAAACGACCGAAGAAGTAAGGAGGCTTTGAAAGAAATGAAAGGGGGCAAAGCACCTGGGGAGGATCAGATAACAGCAGACCCCTTGAAGAATGGGGGAGAAATTGTACTTGAAAAACTGGCAAACCTGTATCCGCAATGCCGAATGACCGCAAGTGTACTGGAGGCTTGGCAGAACGCGAACATCATCCTAATCCATAAGAAAGGCGACATGAAGCACTTGAAAAACATGTGCAGCTAATTGATAGAAGAAAAAAAAATGCAAGAAGAAATCGATTTTGTAGAATTCAAATTTGGCGCTTTTCGAAGACCGCCTCATAGTCTCTACAATGGCAGAAAGAGGGCGCCAGGAGTCCGCTAGAAGTAGGAGTTCCTGTATAAGCATCCCCCTCGCGATCGGCACGATCAAATGCAGAGCATTTCCGGGGGCGCACGACGTTAAGTAGTTTGCGTTATGTTAATGTTGTTGCACTTGTGGCAACTGCTGACGAGAAAGCGCTCGTCAGCAGTAATTTGAATGAGTCAACGATATAAGGCGCGTTGGTAGCGTCCGATTCCGTGTCGGCTTTGTGGCGTTGTGGGAAGCGCACCATGCACATTGAGTTCTGCCCGCAGGGTCGAGGTATCTTAAACGGGCGCCGGATAGTATTTTCTTTTTATATAATAGGGAGGGGTGCGGTGCGGACTACGGACGCCAACGCGGGTGACATCGTGAGTTACTGAAATGCTCTGCATTTAAAATTACAGGCCGATCAGCTTACTGTCAGTTGTTCTCAAGGTACTTACCAAGTTAATCCTTAACAGAATTTCTGCAACCTTAGATTTCAGTCAACCTAAAGAACAAGCAGGGTTCCGTAAAGGTTATTCAACAATGGACCATATTTACACGATCAATCAGATGATAGAGAAGTGCGCTGAGTATACTGAACCCCTGTATATAGCCTTCATAGATTATGAGAAAGCATCTGACTCGGTCGAAAACCTATGAGTCATTCAGGCATTACGGAACCAGGGGGCAGATGAGCATTATGTAAGAATACTAGCGGATATCTACAATGGGTCCACAGCTACCATCATCCTCCATAAGGAGAGCAGTAAAATACCTATCAATAAGGGTGTCAGACAAGGAGACACAATCTCTCCAATGTTATTCTCAGCATGTTTACAACAAGTATTCAGAACGTTGGATTGGGAACAGGTGGGAGTAAGGGTTAATGGAGAATACCTGAGTAAACTCAGATTTGCTGATGACGTTGCCTTGCTAAGTAACTCGGGGGGCGAATTGCAAAGCATGCTTTCCGCACTGGACGAACACTGTAGAAGCGGGCGCATGAAAATTAATATGCAGAAAACTAAAGTAATGATAAATAACCTCGGGACAGCACAGCGGTTTGGGATAGGTGGCTAGGCAGTGGAAGTGGTAAGCGAATATATCTACTTAGGCCAAGTTGTGACCACAGATCCCAACCATGAGGCAGAGATAATTAGAAGTATAAGAATTGGGTGGGGTGCATATGACAGACATTCCCAGATAATGAATAGCAGCCTATCATTGTCGATGAAGAAGAAAGCGTATGACAGCTCCATCTTACCGGTACTCACCTATGGGGCAGAAACCTGGAGGCTCACTCAGAGGGTTCAACTTAAATTGAGAACGACTCGGCATGCAATGGAGCGGAAAATGATAGGTGTAACATTAAGCCACAAGAAGAGAGCGAAGTGTGTCAGGGACAAACACGTGTTAAGGACATATTAGTAGAGAATAAGAAAAAGAAATGGACGTGGGCCGGGCATGTAATGCGAAGGCAAGATAACCGCTGGTCATTAAGGGTAACAGAGTGGATCCCAGAGAAGTCAAGCGTTGCAGGGGGCGGCAGAAAGTTAGATGGGCAGATGAGATCAAGAAGTTTGCGGGGATAAGTTGGTCGCAGTTGGCGCAGGGCCGAGGTAATTTTAGAATAATGGAAGATGCCTTTTCCCTGCAGTGGGCGTAGATAGGCTGATGATGATGATGATGATGACGACGACGTAACATTGATGGCTTTGCCTTAAAAATGTGGAGTTCTTATAAATACACCTGCTCTTGGTAGGCACTCACTTGCGCGGAGTGGTCACTGCGGTTCACCCGTTATTCTCACGTGTTGATGGCCGTTAATTTAGTGTTACGTATTTTCCTCTCCTTTAACTTAAGTCAATTGAACGTTAGTCCTCACCGTCGCCTTTTCTGTGCGCGGTTATCTCCACGCATTAAAACTACGAATACAATTGGTGTCTTTCTTAGTGAATTTCGGGGGGATCAAATTAAGGGGTTTTTTTGCATTACCACTCAAGGAATTTACTTCGTTCCGCTGGCCGTGCGTGACCCAGGAATATTGCTGCACAACAGAAATCTTTCAACGTGCAGGTGTTCGAGTGAGCGCAAGATAACCGGAGGCAAATAAAACTGCAGCAAAAATCAGGGAATAAATAACACAGATATACAGTGGTCGAGACGGCCATAAACTACCTCGGCTTGATTGTTTTTGATACGAATTATTTTTTGTGTTTTAGTTTCGTTTCTTTTAAGGTAAAGTTCATAACAAAGTAGCTGCGACAAAGAAACGAGTATTTATGGTGCACACTAAGAACGTCTCATTTAATGCTCGTCGGCAGGCTGTGCCAGAGAGCTGCAATATTGCGGCCAAGGCCTTAGGCTTATTTTGATTCCACCCTTTTTCGTGCGTTCGATACAACTCTTCAGAATGCAATGTAGGCACACTTTTCTTCGTAGAATTTGCTAATTTTTGGTGCCAACTTTGAGTAGTATTCATTGGTTACGGTAATATTATACCGATGTGGAATAACCTTCTGGTGACAAAAACGAGCGCAGAGCTGAGGTTTATTTGTCATTATTAAGCCCAGAAGAGTATTTTTGTTGAGTTGCAGGGTGTGTCACGCACACCTCATCGGTAATGAACTAAGCAAATCTTCGTGATGATGATATCAGTGATTACCTGCGCCCTCTCGCGTATCTCAACAAAATGTTAGATCCACCGTTTTTATTTATTTATTTATTTATTTATTTATTTTCAATACTGCCAGTCTCGGGCGAGACCATAGCAGGTGGGCATTCATACAATTTCAGCAGGAGCAACAGCGATGGGCCTAACATTGGCCAACAAGCAAAAACAACAATAAACCGTACAATAAAAGGGTATCACACACTTTCACTTCACGTGCAGAACCGCTGAGTTGTGCAGCATCGTCAATGTTGAGGTTACCCTCAGGGAGCCCTTGCGGGGTGTTTCATAAGGGGAAGGTAAAAACAATGGTATAGACGCAACAATGGTGTAGACACAAGAATACAGACAACAATACGGACGTACAGACATGTAAACAATGTAAAGACATAGACATACAAAGTCTTCGCGCACTGTAGACCACCGAAGTTTAGTCACGAAAAGCATCAAATTCCCTCCACCCCGACATCCAGTTCACGCTTCAAAGCGAACGCGATGGCTCCCTTCCCCCCCCTCCCCCCCCCTCCTTCTTATTTGATGTCCAAGTGACGAGTAGACCGAAAGGCCTCAGGTGTGTCCTCCGTATTCCCAGAGCGGCGAGTGTGTGTTTCCCGTATTATGCCCGCAAAGAGAGCAGAATCGGGTAATTTCGGACCCAACAACAAGAAAGAAGAAAAAAAGAACCACTCTAAAGGTTTATCTTTTCCGTGTCCGCCGCCGTAAGCAAGAGAGGGCGGCTAACTGCGAGAGGGCATCGACCGTCGGAGCCCTGGAACGCCGAAGCCGATGCCCGGCGTGCCATGAGCAAGCGAGGCGCCAGACGGCTTATTCAGAAAAGAGGGGTGCAAATCGTCCATAACCATCAACGACGACGGGATACCCGATCCCGGCCCCAAAGAGAGCGCCCGGAAGGCAGAAACGAAGTCGGCGGACAGAAGAAAGGACGCAGCGCCGTCGACGAACAATGCGGGACAGGATACCAGGAAGTTGACCTTGCCGGAACGGCCGTCCTCGAAAGGGGAACGAACTGGGGGAAGCAGCCCCTCCCTTTGTTGCCCCACCAGGCCTGAATCGTTCGGCTTAGCCCTGCCGACAGGCGCCCGTCCGTGTAGGAAAAAGGGCTACGTTGTTCAGCGAAGATCCCCGAGAGAGGTCAACCGCGCTGAAAGAATGCAAGACGGCGCTAGAGTGGGGGCGCCGCATCCACGAAGCCTCAAGGCCGTGCCGGCCTCGGAACGTCGGGTTTCTATTCCCTGCGCTATTGGTTGGGCTGGGGTGCAACCATATCCAAAGGACATGTAGAGGAAACCGCAAACTGAGTTCATTGCGTGGACAACAGATGTGCTTTACAAAAAGAAAAACAAAACCAAACAAAGGTGGCATTGACCGGAATATCACTTTGAAAGGAGGGCACTTTGTACTTAAAGCAGGTGGCTATGGGAATGAGTACAATAGAGTGGTCTTAACATGTTTAAAGTTCGCCATTGTGATCGGTTGAGTCGTTATCCAGTAATTTGCAGAAAGTTGAAAAGCATACTGTATTTGATATAGTTGGGTCCAGTTCGTTCCATTCTTTCACTGCAAGCGGAAAAAGCGAGTATTGAAATGTATCATTATGGAAAGAGTACTCTTTTAGTGTGTACGAGTGTTTGCGGCGTGAGAGGCGTGAAGTCGAGAGTGATATATATTTGGAGGCATCTATTTACAGCCGATGGTGTAGTACCTGGCGTAGGAATTTCAAGCGCGCTACTCTTGCTCTGTCTGATAGTGTTGAAAGACCCGCAAGAAGTAGCAAGTTTGTGGGCGAGTCGTTACGGGTGTACCTGTTGTAGATGAACCTGATGGCTTTTCTCTGTACCCTTTCTATTTTATTTCTGCTGGAAATTGTGTGCGGAAACCAAACAACGTTGGCATACTCGAGAATTGGGCGTACGAACGTGGTGTAGGCCAGAAGCTTGGTACGCCATGGTGCTAGTCGCAAGCGGCGTCTAAGAAAAAATAACTTGCGCAGAGCAGTTGAAGTGATGATGTCGATGTGTGAATCCCACTGAAGGGTTGATGTTAGAGTGACACCTAAATATTTGTGCTGGTTGACTTTGGTAAGGACGGTTGCTTCAACAACGTAGGAGAAGTTAGAGGGATTCTTCTTCGCTGTAATGGTCATACACACTGATTTTTTTTTGTTGATGGACATTTGCCACGTGTTACACCATTCGGCAATTTTTTGGAGTGGACTATTCAGAGTGCAGTGGTCTTTCGGGCCCTTAATTTCTTTGTATATGATGCAGTCGTCTGCAAAAAGTTTAATGTGACAGTCTAAGTTGCAGGTGATGTCGTTAATGAAAATGAGGAATAACAGAGGTCCTAACACTGATCCCTGGGGGATGCCTGAGGTGACGGGAACTGTATCGGATGGTGATTGGTCGCAAACAGTGTACTGCAATCGCTGGGACAGAAAACTTGTGATCCATGCTGTGATCGGTCCTTCCCCGATAATGGCCCTCAGTTTCGAGATTAACTTGGCGTGGAATACACAGTCGAATGCTTTTTTGAAGTCTAAAAGAAGTATGTCTGTTTGACCGCGGTTGTTGATCGTTAGCGCGAGATCATGTACTACCTCGGCTAACTGGGTGGTGGTTGATAGGTTCCTTCGGAAGCCGTGCTGGTGAGGCGTAAGAATGTTATTGTTTTCTAGAAAGGTGGTTAAGGGTTTCAGTATGGTGTGTTCCATGATTTTGCAACATGTGCTAATGAGGGAAATTGGTCGGTAATTACACGGTGTGTCATCGCCGGATTTGTGAATTGGTACAACTTTGGCTATTTTCCAGTCATCTGGTAACTGCGCAGTCTCAAGAGATTTTCTGAACACAATTCCAAGGTAATGGCTACACAACTCCACGTATCGTTTCAGAAATTCGTTCGGGATATTGTCGGGGCCATTTGCTTTTTTGTGGTCAAGGTTGAGTAGAAGATTAAAGATACCGGCGTCCGCTATGTTTAGGGGATCGATAGGTGGATCCGCGGTAGAACTTAGTGTCGGGAGCGCGCCGTTATCGGATATAAACACGGAGTGAAAGTAGTCGTTGAACTGGTTAGCCTTTGCTGTTTTTTCTTCCGACGATACCACTGGAGCTGTGGTTGGGGGTGTGCGGAAATAGTTCCAAAACCTCTGCGGGTTGTTTGTAATGAATTGTTGCAGTGTTTCGTTAAAGTAGTATTGTTTTGCGTTAGTCACTTGCGTTTTGAATTCTTTTGTGGCACTTTTTAGTCTACTATTTACCAAAGGGCTGCCACCCTTTGTTTTGAGGGTACGCCGTAGTCTTTTTACTTTACGCTTAGCGTGAATTACATCTCGGGTAATCCAGGGGTTGTGTTTTCGCGTTTTTAGAGTTTTCAGGGGAATGAAATTTTCTATGCTGTTTACAATGATGGATTTAAACCGACGCCAGAGATCGTTTACATTAATTAATGGATCGGAAGCCATTTGAGAGAAGCTTTGGAATTCGTGGGCCAGGTAGGTTGTCACGCTGGCGTCATCCGCCCTATTGAAATTGACGACTTCCCTTTGAGTATGTATTTTTTGAACAGCAGTGCCAGTGTACACATATTTGTACACATATATATACGAAAGTAGGTGGTACACAGTACCACACTGCAACACACTGTTTGGAGGTACAAATCCGCCATCCACAAATTCATCTGCAATAGATCAAACAAGAATAGGCTAAGCAAGCCATGAGTGTCAGTAGCAACAGCGTCAAGCTAGGCCAGTTACTGTGTAGACCCAAAATTACTTGAACTATCTACGTTACCGGGGCAAATGCGCTGATATTAGGCTAGTTATAAAACCTGAACTTCTAATAACCATGAAAACCATAGACGTATATCTCTGGCATTGTGCACCGGTAAATTTTATGAACATTCGGTGCCCATTAGGTCACTGTTTAGCAAAGAAGATAATATGATATTGACAGGATATGTGTATATCGGGCACAGTTATATGTACAAGATGTGCTGCTACAACACATGGAAGGTGTATTCACTTCACTAAGCAGAGAAACTAGAAGGGCCATCTTCACCTTCGACACTAAGTGCGCCTTGAAAATGTCTCCCAGGTGGCTGTTCGTCAATGCCGTCAATCTAATGTCCGCAGTCAACGTTTGCCTTACGCGGTACAAGTTTTGCTTGCCAAGTACTCCGACGCGCTTCGACCTGGACCAACCGTTCAGTCGCCTTAACCACCTTTTCATATTGTACACTCCTCTAGGCTACGTCTGCTCCCTCATGTTCTCCAGGAAACCCACACATACCCATTCTTCGCCACATAATCTGTTACATGCAATCTGCACTGTACGCCGAATACTTCACCATAAACACGTCCTGTTGATCGAACGAAGAACGCGATGTCCCACTAGACGCCGTAGGCACAAGAAAACCCTGCATTGGGCGTAGTGGCGTTAGGCCTGTGATCAACAAGTACGCACTTTTTATACTCCCCAAACGTATGAAGCTCTCATACTGCAGCGAACCCAGACATGGAAGTGTCCCCGAAGGCGCTCCAACCACACTGCAGAACCATCCACGCAAACTGGCCTCACAACAGAATCTAGGGGTTCAAGTATATTCGAGGTTCTACAACTACCCAGTACCCAGAAATATTCATACATCTCATTACATGCGTTGCGGATTATCGCCAAAATGTTCCTAATTATCCGAGCTTATCAGCTACATTACTTCAGGCACACCTAATTGTGAGCCCAAAGCAGTGAAATCAAAAACAAGATATAATAAATTGTCAGCCATACAACCGAGCACTAGGGCTGCTCCCGGCAATTTCCACTCCCAAGCTAGTCCACGAGGGAATTCATTACACCTGAGACGAATTAAAGGCGCCATCATTTTGAACTAACGAGAATGGTAACAACTCGTCTTCACCGGATTCTCCTTGTTCCGCCGTATTCTCTAGGAACCCTCGAGATATGTACCCCGGCAGAAGGGCTCCCGTTAGCTTTGTGCTGGTGCATACCGTTGACACAATGCAAAGCCATGCTCTAATAAGGAGCATGCAACTTCTCAAGCATTTAGTCGCTCTCAAGCGGCCATGAATACCCTACGTAGAATGTTAGAAATTCACCCGAAGAGACTAAAACCATCGCCGTCTCAGCACTGGAGTGCGTCCAAGCACCATCATTGTCCCTGACTCCGCTGCAGGTCTAGTCAATGTTTAGGGGTTAAAAAGCTACGGGCAAGCCAACGTAAAAAAAAGATACACTACGAACACCCGCAGAGGGAAGATGCGCACCGACAGAGCACTAACTTTAAACTACCGTTTTGAAGTAGGGCGCAATCATACTATCAAGGTTCATAAAACACCAAGCAAAATATACTAATATGTTATACACGTTTACGGGTTTATGGTCCTCATTGACTGCCGGGCGTTTCTAAAAACGCAATCAACGTTCGAAATGATGCATTCGAAGCTGGAGTAATACTAATGTATTAGTCAACCACTGTTTAAATTATGTCTGAAGAGATTCCGTACTTAGAAGCACGTGGCCCACCAAATGAACGATAAAAGCGGGCACTTGTTAGGCATATTTCTACACACCGATTGTTGTCCAATGCACCATGAGTATATGAATATCCACTCTCCTTTCTTTCATTCTTTTTTCTTCCACCACTTGGCAAGTCCCATAGTCACCAGCTCCTTTTTCTACCAGCTTGTGGCAGGTAGCTAATCAGCAAATTAACCAATATGCAACAGTAAATTGTGCCCTTCAAGACCTTCAATAGGAATCGTTCGGTAATTTATATCCTATACTATATGCTTCCTTATGCAAAATCGTCATGTGAATTTCTTGCCTATTGTGCATATGTAGATACAACGCAAAACCAAACACGCGTGGGACTGGTTAAAATATTCCTACGAAATTCCTGCCTGTGCCTGCTGTGATCATTAACGATTGTATACGCCCCTAAATTGTCGTATTGTCAACCCACTGAAACCGGCATACACCCATAACTTGGAGAAATTTGAATGTGGGCTTTTTCGTGCTTGATTTCATTCCATAACGTTAAAATATACTGCCGCGGAGCGAATGACTGCGCTACTACTAAAGTAATAATCGCAGAAGTAAAGGTGCTCACAAAATATGGACGAAAAAAGAAAGCGTTGTGTCAACTTTTTTCCTTTATCCCTGTTTCGTGTGCGCGTTACCACCAATATCAGTACCCTGAAATACAGTAAACCCGAAGAACGTTTTGCTATGGGGGTCGTCGACAGCACGCGTGCGATGTAGCGCGATTCACGTTGTTCGTATGCATACGCTTGGCAGGCCAGATATTTGTACTGAGAAATAAAACTCTCTATGGGCTCCAAACGGAGTAATTTTTTATATCTATAGAATACGTCACTTTTCTGTGCACTGAAAGCATGCGCATTAGGATATGAACTGTGGAAGCTTATCGAGCCACATGGTGCATTGGTTATGCAAAATCTCCACCGTAATTGCGAAGCCTTAAGTGAAAAAATCAATCTGGACTAACCCTATCGCAAAGCAGAAGCGGTTCGCGGGTGTAGCTACTCGGGCTCAGTGATGGCAACAATGTAAATATTGCAAATACACGCTGTTCGCTCTTCTTCAATCCTCGTATCACCTTTGGTGGAGGGTGCGGGCTCATACGCCTCCTGGGCGCAGCGTCGCACTGCCTCGGCATCGTCGCAATCGCCGAAGGTACATGGCCCGTGTCGCGCCACTTCAGCCCCACCACGACTACGACTCGAAGATGTCCCCCGCCTCGTGTCACCAGATCGTGAGCGGCCGATCCAAAACAACCGAGAGTAGACTTGATGTAAGATGCCGAGGCCTGCCGATCTTGCCGAGTCGAGTCCCCAGCGCTTTCGTCTGACGTGGTTCCCAGCACACTTACCGTTTCCTCGTCACCTGGCAGGCGCCAATTTTCGGGGACAAGTCTTCCCAAAGCCCTTCATCGTCATTCGCTGCGGAAAGTAATTCACTGTCTATACTCATCTTGCCCCATCCCCACCGCACCCGTTCATTCGCTGTGATCCTGACAGGACGGTCCCATGCGACGAGGGGAAAATGTCTCAGCACGAGGATGAAGAGGGAAGCGCCGTGCAGCGGAATGGACCTAGCCTTTGTAAAAGACGAAGACGGGGGGTGGGCGTAGCCTGTCCCGGCTCTGTGACGGCTGCCATGTAAATACATCGTTCGAATCTGTTATAGTTCATGTCTAATGTCCTGCATCCCCGCTAAACAAATCCGTTGATTATTGAAGGGAGAACAGCAATAGAGCATTGGTGTTCTCAAATTCCTCAAGAGCTAATGGCTGTTGATTGTAGGGTTTAACGCGCCGTTGCAACGCAGGCGATGAGGCGCGCCGTAGTGGAGGGCTCCAGATTAATTTTGACCACGTGGGGATCTTTAACGTGCGCCGAAATCTCGTACACACGGGCGTTTTTGCTTTTCGCCTCTATCAGAAAAGCGCCCGCCGCGGCCGGGAATCGAACCCGCGACCTCGTGCTCAGCAGCGCAACGCCTTAGCCACTGAGCCACCGCGGCGGGTTCAAGAGCTAATGGCAGAATACGGGTAAATAAAAATTAGGTCATACTGTGAATCGGTAAATCTGTCTTCAGAATGCGAGTCCCAACTACCTAAACGTGTTGGCGATCGAATTACTTGTGGCTGACAGGCAATTATCGTGGGTTAAGTTTACTTATGAAAAGGGGCTGTGTCGTAAACGCAGGGTCTCGTACATTTGCTCACCCAAAGATGCTGATTGTAAGGTGTAACCCGCGAAGCTGCAAATAAGCTACACGCTGTTGTGGACAGATCCGTGTACATTTTGACTGCCTGGGAACCTTTAAAGTGCGCCGAAATCTCGACACCCGGGCGTTTTTGTTTTCCGTCTCCACAGGAAAGCGTCCACCGTGGCTTGGGTGTGTGTTTCTAGGGCCTTCACTGCTCAGCGCCCCTACGTCACAAGTGTTATGCCGAGGCGCGCTATATTCTATTGAGCGCCTGCTAAAAGGAGCCTGCCGTCCGTGCAGTCAGGCTTCGCGGCAACGTTGTTTGTACTGGTGCTTACCGCCTGTGCTTGAGGTGCAGCGCGTCTACTTTTTAATTTTGCATTCATATTTTTTTCTAACCTCAATTGTAGTTGTTTTTGCTAATAATCATGATTATAGGCTCCGGACAGCGAAGTTTGCCGCGCGAGCGCAGCGCCAGCCGCGACATACAGCGCAACTCTGGGTCGGTCCCGCCCCACCGACCGCCTTCAGCGCCAGTGAACGCAACTTAGCAAAAAACGTTTGTTATAACGTTATTTGCGCGTATATATACTACACAGTGCAGCAAAGTCATGCAAAGTGTTATACAGTCGGGGGAAGCCTCAAAATAAAACGGGGCACTGATAAAATGCTGTCGCCTCGCTGCCGAGCCGTAGGCTAGCACAACTGGGAAGCATGTGTTCAAGGCTTTGCATTCTCCCGCGGCTTCTTCTTCTCTGTTTTTTTTTTTTCGCAGATACCGAGCATGGTTACTGAATCTTAAAAGGCCCACATTAAGCGAGCGGATTACCTGCTACCGTGGTGTACGATCAGCTTTGTAGTAGGCTGGTTATAGGCGGTCAATACACATAATTGCGCTCTGGATTTGGTAACAAAGAGGGCCCCCAAGCACAGTTATAGCATTGTAGCTTTATCACCCAGCGGTTCTACTCTGCTTCATCTAATATCCTACGTGCTTATACCGCCGAATTAAATACATATAACCACATATGGGGCGCGGACACTTATAGGCGTTAATGTTCCCAAATGTTTCGCGAGCGTTTCGATAGCATAATATCACCGCCTCTTCTTGCAAAAGAAACAATGAAATTGTTGTGTAGGCCACTAAAAAGCAAAGAAAAATAGAGCTAAGACGTGTCGCAATCAAAGTTGGAACAATATGTACACGGGAAAAAAATTTTCGCGTTCGGGGAGGAGCAGGAGGAGGACAAACTTTATTTATTCCATCCGTTGTGATTGCGGTCACTCCGGACCAGTGACGGGTGTACTCAGGGAACTAAATTTTTTCTCCCGTGACTTTTGTTGCAAAAGTGTTGACGGTAATAAAAGCGCTACTATTCCTTCCTAACGGAGGTCTCCTGCCGAACCCGTTGGCGTGGAGAAAAAAAAATACCCGCATATGAATATTCCGTAATTTATTCCGATACGCTTATTAGATGTTCTGCTTACCCCTCCACATCCCATCCCTGCCCAAAGGGATTTCTTGTGATAGCCTTCTCGTGATGAGTTTCTTTTTTGGGGGCGTGTTTACGTATATGCAACTAACGTACTGCGCTACAACTGGAAGCCCAAAAGTTTCTCGCGAAGCGGGCACTTATTAACGTCCGCACTTTCGCTATACCCCAACAAACGTGAATTTCATACTGTTACATGTATGGAGCATCACATTCGGATCAAAGACCTATATGTAACTCCCGTGTGGTCCAGTTAGTAGTTCTGCAGTCGCATGCAATTACACTCACGTGGATGGTATACCCCGCGCGGAAACATCGCGCAACGTCTGATATATTTGAAGACAAAGCCTCCTCTTTTGTGGAGTCAACAATATAAATTACGTTTTCTTTTGAAGCGAAACATGCTGATCTTGAGAAAGGTTTGCCCCGCAGGCAGGCTGTACAAGCGTTTCTCTTCTGAGAATCACGCCTATGCGGCCTTTATATGCCTTCTCATACGCGAGTTCAACCGAATAAATCCTTCTCCATTCACATGCACTATGTGGCAGGATTACTTTACAATCTCTTATGTCGTTTTAAGCCCAATAGGGGCGACTAATATGCTTAATCAGCGCTGCAAAAAGAAGAGCGCCCCCGAGCCAGCAGCGTACCGGCTTGCGGGGACCGACCCAGTGTTGCGCATACTGCCGAAGGGGGCGCTGGGTGTCGCGGGCTCCGTGTCGCCCTCTGGGCGCTGTCCGGAGCCTATATATGCTTTAAAGGGACACTGAAGTGATATGTAAACATTGCGGGATTACTAGCGCAAATTGTAGTCCGGAGTCCCCAGGCCATGTTTCGACCACTCTAGGCGCGTTTACGCGATTTTATTTAGTAGAAAAACTAATTCGAAAATGCTGTCCTCCTCTCTTTACGCTCGCCCATTTTCTGTGGCGTTTTCGTGTGACGTCAGGAGGGGATGAGCTGGCAATTGGCTGCGCCACGGCTGCGCCACTGCACGGCTTCCCGGCCGACAGAGTCAGTCGGCCCAGCGTTTCGTCCGCCGGCCGCCGGCAGGTCGTCGCAATCAAGGAGGTTAAAAAAAATTGCTTCGTCGCAATTCGTTCGCTTAGTTGAAACGAAGCTAGGACACGTTTGTGAATGGAAGAATGTGTCTTTCTTTACTTGGTTTGTTTGTACACTGTATCTAGCTCCAAGTCAATTTCGCTTCACACAAGTGCTGCACAAGCGCCCATGCGACGCTTCGCTGACTGGTACGCCAGTAGGAAAATATAAGGCCTCTTGAAGGCGGGAGAAGAGTCAGCGAAGTCAATATAGGTACTAAGGAAATAAAATCAACTGATATTTTTACCGTACAGCGTAAAACTAGGGCGCGGGAAGCACTTTTTTGCGCTGGGCGAACAAGCACAGCGGTCAGCAGCACGACTACGCATCCGAACGCTTTTCCGTCTACGAAATGCAATTGCTAGACGTGAGCTATTGTGGAAACTCGGGCGACGCTTACTGCACGAGCGCAATACAACAAATAGTCACCTAAGCTGCTTGAAATGCCAAAACTAAATAAAAGTGTAAACCGGTTGTACAATATATACCCTATATTAGCAAGGCCTTCGCGTCCCGCTCCGTGGCTCAGTGCAATAAAAAAAAAAAAAAAAAAAACCTCCGTGGCTCAGTAGTCTGGGGCGCTGGGTATGTCACCGCAAATGTTTTGCAAGTCATGAGTTCGAATCCCCGCGGGTACGTGCTTTTTTTTTTGTAAGTTAACTTTTTTGTTTTCCGCCGATGTTTTCTATATTGAGTTCACCTTTTTTGGGGCCGCAACGTTCATGGCTACACGAACTAGTTCACAAAACACGCGCAGGCTGGCACATGCATGGCGCGCTAGCGAGTTCTCGTTGGCGTGCTGTTGCCATAAGCACCGACTGCTTGCAGGCAGTGGGCACAGGCCAGAATGAACAGACCCTTGGCCTGGTGCGAACACGCTTTTTACGATACAGGCATGAGGGAGGCAAGCTCCAATTATGGGGGAAAAGCGCATGACATTTGGGCGTCTACGGGTACGCGGAGGGCGTTCATGCACTGCGTAGGTTTCGGCTAGTGAATGCTACGATTCCAAGCCGTCCTAGGAGGCTTATATTTGTGCATTTTTACAGCTGACAACATGGCAGAAGCGCGGTACGATGATTACTGAGTCATTGAGAATGCCCATCCAACAACGCCAACGGTTGTGTTTTACAGAACCGAAACCGAAACCGAAACTTGTTTGGTTGTTCACCTTGGGCATCGTCCAATCACGGTGCCCGCTCCCCCTAACGTCACAGCTTTAGTTGGTGTGGCCGCCGCAAACCGCGCATGGTAGTTTTTCTTCTTTCGCGCTTTGTAAAATAATTACCGATTTGTCAATCGTAAAAACGATGAAAAGTGTGCTAATTTGAGCCAGTCTACACAGTGCAAGCAAAAACGGGAGCTTGACAAATTCACTTCAGTGTCCCTTTAAGGGACTTTCGGGGGGGGGGGGGGCGCAGCCTATGCCACAATAAATGAACCTTCTAAATCGCACACATAAATATGTCACATGGGTTGACGTGCCGCAAAGTTGGTGAAATACGCACATGTGGTCAAACCCTTCCTTGGGTTCAACAGCACAGGGCCACAGCCATTGAGCCACGATTGGCCGTCGACGCAAACACTGCCAGAGTAGTGCAAATTTTATTTATAGATTCACTGTTGTAATGCTAACTATCAAAATTAAAAATATAGTAATTTGTACAATTACAACTGTACCGATATTGCGGTTGAACAAATTTAGAAACTGTAGGTTGCTGTAAACATTTTTGTACAGAATATCTAGTTTTTGACCTCGAGGTTTAGCAAACCTAGAAGATAAAAATATGTATGTACGCGTACAGTCAGTACTGGAAGTACCTCAACACCATGTGAAACTATATTCACGGTTGTGTTTAGAAAATGCATATTTTGAAATTGCAATAGTCTTTGGAGTGGTTATTCCGTACTTTCCGCAATTTTTTTTGGGTGGCAGAGACAGCCGGAACGGACTGTCTCTCTTCTGCTCCCCTGACTAGAAGGTGACCAAGCATTCTTGTTGTCTTATGAGAAAGCAGTTTGGCGCCAAATGCAGTATGTTAGAAGGGGTTTTAAAGAACAGCTTTAATTCTTTCGTCCAGTGTTTTCGCGGAGAATGCGGAAGTTAAGCTTTTCAGAGGACACCCACCCCCGGCGACGCACCCCTCGAACCACATCGCGTAATTCGCCGTGCTCGCTGTCGACTTTGCTCACAAGTCGTGCTCACGTGGCGGCGGCGGCAACGACGGGAGCGGCAACTCAGCTGATCTGCAGCCGAACAAACACGCAGCCTTCCACGCATCCGCCGCTGAGTCGTCTCGGGCAATGTGACTGATTTTGGGCCGCATTAGCATTGAAAGAGCAACGCCGCCCTCGCTGAAAATGAAAGCGAGCCCTAGCCTCCTTCTGTGAGAGTTGCACGGGACCGAACCGTTTAGAACAGCTACATCAAATGTTAACCAAGCGAATGCAAGGCTCAACCAGGCTAATCCAAGCTTTCGCTTTGCATATTAAAGGTTGACTGAATGTAGCCGGAACCAATTCTTTTTGTTCTTGGAGCGCGTTAGACACTAGGTTTGAACGCCAAAGCAAAAGCAAATGTCCTCGATTATGAATATCCAAAGTGTTTCGCACACCTGTTCCAACGCCTACAGCTTTTCTAGCGCTTAAGACTGTTTTGCGTACTTTTACAGCTAACACTAGTCAGGGTGTCGTCGTGTTTGTGTATTGTTTGTTGCAAATGCAGCTTCTGCTGTTACAATTGAGGTTTAAACACAGCAGAAACATTGTGGCGCTTTATAGGGAATCCTCCCTAGGTGCTAGAATAGTTTCTGTTCCTATTGAGTAGGGAAGAATCTAGGATTGCCTATGACACCAATCAATTCGTGACAAGATATTCTGCCTTTTCATTCTCGGAGAACAAGCAAGGCTACTGCACTCATAACGCTTCAAACTCAATAAGAGCTCCCCGCAGCCACACCGTGTACAAACCAATAAAATGGCATTTTTCTGCATTAGCCTGACACTTTTGTTTTAACTAGAATGTTTTTTTACAATGACACTAAATTTGACTGCGAAAAGACTTCAAGGTAAGACATTTACTTCGAAACAAGCATAATACACTCACGGCCGTTTGTCTGGTGTTAACAGGACATGTTGGTGGCGCTCCTTCCTTGCTGTGCCGCCGACGTCCAGTTTGGATTCACGGGACCGTCATGGTGGACGAGTCAGTTGATCGACATATTACGGGCTTGCTTCCCTGTTATTTGGTATCACGTTGTTCACGGTGCGCTCCTAGAAAATTTTAATTTGCTTCACTTTGCAATAGGAAGTACAGTCATGTGGGTAATGCTTTGTAGCTTTTCATGAAGCGAAATAAAAGCATCATTACACACCGAAATATAATTTTCACTGTAGATGACTAGGTGTTTGGTTTTACAGAAGGGCGTTGTAATTAAGATTGCAGATGCAGAATTGGT
>NW_027526233.1:24002579-24003521 GCF_048455015.1 Haemaphysalis longicornis | reverse complement strand
AACCATACCTCGGCAAAGTTCGCGCGGCTCACTCAAACTCACTCACAATTTTTTTTTCGAATCACCACTCACTCAAAATCGGACTCAATGGTGAGCAGCACATCTGCGCTCACTCAGACTCAAACTGACATTGAGCGCAAAACTCAGAACTCACTCGGACTCAAAACTCAAAATGTAGTCAAACTCAAAATGTAATCAAAACTCAAAATGTACTCAAACTCAAAGTCAACTCAAAACACAAAATGTACTCAAAACTCGATATGTACTCAAACTCAAAATGTACTCAAGCTCAAAATGTACTCAGAACTCAAAATGGACTGAAACTCAAAATGTACTCAGAACTCAAAATAGAGTCAAACTCAAAGTGTGCTCAGAACACAAAATGGACTCAAACTCAAAATTTACTCAAAACACAAAATGGACTCAAACTCAAAACGTACTCAGAACTCAACATGAACTCAAACTCAAAATGTACTCAGAATTCACTAGGTCTCAGGCGTACTCAAACTCAATCGGACTCAAACTCACGCAAGCTCAAACTCACCATGGCACACAAACCTCGCGCTCACTCAAACTAAAACTCACGCGTGAGTTTGAGTCCAAATGAGTCTGAGTGAGTGGACTCATGAGTGAGTTCGCCGACCTCTACTTTAAACTTATTACTTCATTTTCACCTCTTCCCATCGAGTTCATTTAACATATTTCTCTAATCAGTCGCTTCCGTTTCTCCAAACACCTCTCCGTTTACCTTTTCCACAGCTAACCCACGAGCCTTCTCTCAACGGAACCTGAAAGTGCCGAAACACTCTTATCATCCCTTCGTTACGATCACACGAAATTGTCGGGTCAGTTGTTGTCGCTTGTGGCGCAGCCCCTTTTTCTTGACGTGGCTGACCGTACTTGAGGTGCTCACTTTTGAGAACGCTTTCGCTCTTTCGCATT
>NW_027526233.1:23948359-24002556 GCF_048455015.1 Haemaphysalis longicornis | reverse complement strand
GATCCCGCGGCAGCGCCTTAAGACATGATAGATCCTTAGCCAAAATATTTCTTCACATGGGGAACCCTCTGTATAAACACCAATAAAATTAAACACGAATAATACCTCGCTGTAAATCACCGATATCGCGACACGAAGTTATACATGTTTTTTTCGGTTGTTTGCTTATTTTTGATATTGTTATTTCACAAATGTCTATTGGCCTGCCTCTGAAAAAATCGTGCGCTTACAACGAAAATAATACCTTTGTGCAAAGAGAAATATCATCTTCGCACGGGAAGTACCCGTAAAAGAATGATTATGTGCAAGTAGATGAACGTTACAGGGGATATTCAAATATTTTCTCTGAATTAGTTATCGGGAAACGAATATACACCAAAAAGCTGAAATCTACAAGATGTTTCAAGACTGCAAAATGGTGTTTTTGAATTATGAGCGGATGTATCTGTTCCGACAACATTTGCAATTGCGCAACCTATTCTCGAAACATATACTATTGGTGTCTGCGGCTTTCACTTTCGCATTTGTGAAAGCTTATTTATAATACAAATAGTACGTATCTCATTTACATTACGTAATACCATATTTGCTATTTTAAAGCTTGTCCGATGCATTGGTTGATGTTTTACAATATCTGTATGTTCACTCCTGCGATATCATCAAAAAGGTAGGCAGTATCTGAAACAATAAAGTAATAGACAGTTCATTCTTGCAAATACGGCAGTCGGAACAGCCGTCTCGGTGTAAACATGCTTTCGAGAGACCTTTTGCGCTAGCAGCCATTTCGGACGGGCTCGTTTTAGAGCCATACAAAGGTAGGCTAACATGGCAAACTGAGCATGTATTACAGTATCATGGTACACTCCCCTGCAACCCACGACCAAGTTTAATTATTGTGTTTGCACTAGAAGACATGATTGATAATTCCCAGTAATTGAAGAGTTTATTTTTTTATGTGAAAATTAACACCTATTAAGATTAAAAAGGCAATTCATCAAAAAGTAGTCGTTTATTTCTCCAAAAGCACAAGGAAATATATAAAATTATTGTTCAAAAGTATATATGCCTTTTTATTTGTTTTTTTTTAAATATTGGTTTTGCCTGTTTTCAAATCAGGTATTTTAATCATACGCTTAAAGCACAACGCCGTTTTTGAGTAGCAAAAAAATGGCGTCCCATCACATATGCCACCTTTCCTGGGGTTTGTTCATCGCCCTTTGTTTTGCTTATGAGCAAAGCTCTCAGCACAGCAGCAGATACAGATTTTGTGTGCACACCTGGGGCGCTATTGCCGAAGGCCCGAGATAGCTCGGTCCCGCGTTTCCAGCTGTTCGAGTTAACAAAATAGTGATAGTACAGCGTCCCATAAACCTCAAGTGACACCGGCGCAATCGCGCGAAGCACGATTAGCGATATCAGCGCGCCCAGTTGAGGCTGCTCACTTTGAAAAAGCACAGCTTTCACGATCATCCGCGTGCAGCGCGGTCTAGAATAGAGTTGCAAAATGCTTTCGTTAAGCAATGTAGAAAACCCATCTATTCCTTTATAAATCCGGCCTGGCCCCAGCCTTCTTTTAAAGCTCCGCCTTCTAAAAGCGGCGCGGGGCGGATCCGATTTTCTCGGCCGTCTGTTCTTCCGCCAAAATGCGTTTGCTACGTGGTTTTAGGGTGGGTCCAGTGCAGCTCAGCGCAAGCACAAACCAAGTAAGAGAAGCAGTTCAGGCTAGCGAAAGGAACGCGCCCTTCTCCGACTATCAAACATGACCGGCTTTGTTTCGCTCCTGTCGCCAAAGACGCAGTGCACATCCTTTCAGTGGCACAAATACACGCAAAACAGCTTCGTCAGCTAATCAATGGACTGGGTGCTACAGGATTTCAATTAATCGTGGTTGTTTCAGACAACAGACAACAACTCCATCAACGGGAAGGTGATGTCATTTTTTTCCGAGCCACCTAAGGTTGCTAAAGTCTACAGGCATCCATCAGAGCAAACAAGACCACTGCTTTTTATTTTCGATTCTGTTCATGTTCTTAATGTATAAGAAACAATTGGTTGAACCCACGTAACACAGGTAAATGTATTCTTTTCCCTTTTGTGCTAACCATTTGTGCTAACAACTTTATTCAGCACACTGGTACAGCTTCACGAGAAAGAGAGAAATGAGCTTGTACAATTTACGCCAAAATTGTCTTTGAAGGCACTGAAACGTTCGAACATATAGTGACAAAATATAAAAACTGTTCTCAAAGTGTTCAGCACTTTCGCGGTTGCGGCTCTCAACAGTTCAGAAGTAGTAGATCTGTGGCATGCCAAAAGCTCGTCCAATTTTATCATCACTGTGCTGATGTGGTCGTGCATAGTGAATATCGAGATGCAAGATAAATGGAGGCGCCTTCTAGACGAGCTTCAGGAGCCCATAAATACAATTTGTTGCCCTCAAGTCGAGTTTCTGGACAAAGTTGTCAGTCGGCTGGACTACTCGAAAAGCCTCAAGCATGACACTGGTCATTCAACTAATGAGACCGACTACGCACTGCGTCACACATCCCTTGCTCGCATTGAGGAGGCAAGCTACTGCCTTGATGAGCTTGGATTCAAGTAAGTTTAACAGGTAAAATTGCAGTCGGACTTCCTAGAAGACAGGATTGTTAGGTACCGACAGTGAAGTGGCGCACAGTACCATATCTCCATACGGCCTATCTACGAAGCAGAGCACAAATTGAGGCTGCAGAAGGTCCATGAGATGCCAGAGAGTGACGACGTTTCCCCATTTCCCTCTACTGATAAGTTTCGGGATGCTTTAAAACAATTTCAGATTGTAAATACACAAGAAGGCATTGCTGCTAAACAGCACGCACTTGCAAGTACGACTGACGTGGCTGGTTATTGTACACACGCTGCACTCAAGCTGCTCACTTGTGCATTCTGTTCAGAAAACGTAGTTGTTGAGACTAAGACACTCACAATTCAAGCAGACGAGCTCATAGCAAGAATTACAAGAGGTGGACTGAAGTTCCCCAAGCTCTCGTCCTAAATGCCGTACTGATGATGAATATCGTTCTCCAGAAAGTGACAAGTGAAGCAATGCAGCGAAATTTTATGCCTGTGTGAAGCAGAATGAATTTGTTGTATCAATGACGACTCTGTTTCTTCAGTGGAATCAAGATTTTGATGTTTGCGACAATGGCCATTTACCACATCTAGTAGTGGGTTATATACTTCGTTGTGCAGCTAAAACACTGCTTAACAACCTTTGCAAACGAGAAAACAACATTCTGTCTGAAGCCAAAACAGTTTCAGGGAAACTGAAGACACTCCAAGCGTAATTACTTGTACAAGATTGACAATGCGTCCTTTGTTTTTACAAACCCAGCGTGTTATCTAGGCCTTCAACTGGTATGAAATATGCTTTTGATAAAATTGAGTATTCCTCAACATCTGAGTTCCCATGTTTAACACCTCGGACGAGCTCACTTCATAAATGTTCTTACAGACTTTACCTCCAAAATTATACTATTTATTGTCAACAGTTCCCTTTTGCTGTCAAGGTTACCATACTTGTGGCACTCAAGCTGTTATGGGGAATATTATACCAGGAATCATTTCCGTATTGAACGAAATCATGTTAGACAATTTCTGTGTGTGTTCAACTACGTGTGCTGGAAATAAGTGAACAAAATTTCAAAAAGCTTTTACATTGAAGGTCCTGTTTGCTTTACTTTGTTCTTTCATGAGAAATATTTTATGAGAAACTTCGGGTAATGCCTCGTTGAATGGCTTTATTTCCCCGTTTGTTTGTTTGTGTGTTTGTAGAGGCCTTTTAAATAATAACACGTGCAATCGTCTTTGAACAAAACGGTTCTGGCGCCTTTATTCAGCATGCAAAATAACCCGGCCAGTGCCTTCAAAAACTAGGCTTTTTTGGGGAGCGTAACTTTTACACCTGTTGCTAACAGAAATTCGCGGTATGTACTAACCACAAAACTTGTAATTGTCAGCAGGTTTCCTTCTAGCTATAAATCTGTGTATAAAAAAAGCTAAGTGCAAAAGGGCAGCGCAATAACAAAACGAACACCGTCAGTTTAGTGAAGCCAGCTTCCAGGCAGATCTTGCCCCGATGGCGTCAAGGTGGGCTGCGGAGGCCTTGAGGAGCAGTCTAACTTGTATTGGCTTTACTGCAACGGCTTCAGGTTGTAGGAGAAATCAGGTTTTTAGGACAAAGATGCCCTTCAAAAAATGGGGTGATCTGGTTTATTCCGCTGCTTTTTATAACGGCTAGGCTATTCGGAAGTTCTAGTAATTACTTCTTGTTTGCCCGCAAAAAATGAAGGAAGGTCACAATAACGCACAAGATTTAACGGCAGCGAAGCTGTGCACAGCCTTGAAGAACATTAGGAAAATTTAAGTTACAATTGCAGCTGTTTGCTTCTCCTTTGCTGCCGCAACGACCGTTACCCTATCACTGTTGCAGCACGTCTCAGCTTCCTTTCCTTGTTCAAGAGATAATCATTGGACATCGCCTTAGAGGGGCGACACTATGACGTGTATTTCTCGTTCTGAGCAAGTATTGCTACGACTGCGGAAAACACTGGAGTTTCTTTTTTTGGGCGGCCAATGTTCGCCAATCTCCCTAAGTGGGTATGCTTGACTTCACAAACGTGCGCAGAGGACGTTGGCTGCAGCCGTGAGGACCACACCCAAGACCACTCTACAGTTTCTTAGTTTTATTGATTGCCTGGGCGTCGCCACGAAGCCGGCGCTCATGTGCGCGGGCTCTGCAATTTCTTGGTCTTTTTAAGTGCGGACGTGAAAAATTATAATTTTCTAACCAACTTCACTGTCAATATGTGTCTTCAGCATAAGGTATTTGTTCTCCGTGGCCCATCTTGTGTCAAAAATTAAGAGAACCCGTCACATTGAGTTTCAATAACTACTTACTTCTTGCGTTTATACGCCTTGAACATGTTGATGGGGTGATGATAGCCGTTCAAGCCGGACGCCCGACGTCAGGATCAGTTGATAAAACATCGTTTGAGTACATGACACTGGTAAATTCTGACAAAACAGGCAAATGAGACTTCACCAAAAGCTTTTCTAAGCTCTTCAGGTAAAGTGCTCATTCCCGTTTAAGGAAAAGAGACCAAAACATAAGAACTTCTTGTGCTTAAAGCCTCGCGTAAAATTAATACTTTTGACGGGAATGATTTCTGGACCCAGCGTAACCATGCTGTGACGTTCGGTCGTTGCCACCGTCGCCGCCGTCGGTTATAATCCCGCCGTCCTTCGCGGGCACCAGCCCAAGCCGACCTTGAAGCACCCACAACGCTGGTAAAGGCGTCCCGTACGCGCGGGGAGCTGAACGACGTTGAGGCACACGAAACAGTGGTGGAAACGCCACCTACGCGCGGGGAGCGGACAACGACCGGCCGGTGGACCGCCTTGGTTCCCCAACGCGCCATCCTTCCTCTCCACGCAACTCACGAAATTTTCATCTTGCACGGGCGCCGCCGTTTTCTAACGATCGAGGCGCCATCTGCGGGTTTTTCTTTGGGCCTCCGACGCGAGCAGACGACGCCGCATTCCCAAGCTGTGGCTTCGTTCCGTGCGTGGATATCAGACGCCCAAGCTGCATCAAAAATCTGTAACTGTACTGAATTCGGTATGTCAGCAGCGACGAGTTTAAAACCGATTTAGGGAGAACGTTTAAAAACGAGAGCTGTCACGTTTGCTCGTAAATTCTGTTCCCAACCCGGTAAGGCGGTGGATCACCCAACACGCCCTTTGTCCTGATGGGCTTTGCCTGTGAGGCTGCGTTTCGCCATTCCAGCCGGACGCCCGGCTTTTCCTCTCCAATTGTAGTTTATTTTCTTAATTATGGGCAGGTTGCCGCATCGTCTTTTACTTGGCGACGTACAGAAGCTACCCATCCGGGCGTGATTACGCCGTTGTTCGCTTTAGTAACAGTCAGCGTAAGCGCTAAGTGCTCATGCAAGAAACGTGTGAAGTGCACCCCGACAAAAGAAAAGCATGTGTGTGCGGAGCCTATTCGTTGCACAAATTTCCTGCATCCTTCGAGTGTCGGCGTGAATGGGTCGTCGCGCTAAATTTGAGACACTTCGAACCTAGAAACTTTGCCAGAATAAGTATGGTCGCACTCTGCTTTTGGGAGCGCTGTTTATTCACCGTCATGCTGAATTCCTATCGCACGTTTCTGCTGACTGGAGGTATGTTCGGTCCAACTCATGGACGGGAAGCCGACAGAAATCAACCGGACGCCTATGCTGCAGCTCGGGTACGCGAAAAAAATCCCCGCACCTCCCCGAGGGGGATTGTGAGGATGCAGAAATGCATTGGGTGCACCGATGAGTGTGATGCGATTAATGGCGAAGAGAGAGGCGAGAGTGTGAGCGTAATCATTTATTTTTTTTCTTTTCCCACACCCGTCATTTCCGCTTCGTTATAGAGAAGCGTCTTCGAGACCGCGTTGAGCGCAACCGCCAACTGCAGAGGATCGTTCACGTCAAAGTAGTCGGGAATCGTTTTGAACTCACCGTCAGCATCATCGACGTCGTCTTCCTGCGGTTCCTCTCGTTCGCCGCCGTCATCGAAGTGATCGAGCCGACTCCAATCGACCCGAACGTTGATGGCGCGATACAGCGGGGTGTGTTCTAGGTGCTTGAGCCAAGCCAGGATGTTGCCGCGCTTCACCAACCCGCGCTTGTACGTTGCCGGACTCATCAGCCTGCGCTTGATGTGAACGTCGAACGCAACGTCCTCGGGTACCATGCGAGCAAGGCACCGCACAACCTTCGATACGTCGATGGGCACGTTCACCGCCTGTCCCTTGATTCCAAACTGCCCGTTGCCTCGAGTCAGCCGCCTCATGCTCATGAAGGAGAGTCGAGGCGCGATGAGCCGCTCTTCGACCGGGTTCAGATCGCGAAGATGCGCCTGCCGAGGAGGATAACGGTAGCCAAAACTCACGCAGCCCTCCTCTTCACAGCTTTGTCTTCTTCTCCTTCTTCTTCTTCAGCGGTTCCCTTACGGGAAGATGACGATGGTGGTTGAACGCGAAGCTATCTCGTGATGGATTGTTTGGTTGGCCAATCCCTAGGAGCATCATGCCACAATCATCATCAGACGCGCTGCGCACGCCGGCCAAAGGACGCACGACAACCCCCGACTATAACGCATTTCTGCATAAAAAGTGGCGCCATTTCCACGATGTGAATGATCATCAGTAAGGCGAAGCACCCATGCTTATCAGTAAAACCGTGAAATATTCGCCCACAAATCATGTACAGACTGGACACGTTGTTATAGGGGTGATTGTACATACACTTATATACACGATGTTTAATATTTACATTTCGATGCAATTATATACACTTATATACACACAAGATGTATTCATTTACATATCGATGCCGCGGGGTTGGACGTGCTCTACAAGGCCCTGAAAGTCATGTGGCACAACGTTTCCCAGAAGTCTATGTCTTTCCGCACCACCACTCTTACCAATGCATTCACGCGGCAGGATTTCGAAACCGGTGGTAGTGTTCTTGGACAGCGTCCTCTGTCAAGACATGGCCTTCATGAGGGACATACCCAACACGATCACGTACTGGCAAGCCCGACCTTACAGCTGTGGCCGAAGGAGCGATCGAAGAAGTCGCGCTGGAAGCGCGCGGTGGCGCCGGCAATGTCAGGTAGCGACGGCTTTCGGCGCTTGACTGCTACTTTCAGCGCACGCTCCGATTCTGCAGCGGGGAACGGACACGGAGGAGTGCCGCCTTGAGCGGCGGCGCGCAATCTAGCGGGTGACCTGATGATGATGATGCTTAGTGGCTTCCCCTTTGTAACGGGGTGGCGTAGAACAGCGGCCTTAGTCGCAACGCAACTGTACAATCACCTCGCTAAAAATTACAAACAAAATAAATAAAAAGTAATGTCAAAATAAAAAGAAAATACTTTTACGAAATTTTTGTGTTAGTCTGACTTCATTTTTCGCATGTCTCCCCAGATTTTTCTCTGCTCTTTTCTCACCAACATTCTAACCTTCTTTTACTAAACTCTACTGCTGTCCAATGCACTTTTCCGCTAACCTTAAAGGAGTACTGACACGAAATATCAAAGCTGTGATAACTATACAAAACGCTTCCTTTTTATCAGGAGATATCTCCCAGCAAGTTTCAACAGCAACAGTTCAGCGAAACATATTTAAAATTCATTTTAATCTTCTCCCGCACGAGAAAGCCCAGAGCGGGACGACATGACATCATGTGCTACTTGCCTCAAACTGCCGACGTCGGGGCTCCCGTGACAAAGCTGACGCGCTGGCTGTGGTTGGCGCACGCTGCTTGGGCGTGTGTACACGTCATGGTTTTGGGACTGACGTAATGCTGCCCGGGCCTGTGGGGACGGCGAAGACCTCGGCCGGTCTGGGGGCGCGCGCTCGCTCGCTCGCGTGCGCTTCCAGAGTGGCAGCGATGCGGCAAGAATGGTGACGTCATGTGATACATCCTGTTATGGTGGCCGCTCGGCGTTTTTCAGTCGAAACCGAAACTTGCACGAATAAACGACGCCGTAAATGAATGTTTACGCTGCGCTCGACCGTCTAATCTGTCATTCTATGAATAGTGGGCTGGCAGGCACGCATAGCAGCGAAAAAAACGTAACACGAAAATTTCGTGTCAGTACTCCTTTAAAGCCAAGGGCTTCCGGAAGCTGGATGTCTCCATCACTTAGGACTGGACGGATACTTTTGCACTCCGTTACAATATGTGGCATGGTTTCTGGCTCATTTCCGCAATCTGCGCATAGTTCTTCCTGTACCGACTCGCGGATAAGCGTTTTTGTCCGCAAGCAACCCGCCCGGGCTTCAAAAAGCAATGCACTCCCTTTGGCATTATCGAATAATTTTTCCATTGCGGTCTCCTGATTCCCGATTCTGTAGATATCTAAGGACTTCTGCGCATCCATCCTCTTTTACTGGTCATTGTCTCTGTTTCTTTCACTTCATTTTTTATTGCCTTGGTCGTTTCCCCTGCACTTCCAGGTTTCATATACTTTGTCCTGAGCCTTATGGTTCTTTTCCTCCACTGTGTGTCCATTCTTTTCATTTAAAGATACAGTAACCCTTTATCCGGCCATCTCTGGTCATCATTATTTCTAAGTCGTTCTTCAAAACACATTTTGCTCTGTGCTTCTCTCACTTCGAAGGATGCCCATCCCATGTCTCCCTGCACTGCCTCAGTTGTTGGTTTACTCTGTGTTTAAATTTCCAATCGACCTACGGCCCTGTGATTTACTTCTAGCCCTGATTGAATCTCTAATTTGACACACACTACTGCGTTTGAAAAGGTTAGGGCTGGTACCATTACTCCCTTCCAGATTCCTGTCACTACTTCATATCTGTCTATCCCACAGTGCTCTGTGCTTCATGATAGAAGCGTTTCTTCTCCCTTTCATTCATAAATGCTCCTCGTGAGTTTTTAGATACGCCTGGCGATCGTTTAACCATATGCCCATATATTTGTATTTCGTTACCTACGGTATTGCTGCTTTTTGAATGAATACCAATTCGTTACGGGCGTCGTCATTAAAAACTAGAACCCCCGACTTTGCTGTGCTAAATGCTAACCCCAGTTCAGTAGCTTCCTCCCCTAAAATGCAAATATCGCTGAGCTGTTGCAGACACTGTTTGCTATCCGATAGTAGTAATATGTCATTTGCATATATCAGTCTGGGGATATGTTGTTCCACTTCCTGTCCTTTGCGGCTATAACATAGATTAAAACCTATTTTACTGCCTTCAAGATTTCTTTCCCGTCTAGCCATGTACAGCATGAACAGCAATGGCGACAGAGGACAACCGTCCTTTAAACCTCTATTTGGGACTACCGGTTCCGTGCACTTTTGGTCCTCCCAGGTAATTTGAACCTCGCTGTCATTGTAAATTCCCTGCAACAGCTGCATAAAGTGCTGGCCTAATCCCTCCCGCTCAAGTATGCTCCATAGACGTTCTCTATCTACGTTGTCGTAGGCTCCCTTTATATTGAGAAATGCTATCCATAGTGGTCGCTCCTTTGCCATTGGCACCTCTATGAATATGGGTAGGACGAATAAGGTTTCTTCTAAGCGTCTGTCTCGTCTGATACCATTTTGCAGTTCTCCCAGTATGCTGTTCCCCTCTATCCACGCCTGTAGTTCCACTTTTATGGCTTGCATTGCCAGCCTGTATGTCACTGAGATAACTGTAATAGGCCTGCACGACTTGGCGTCAGCTTTGTCTCCTTTAGTTTTTATATATCATCTTCACCTTTCTCTAACGCCAATTGTCCGGTACTTGCTTAGTTTTATCACTTTTTCGATTGCTCGAATGAGTTGTGCCTTGCATTTTGGACCCAGTAGGTTGACCAGCCGTATAGGAATTTTATGCGAACCTGTTGCCCTATTAGCTGGAACACTTTCTTCGGCTTTTTTTCAGTTTAAATTTTCCAACTTTAGCTCTCTATCTGTACCAACTTCGCTTGCCCCACTTCCTGAATTCTGTAGCCCTCTCTCCGTTCTTCTTAACTTCTCTTGTATCATTGAGCGTATGTGAAATACCGCTTCTTCCCCTTTTAGTACCGGGCCTTCGCCGTCTATGACATGATGTTGTACTTCTTCGGTCTTTTTCCTTACTTTCTTTACATGATTCCAAAACTTTCTCGGCGCACCTTTATCCTTTGCCCGGGTATTGGAGACCCATCGCTCCCTTTCTCGTTTAAGCTTTTGCTGTACAAGTTTTTTACTTCCAGCTTCTTAGGGCGGTAGCAATTCCACTTCAAAGTTATTTCCTCTGTTTGCATTCCCACTCCCTTGGCCTCCGTGTGCTCTCTCGATGCTTGCTGCCTTTGTGTTATAGCTTCCTTGATTTCCTTATTCCACCAGCTTTTAGGTTTTCTTTTTCCTTTCCAGTAGTTGCGTTCTTCCGTCTTCCTTGTCTTTACTTGAATGAAACCAGTCAGTTCGCTGTGATTCCCAATCTTTCGCGGGTTGTCTCTCGATTTCTATCTCCAGGCTTTTGGCAATATTACCCATTTGCTGATCGTTTAATTTCAAGTCGTGCACCACCGTTTTCTGGTTTTGACCTTCCATTTTTCAAAAAGTCAATGTTATCCGTTTATGGTCACTTCCTATGCTGTGGGCACCTATTTCATCTATTTCTCATTAGAGTCAACCTTTCATACACTCCTTCTGAAAGGAGGCTGTAGTCTACACTGGACTTCTTCTCTCCTAGTTCCATAGTTTTTATTCCTCACATTTATTCCCCCTGTTTACTACAATGAGATTATGTTCTTCACACATATCTAGTACGAGTTTGCCGTTGCGGTCTGTGTATCCGTCCAGGTCTTCAATGTGGGCATTCATGTCTCCCACTAGAATCACTTCTCCCACCTATGGCCTCCAGCTGCGCCTCTAGCGGTCGCCTCGAGAACTAGTGCGACGGCGCGACGAGGGACTTGCCCCGAGCAAGCGAGGCTTCGTCCCTCAAACCTGAGCTAAAAGCGGATTAGGGGCGTCGCGGTGGCGGAGCACCCCCGGTAGTATCGGCAAATGTGCCTACTGCGTACGCTGTGAAGTCAGTTGATTGGCGCAAGCAGCTAATGCCTCCGATCGCACGCGCGGTGGTGCAAATTTCCAAGCATGGCATGCTCCTGTCGGTGTGCGAACGTGTTGTCATTTAATACGGGGTCTCACGCCTCATCCTGAGTTTGTTGTTAAACAACGCCCTGAAAAATTAGTTTTGGCAGTGCAAGTCGTACACTACACATGCTCATTAAAATAAAATGTGTAACAATATTTTCCGCCTCATAACACCAAACAGGGTCAACGTCTTAGATACACCAAGATTTCACGGCCGTTTGCTTGCTTAAAAAACTTTTGCGTTTCAGCGCCAGGTGACAACCGCGAACAGCTATTTCCAATCAAGACCGGGTGCTCCGCCACCGCGACGCCCGAAATCCCCTTTCGGCTCAAGTGTTTCGCGTACCCGAGCTGCAGCATAGGCGTCCGGTTGATTTCAGTCGACTTCCCGTCCATGAGTTGGACCGAACATACCTCCAGTCAACACAAACGTGCGATAAGGATTCAGCACAAGGGTGAATAAACAGCGCTCCCAAAAGCAGCGTGCAACCGTAGTTATTCTGGAACATTTGCTAGGTTCGAAGAATGTCCAATTCAGCGCGATGACCCCTTCGCGGGGGCGCTCAAGGGACACAGGAAATTTGTGCAACGAATAGACTCCGCACACACAGGCTCTTCTTTTGACGGAGTGCGCTTTACACATTTCTTGCATGGGCACTTTGCACTTACGCTGATTGTTACTACAGCCACCACGGCGTAATCACGCCCGCACAGGTAACTCCTTTGCGTCGCCATGAAAAAGGCAATGACGGCAACCTGCCCTTAATTAAGAAAATAAACACAAATGGAGATGAAAAGTACTGCGTCCTGCTGGCACGGGGAAACGCAGCCTCACAGGCAACCCCCGTCACGATAAAGAGCGTGTTGGGTGACCCACCGCATTAGCGGGTCGGGAACGAATTCATGGGCAAGCGTGACAGCTCTCGTACGTTTTAAACGTTCTCCTTAAAGGGACACTGAAGTGAATTTGCCAAGGTCCCGTTTTTGCTTGAACTGCGTAGACTGGCACAAATTAGCACACTTCTCATCGTTTATCCGGTTGACAAGTCGGTAATTATTTTACAAAGCGCGAAAGAAGAAAAACTACCATGCGCGGTTTGCGGCGGCCGCACCAACTAAAGGCTTTGACGACAGGAGTAGACACACCGTGATTGGTTAGCATTCAAACAAGTTTCGGTTTCGGTTCTGTAAAACAAGATGCTTGACTTCCGACGGAATCGTTGGATGGGTATTCTCGATACCTTAGTAATCGTCGTACCGCGCTTCTGCCATGGTGTCGGCTCTAAAATCCATAAGATAAGCCTCCCAGAACGGCTTGGAATCGCAGCAATCACTAGCGGTGTCCTACGCAGTGGTTGAACGCCCTCCGAGTCCCCGCAGGCGCTCAAATGCCATGAGTCTTTCCCTCATATTTGGAGCTTGCCTCACTCATTTCTGTATCGTAAAAAGCGTGTTCGCACCAAACGAAGGGTCTGTTGATTCTGGCCTGTGCCCACTGCCCGCAAGCCGTGGGTGCTTATGGTAACAGCACGCCAACGAGAACTCGCTTGCGCGCCAGTGTCAGCCTGCGGGCGTTGTGTGAACTAGTTCGTGGAGGAGCGAGCATTGCCGCCCAGAAAAGGTGAACTCAGTATAGAAAACGTTGGCCGAAAACGAAAAAGTCAACTTATATAAAAAAGGAATGTACCCCTAAAGATTCGAACTGGTGACATGCAAAACAGTCGCAATTACATACCTAGCGCTCCATACCACTGGGCCACGGGCGGGCGCTGCTGAACTTGAAAATATAAGTATATACTGTAAAACCCTTTTACACTTTTATAACGTTTTAGCATTTCAAGCAGCTTAGGTGACTGTTTGTTGTATTGCGCTGGTGCAGTAGGCGTCCGCCACGTTTCCAAAATATCTCACGACTAACAATTGCATTTAATAGACGGAAAAGCGTTCGCAGATGCATAGTTGTGCTGCTGGCCGCTGTACTTGTTCGTCGAGCGAAAAAAGTGCTTCCTGCACCCTAGAGTTACGCTGTACGGTAAAATTTTCAGTTACTTTTATTTTGTTAGTACCTATAATG
The DNA here is from genome assembly GCF_048455015.1 of Haemaphysalis longicornis. NCBI lineage: Eukaryota > Metazoa > Arthropoda > Arachnida > Ixodida > Ixodidae > Haemaphysalis > Haemaphysalis longicornis. The sequence goes on along the minus strand of NW_027526233.1, from coordinate 23,988,791 downwards.
AAATTGCCGACTCTTCTCCCGCCTTCAAGTGGCATTATATTTTCCTACTGGCGTACCAGTAAAGCGTCGGATGTCCGCTTGTGCAGCGCTTGAGTGAAGCGACCTTGACTTCGAGCTTGATACAGTGTACAAACTAACAAAGTAAAGAAAGGCACATTCTTCCATTCACAAACGTGTCCTGGCTTCGTTTCAACTGATTGAAGGAATTGCGACGACCCGTCGGCGGCACCCGGACGAAACTCTGGGCCGACTTGACTCTGTCGGAAGGCCGTTAAGCCGTGCAGGAGCGCAGCCAATTGCCAGCTTCTCTCCTGACGTCACACGAAAACTCCACAGAAAATGGGCGAGGGTGCAGAGGGGAGGACAGCATCTTTGAATTGATTTTTCTACTAAATGAATTCGCGTAAACACGCTCTGATTCATCGAAACAGGACCTAGGGACTCCGGACTACAGTTTGCCCTCGTAGTCCCGAGAAGTTTACGAATAACTTCAGTGCCCCTTTAAAGCCCCGTTGAACCTGTCGTTGCTGACATACCCAATAAATGACAGTGCGGGGGGCGCAGTCGTTACGACGGTGAGTAACGCGGGACTTTTACTGAAGGCGCATCCGCGGGCGAAACATGTCAGCCGTAAACGCAATTACTAAATGCGTATGAGGTCACACTGGGAGAGAAACCGATGCTGTAACAAGCTGCAACGCGACGTTGACCAAACGCCTTAGCGCAGTCCTTCCGGCCGGTTTAGGCACTAAGCAACGTTTCACATACGCTTAATGCACGTGACCTCAAATGCACTGTTAGTTGATAATCTCCGATATTCAAGAAGGATCGACCCCAGGTTACAGGCTACTGTTACGCTTAACAATTTTTCTTTTACAGTCACAGTAAGATACTAGAGAGGGTTTCAAAAATTTGAATTGTTAGCAGTTACAGTGCGGTACCTTGTATATTTTACAGACAAAATAGCAACTTATGCGGAATAGTATAGTCGAATATCATTTTTATTTAGACCTGAGTATTTTACCCATTTACTTACTTAGAGATGCAAAAACACGATTCCTGTTTTTCTCTTAAGCATGGAAATGGCCATGTCGGCTGGCCGCACGTGGACATTTTGACAATCCACCGTTATTTTTTATGCAGTTTCTTATCTCCGAAGCAGTGATAGCTGCCCTCGACAACGGAAAGAGAAGAAACTGCTGTCATTCGTTCACGAAGCACCCACTAAGACTGCGCACAAGAGCAGCCACCTTATGATAATAAATGAGCAACCAGGCTATCATTCACTACAATATCGCTGCATTTGAGCAGAAGGAGCTGTTTTCTCACCTTCACAAATTCACCGTAAATTTGTGTCATTGGCTTGCAGCTTTGGTCAGGTGCTTCCTGCTTACAAAAGCGATTGTGTGCGCGGTCGTCATTTCTCCATAGCCCCAGTTATAAAGTTTGCCTTATTTCTCTCCGGTGAAACGGCATAATTCTGGACCGGCACATAAACACTAGATGAAATGACGAAATATTGCAGGCATGACACGTCGTCCGGCCTTTGCTATTAAGCAGCAATATGGCTTCTAGGTCAGAGCATCTCAGTGACTGGCTGAGGGGGCGTGATGTGATATGAACAGTTGGCGGGAACATTTAGCTCACACATCGGCTACTTTAGCCTGCGTAAATGAGACGTGATGTCACGGAAAAGCTTGCATATAAGGTCAGCAACCGTCGCCGTGAAACAAGGAAAAAGGTATCGTCGACATTCGGCGCCGTGAAATCCCCGTGAAATGAGTGCAGACGAAATTTCGAATGAAGCGGTTTAAAACTGTTCTAGCGAAAGAAATCCCTGTTTTGACTGTTGCGAAATCAGTCATGACGGAGGAAAAAAGAACGTCCCCTAATTTGTTTTCATGTTTGCCAACAGGGTACCATTTATTGGCTTGCATAACAGCAACGTAAAAAATAGTAAAATCTTGTTAATTCCAGAGAACATAGAGTTTCATAATAACAAACGCTAGAGGCACAATGGTTCTAGTGTCTAATCGAGCCTCCTAATGGCAGCTTCAACCCTCCCGGAGGCGGCCGTGCCTGAAGGATACGTGATTTTCGAACGTCGTCACAACCCAGTCGCAATGTTGACTTGACTCAAAGTACATTTGTTTTTAAATGCAAAAGGTAAAACCAAAAGGTAAGACCACTTTAAACAGTCTCAGGTGGTCGGTATTCATCCGGAGCCTACCACTACACGTGCTTCATAGCCCACGTGTACCTTTGGGGTGTGAAACGCAAAAAAGGTTTTGCGGTTTCCTCCAAGGGGCCATTTATGCAGGATAATATTATGATTAAAAAGGCCCCATTCACGAAAAGATACCCAGAGCAACTTACGGATTTCCCAAGAATTACCCGGCAGATTTTCAAAGCTGACTTCTTTAAAATCCACCAGGAGAACATTACAACTGATTTACAGGATGCGTGAGCATTATTTAAACGACTTAGAGTAATCGTTCAAAGCAATCATGTCAATCATTTAAAGTGATCGCCTGCGGGTTAGCGCCGTGGGCATAGTTTTTCATTCCGGTGGCGACAAACACAGCTTGGGGTTGAGAAAACGGAGAAACGCGGTTAAAATGCCTAAACGATATTTGCACAAGCAGCAGAAAAAGAATCTAACTAATGCTTGTTTTGGGCTTGTTGGCTATACAATACTTAAAAAACACAGGGCAGCGACGCGGACGAAATAAAGGAAAAAGAAAGTATGACCACTGTAGTGGTGCTGTACTAGCCCTGCCATAGCGGTGGAAAATGATTACCGCTTTTAATAATTCTTAGCACCGTCTGCTGCGTCACAGGTCTGGCCGCCGCCGTGGTCACTTCTTCGCAGCCACTGGAGACTGAGGGCCGAGGGTTCATTGGCGTATTCATGGGAGATTGGGGCCATTACTACACCAGGGTGGCCAATGCTGTTCTGGTGAGGGAGTGCGTTACCGGCGATTGTCGCCGGGATCAGGCCACACCCCAAGCCTTATTCTTCAATTCCATAAATACACGAATTTTTTGAAAATCAGGTGGGAATTGTCCCACACCGGGATTGGAACCACAGTCCCTCTGCATGCGAGGCGGATGATCTACTTCTGCGTCACCGCTTAACTCAGATAATAAATGGCACCCTACTATTATATCTGAAGAAGAAAGAGTATGACAGCTGCATTTTAAAGCGCCTACCTACGGGCATAAACATGTACGCTCACGAAAAGAGTTTAACTTAATTTGAGGACGATTCAGCGAGCAATGGAACGGAAGATGATAGGTGTAACAGTAAGGGACAAGAAGAGAGCGGAGTGGGCCAGGGAACAAACACGTGATAAAGAGATATCAGCAGAAATTAAGAAGAAATAGGTGTGGGCTGTGCGTGAAATGCGATGTCAAGATAACTATTAGTAGTTAAGGGTAACAGTGTATATCCCTAGAGAAGGCAAGTGTGGCAGGGGGCGGATGAAAGTTAGATGGGCAAGTGAGATCAAGAAGTTTGCGGGCATAAATTGGTCACCGTTAGCACAGGACCGGGATAATTGAATAATAATGCGAGAGGCCTTTGCCCTGCATTGGGCGTACACAGGGGGTGATGCTGATAATGATGATTTTGTAAATGTGATGCGGAATTCTATTGTGATTCTGGGCTACTTTATCGGTTCTTCTCCCGCGTGCGCAACTTTATTTTGGGCAACAGTGCCTTTTTGAGAACGGGCTATGCCTATAGCTCTGGCTACCTGCCTCAGTTCATCATCTATTCACCGCAAGCTGTGCCGCGAGCACGTAATGACGTCACAAGTTTTTGACGAGCATTGGAGACACATGGAACGTCCCCCCCCCTTATCCCTACCCCGGAGTGACGTCTCACCGATGTAAATGTGGTTCCCCCGGTCCGGTGCTGTTCTGTCGGCGAGATAAATGCGATCACATTGAAGTGCATGTTTCACGCGTGGCAGGGCACTCATGCTTCGGCTGGGGTATTCTGTTGAGTAAAGGAATCGAACTGTGCAATAATTGTAACACCAAAAATTGGGCTTGTACACCTTTACGGCAACATAATAATGTTTATTGCAGTTATAGAGAAACGTAACTGGGCATTAGCTGCGCACAGCCGCGTTCCATACTCAGGCAACCGAATATTGAAGGAATTTATATAGAGAAACGTAACTGCATACACATAATTATTTGGATATTATCTAATAACGCGGAACGTTAACAAGTAACCTTTCCAGATTTCTTACATGCAACCGTTGTTCAGTGTGATAGGGTAAATGCCGCTAAACATCGTGTGAAAGATAACCGCGACTACGACATTGGAAATTACAATCATACCGGTATGAGAGGACGAAGAAATTTTGATAGGTGGCAATGTCAGCGTGTAATCGAAAGTTCCAGAAGATATAGCAGTGATTTAAGGAGAGGCAGGCATCTGTGAATACAGGAAACACGTTTATAAAAGCGAAGATTCTATGCAACACTGATGATGATCGTCACGTCACAAAATTGCGCTGCAAGAAAGTAAACTTTACACAGTGGGATTGAGAAAACGCTGATGATGGTTATGACCGAAGGAATGATAAGTGCCCCCCCCCCCACAAAAAAAGGTTTAAATTGTCGATTTCGTACCTGGGTCCTTTGCGTTATGAATACTACGTCTATCTGACTTCGCCATTGCGACGCAGTCGAAGCAGTTTCCATTTAAAGCAAGCCTTTCCATGTCTCACTGATGGTGGCGGTGACGTTACAAATTCTCTGTTAAATCCTGCAGCCCCCAAGACAGCGAACAAATTCCTCACGAGGCAGAGGAGCTTTTGTACCTTGTTGCTGTTAGACGTGGGTGCGTTTGATTTTTCAAACGAAAGTGTTTTACTCCCGGATACACGAATATTTCGCTGACGTCATATCCATCACGAAAGTGACGCCAGTACAACGAAACAAGCGACCCGTAAAGGGTGCACCCCTGCTCAAAGGGTTTTTTTGCGGGGAAGCAATCTTTGGTACTAACGAGTACGTTACACTTAGGGTTGTTCTTTTTCGGCTTTTAGTATATTTTAACACGAAAGTGTTTGATGCTGCGGTACCCCAAGCTTTCACCGAAGTCATATCCGTCCCGGAAAGGATGCCAGTACACCTGGGCCGAAGCGACCCGCCAGCAGGACATCGCTCGCCAAGCCCACTAACAAGACAACCGCCGACACGCAAATTACGCTCAGCTGCAGATTTCGCTGCACATTTGGCTTACGTGTTTTACTGATTCCTATGGCAGAGGAATCAACCACAGTTTTTGATATTCTCTTCAGACATTTTTGTTTAAGGTTGTATTTCTTATTTGTTTAATTGCGGAAGTTGTTTAATTGCAGAATAAGGGGGAATTAAATGTGTAGATACACCCCGGATTTCCGAAGGAATCGGAGCAGAGGGCCATAATGTGGTCCTTGTGTCCACGCCATCAAGTCTGGCGGCCGTCCGGGGCGCGCCCCGCAGGTGGCGATGTGCACAGCGCGGAGGCTTCGCAGAGCAGGGCAACTCCACACCACGTGCTCTGCTGTAGCCTGGTCAACTGGAGCGGGGCAAAAGGGCAGGTGGAGTGGAACGGGGCATGGTATTGAGGAGACCAGGAACTCGTCACAGCTGGCGTGAGGGCGACTCCCAGGCGAAGACGTCTGAGCAGGACCTCATCTTGGCGAGACAACCTGCCAGGGAGATCTGTACCACGCGGGGGTATGAGAGCGCGCGCGGTGCGCCGTAGACGTTCTTTTGCACTGGCAAGGCGAACACCGTTTGACGAAGGTGCAAGAGGAGCTGGATAGTGCCCACGCCCGGGGTGTGTACCGGCATCTGCAGCCTGCATTGCGGGGTGGCTATTCCGTTAGCGCCATGGCACGCGCACACGACATGGATAAGTGTTCATTATTTCCTGGATTTCTAGCAGAAGTTCGTTGGACGTGAGAATTTTACGAAGCTCTCGAACAGCTGCCGACGAATCAGTGTAAATTGTACTCTGTGGTGAGGCGTGGTTGATTAGCAACGATGTGTGCAGCAGAGCATCCCGCACTGCAAGGAGTTCTCCATGCGTTGATTGGCCACTTCTCCGTTGTTATGTAAGTGCAGGTCACTGGATCGGGAGCCACAGTCGGGCAGAGTAGAGCCGTACGAAGTAAGGTATCGGAAACACTAGCGTCGACAAACATCAGCGTAGACGAAGGGCTACCAATCTCCATAGAAGGCGGAATCGGAGCACCAACTGTCCGGGGATGAATACGGGCAACAAGTCGTGTATCCGTTAATTGGTGGAACTTCCATGGGGGCCGTATATTGGTGTTTGATAGTGGTAGGGCTGGTGAACCGGTCATGTACGCTGCAAGAGCGTAGGAATCAGGGTCAAGGGCTTGTTTTTGAAGGCGGGCTTGTCGACGCTGATGCACTAGCTCATCAAACGTGTTGAGCTGCCCTTCCTGTTGCAGAATGCGACGGGGGTGAGGGCTGGAAGACCAGTTACAGCTCGCATAGCCGAATTGTTTATTGATTCGAGTAGTGCTCATTCTGACTTTGTAAGAAAGTGGAATTCTCTATCTTGCATCCTCGTTGAACGCTTCCCCTATTTCGTCAAAGTGGCGTGGCAGGGCGTTTGTGATGTCGGATCAAATGTTTCCATCTGCCGAAAACGCTATACGGGCTTACGAGGTTTTTTCAAGAACCTTTTCTTCTTCGGCGTCACAGGCGTGTGTAGCCTGGACTCATTCATCAGCAAATGAGCCCTTATTGCGCTGTGAGATTGTTATTTTGCACTGCCTGCGTTGTGTTCCGGTCACAGTGAAATTAGCGGTTTAGTCATAATGGCGTTTTGTATCACTCGCTCACATTTGCAGTGCTTATTTTCTATTGACGCAGCCTAGCTGGCGGCGTTGGTATTCCGCCGTTATTCTTCTTTCGCTTCATCATGGTTATTTGTAACTGGGAGACTCAGCACCTCTGCCATTTCTTTTTCTTTCGCACACGACAGGCACTCTGTAGCTGGGGCTTTCTTCGGCCTCGTACTTCATTACTTTGTGGTTGCAGTCGTACCGCTACCATTTTCTTAACGACCGCGGAGGCAGCAGCTCATTCCGGTAGTTTATCGCATTTATTGCGAAAGTACACCACTACCGAAAGCGGCCAATATTCTAGTTTTCCTGCGATGTAAGCTTACCACTCTTCCAATTTCCACATCTTAGTCAGGAGGATTTGAACGAGAAATCTGCCTACAGCTGCCTTCTTACGCCAAAGACCTATCCGATTCCCATTGCCGTGATGAGTTTTGCGTTAAAACAACGTAGGCGACTAAAGGGCAGCAACTGTTTCGGTCTGCAAATGTTTCGCGCTATTATAGTACGTGTCACGGAAGAAATCTTCTAAAGCGAAAGTGGCTATTACTTGTAAATGGCTATATCTAGTGCAGAAGGACGCGCAATCTTAAAAGATGCAATGTGACGCGTAAATCGCACTGGTTTGGATGGAAATTAAAATTTACTAGCATTTTTTCTTAAACGAGCCCGTAAAGACATACACGCTTGTCGAGGTACACTTATGTCTAGCCTGAAAAAATAAACACAACAGAGGTATATTGCGACTGCTTTTTCATATGGAATATGCATGCGGAAACGAAAAGTGTATGTTGGAAATTAGGATGCTTTCTGTGTTGTGGAATGTTTTTTTCTGCTGTAGGTATCAGTCCTAATAGCGTTCAACAAAGGCAAAGATATTCAGAAACCTAAGAAGTGTGCAGTCATTTAAACCAAGGTAGTGTAAAATACAGAAAACATGGCCACTGTAGGCTTAATTACAAATATCTACATTTAGTGTTCTCATTAGAAGAAAATAATACAAGACCTCGATATTTTTCCTTGTTTCACTTGTAACTAATGTGTAATATCGACGGTTGTCCTTAAGCAACCAAAATTTCCTAACGCCATGTACACCTCATCATTCGTGACAAATGCAAATGCAGCGTTTAGGTAAACAATGGAAATATAAATTCGGATATGATTTTGGAGGGATGCAGTAAGGTCGTAAACGTGGTGAGGAGTACACGTTCAGTGGAAAGCGCGATTTACAGCTGATAGGAAATACCTAAAGCTGTATTACTAGTTCGCAATGACTGCGCGAAATCAGTGCAGCCCTTACGCCGAATAGATATTACTCATATACGATTTTAGTTGCTGGAATGTCCTTTCTCAAGGTATTGCGGCAAATTGTTCGCATTTGTTTAATTGTGGGCGCATCCCTAACAAAACGGGTGTAGGGTTGCTGGCTCGGAATAGTGCAATATGTACGTCAACAAGTCTCGTGCGCCTGTGTCTACATTGAAAAAGTTAACTGCTTGCAACGAAAGTAGAATTCGAAGTGCATTACACCCCATTCGAACTTAAAATGTTTACCACAACAAGGTACCAACGTTCAATACCCTATTGAGAGAAAAATATAACAACTCAAAACTATACTTCTGGCGCCACATCAGGTGGAAATGTGTTAAAATGTCCACAAAAACCGTCCACAAAACGTTAAGGGTCTTTATGCTTCTGCGCTTCTTCTTCTATAGCCCTTTAGTTTTTTTTGCAAGTGATTTCTACATTGGCAAAAATTGTTAGATAAATTTGTTTGTGCTTCAAGGTTGTTAATAAAACTTTAACATAAAAGGGAATTTTTAAATCTTGGAGTTGATCTAATTTTTTGGAGTGCTGCTAAAAGGCGATTTGGTGGCAGGTATGTTAGAGGGCATGAAATGCACAACCATCATTGATGTTGAGAGCTCGTCGGGTCAAGTTTTTACTTATCAGATTTGCTTCTTTGTGTGCCCATCAAGAATAGCTGACATGAAGTAAGAAAGGAGTATATCTATCCAATTCAAATTTGCTGTGGTGAATGCAGGTTACATCTGCGACACTGAAGGACCATAATGCATGGGGCATTTTTCTTTGCTAAGGACACCTCACTACCGGTCACCTTGTAGTAGAAAAATTTAAAGCAGTTCCACTCAACGTCAAAGCTGTCACGTGTCGAGTAGTGGTTTTCAAGAGGGGCAGTGGCGTCGTACTCTGCTCTCTGCTACCACCGCTCTTTGTTCCTGTCTTTGTTATCCCTTGATTAATAGAACAATTATTTGTTTAATGAAATCCTGGAACAGCTCGCCCCATTTTGTCGATGTTTCATTTCTCCCTCATCCTAGAACAGCGCGAGCGGGAGTTCTTCCATTTCCCGGCTTTTTTTCACCTCGCAAGTGCTAGAGCGTTTCTGCGCTATTTCGAACGCGTAGTTGCAAGTTCCACCGTAACTCTTTTCTGCCTTACTACCGTAAAAAACAGCCTAACAAGTATTCCAAACTAGATAAACGCGTGGACTGCCTGTTAAGCACATATTTTACGCCTCAAATGCACGTCTAGCTTTCTTTGCCCTTAATAATAGGGAGCTCATGACAGTGCTAGCCGCTCCTTGAGTTTCGAGCAGTGCTGCCCCTATAATGCTCTTCTTCAAGTGTCCTTCTACCTTTTTGCCAGAAGAGTGAATTAAGGGACAAGCACGTGTCTTTTCCAAGCCTCCCTCTGGGTACGCAACGCGCCGTGACTCTGTTTGTTTGCCTGACGCCACGTGACGGCCGTGGCCAAATAGCGCGAGCGCTGACGGGCTACAACACGAGTCGAGCACTTATAGTGCTACCCACCTAAAAGCTCATACGACACTGCAGTTTAGAAAAGGAAGAGCTACTTTTAGATGCGACTACATCTCATTCACTCGCCTTGTCCCTCCATACGGCGTTGTCCGCACCCCCCCTTACACTATAAAATAATATGAGTTAGCGGCGCCCGGTTTCGATCCTACGAACCTGTGGGCGGAACGCGAGGTACATGGTGCTCTTCCCACTGCGCCACAAAGCCGAAACAGAATTAAATGCTACGAACGCGCCTTATATCCTTGAATCATTCAAACTACGTCAAGATGCTACTGATACAACGCATGATGAGGCAATGATTAACACTTGCAATAAAAGAAAAGAAGCTCCCACTTACAGCAACAATGATGGAGCAAAGGTCGTTGCGACAGCGAAGCCCCAAGTATACCACTTAGAGAGATTGACCAAGATTGGCCAATAAAACATAATAATCCTCATAAAATTAATTGATTGATTGTTGGGTTTAACGCGCCGACGCAACGCAGGTGATGAGGCGCGCCGTAGTTGAGGGCTCCGGATTAATTTTGACCACCTGGGGATCTTTATCGTGCGCCGAAATCTCGTACACACGGGCGTTTTTGCTTTTCGCCTCCATCAGAAAAGCGGCCGCTGCGGCCTGGAATCGAACCCGCGACCTCGTGCTCAGCAGCGCAACGCCTTCCCACTGAGCCCATGCGGCGGGTCAATCATCATAAAACATAATATCATACGCATTCCCGACACGTTTCACGCGATTTCAGAATCAATCCAACGGCAACACCATTGGATTGTGTCGCATGGATTGTGCCCCACGATGCGTCGCATCTACACAGGGTTCCCCTCGCGGAGAGGTGGGCACAATTTTCAACTACGTGTTGTGTAGGGCCAATAGTAATATAGATTCTGTCAGCTTCATGCAGTTACGAATGTTTAGTCAGAGCGGTGTTTTCACAATTATTCTTATTGAGAAATACAGCCGCGCAAGGTATGGATGTATGTTAGGATGGCTTGATGCGGCCCGCGCCAATACCTTTGCTGCGCTGCCGTTTCAAGGTCCTTTGAATGGCCGTCGCACCAGTTGTCTACCCAGGGTAGCATTGTAAATACAGTAAGAGCTCATGATTTCGAGCCACAAGGGACGCCATGTGAGTTGAAATTAACGAAATATGAATATAATTAGAGGGAACAATAACCAGAGTACACTGCATTTGGGAATCAGTTGGACATTTGGATGCTTTCATGGGTGAAAAAGCCGGTAATTTTGGCATGCCTTTTGTCCTTGCAAGCGACTGTCAGAACGTTTTACTCTATTGAACGAATGTCGCGGGAAGCTTCGTCTTGGTCTTTTCGAACATCGAGGAAGAGAGAGGAGGTGTTCGATCCGGCCTTGAATTCTGAGCGGACGGCAGCGCTATGCTATGTTGTTGTATTCATTGTCCTCGATGGAAGTGACAGATGGCGCCCCTCTTAAAGTATTTTACGGTCCGTCGATCAGCGTACCACAAACAGGACGGCGCCCTTATCTGTAGTTCGCAGTGATAGCGTTTTCGAAAACGTCCTCTTTGTGAAATTTTGTTTCGTTCTGGCCTATTTTGCGTTATTCCTTCTACGCAGGCTTCTCCGTAATCCCATATCATTGGTGCGTTTCCCTGGCCATGTGGCAAGTGATAAGGTGCCGCCGCGATTACGCGTAGTTCCAATTATCTATGGCCGAACTTATTCGGCTTCAAATTAACGAGTGTCTGTATACATACACCTCAATGACCCTTGGCGCAACCGAATTGTAGAGTTTGAAGTACCCAGAAACTTGAATTAATGATCCTTAAAACTGCGCATACGGACGGGACACGAGAAAGAGACAGGACGGGCGTCCTGTGTCTTCTTTTTTTGCCCCGTCCGTATGCGCAGTTTCTAGTATAAGTATGATGAACCCAGTAGCCCAACAACATGCTTCATTGTTTTATAGAAGTTCGATTTAACAAGCTTTCACTGTAGATAGTGTTCTGGTGTCAGCTGAAAGTTGTCGTGTTGCACAGGCTTTAGTCATTCAACTTCTACTACGCGTGCGCATAACCGGTGATCTTTAATCTCCCGCATGAGCTCTTTAATGCTGGTTAGGAGTGTTAGTCGTACGTTCCAGTCGGAGTAATTTCATCTGGCGAAGGCTACCATTTCAAGTGCTCGAGAAGCGAGGGCAACGATAATAACTTTTTGGTTACGCCGTAGCGTCATCCCACGTCACCCCAGGACATGACGGCCCATTTGAACTGCGTGAATAGTGACGTTACCCTACTAACGGTGTCACGTGTGGTGTAATGAGGTCCACTAACGTTATGAAAATAAACAGCGGCGCGCCACTTAACGGGGATAAACACATGAGTGCAGGACAAGGGGAAGGAGTTTTTCGTGCTCCTGTGCCCGTGAATTGGCGCGCAGCTGTTTATTTTTAAGAAGGACCATTTTCAACTCGTCTAAGTATGAACCCTTTCCACTAACTTTGTTAGGCTCACTTCGTGCCCTTCAGTGACGTAGCAGAAGGTGCCGAATTGCTGAACCTTAGAGTCGAAAGGACACAAACTCTACCCGGTTGTGTGTTGGCATGAAAAGAGCACACGTAGAGTAGCAGGTAGTACTGAAGGGCTTGTCCGCACTGCCTATCTTCAATTACAGAGCAAAAGGCTGGACAAAGGAAGAAACACACAACACAACACAACAGAGAAGCTGAAATGTTGCAGGGAATATGCACTACATAGGGCACTTTTGATGACGCAGGTCGATTCGGTAGCTTCCCACTTTGTCGTCGGTTTCATGAGCGAAATCAGAAAGCACACGCCTGCGTCTCCACACAAGAAATCGGCGAGGATCCGCGCTGAGGAGAGAAGAAAAAAAGGCAAGGTGGGTTGAAAGCAGTGTTGTATGGAACGGCGTTACAAGAAACGGCGTTCCTGGAAATAGTCCGTTTTTTGGAGGAACGGAGGAACGCCACAGCTCGATTAAGGGTCGGTGGAACTGTAACGGTAACTCGTTAGGTTTTTAAAATAGGGGCAGGAACGGCGTTCCTGCCGTTACATCACTTGGATTTGGCTGTTTTTGATGCCAAGGCTCGAATACAAATATCCACAAGTCGCTACTTGCCCGCACTTCAGCCGTAAGTGCTTTCTCGAAGGTGAAAGGCAGAAGAATACCCACGCAGCAGGCCGCAAATTGTGCTTGCTTTCATGCTGGTTGAACTGACGCGGCGTTCGACGGGTGAACTGCGTAGCCACGAGAGTGCTTTTCACATTTCATCGCTTTTCTGGGGAGGCCAGGACGCACGTCTGGCCGATGGAATTGTTCCCTGGCGGGGAAAGATTGTATAATACGGGATCCGGAGATTTTGGTGTCGGACATTTACGCGCCGGACGTTTCGGTGCGGACGTTTCTGTGCACGGACATTTGTGCACGACATCTTGGCCCAGACATTTTGAGTCACGGCAGGTGCCAGGCATTCTCTGAACATTTTAGCTAATATTGTAATTTCGTTACTTGATATGATTTTACGTTCGAGACTTGTGCTTGCGCCGGCGTGCATGGAAACGAACGGTAAACCCTGGCGGATCATTGCCACCCAGAATCCAATTTCTGTAGTAGATCGTAAAAATTAACGTTGTTAATTTGCCTCCGTTCAACTTTTATTTTTATTTTAACATTAGTGAACAACCTTACCACTTTAAGTGTTAGCAAAGCGCTTTGCTTTCACTTCACCCAACGGTGCAAGGCGCTGCTGCTTTTAGTCCATCCTCCGCCCCCCCACCCCCCCTACTGCAAAACAGCCTCGAAAAAAAAAAAGAGAAAAACGAGGTAGATTAAGCGCGTGTGCATTCCGTTTTAATTATTTTCTCAATCAATCTTGTATTCCTTGCATTCGGTGTTGGTTCTACTTAACACTAACCAACCAACGATCGCACTTCCAGTGGCGTTACTTAGGGGAGGGGAAGGCTGAGCCCCGTCGGCTACCAGCCCGCTTGGTAGAGAGAGAGGGGTGTCACTTGAGGTTCATCATTGCGTCAACTGGACTTCAAAAACTAGAAGACGACTGTTGCCGCTCTCGTCACACTAGCCTATTTATTTTTTTTGCTCCTTATAATGTGAGAAAGCGGTGTATGCCTGGGGTGTCCATGATCATAGGGCGACTGAAGGCGAAGAAAGAGCGATTCCTGGAATCATACCGATTCGGTCATCGGTATGACCGCGACGAGCGGAAGGGCGCAGCAACAAACGATAGTGCCCATTGTGCTCTGAGCGGCTTTTTGGGTGGCTTTTTGTTGCCCATTATAGAGGTTTTGGTGAGCTCCTGGTGGATGTAAAGCTTTTTCCTGCATCACTGCGGTGAGGCTTCGGAGATCATGAGCTGCGCCACGCATGTAGTATTTTCAGGGGAAACCGAAAATAATATGACTGAAAAAGAAATCTCGTCGAGATTCGAGCGGCGGGGAGGGGGCGGGGGGAGGGCGCTAGGAGAAAGAAATAAAAAGTGGTGAATGTAGGCATGTAAACATTAAATGTAGTTGGTTGGTGTAGTTGGTTGATTATTTATTTATTTATTTAAAATTCCTTACAGGCCCCTTTACAGGGCATTGAGTAAGGGGGGTAATTGGTGAAGTGTTACAGATCATACAAAGTTGATTAATGCGTTACAAAGCATAGCAGCACAAAGAATTGCGACGAGGTTTGCAATAAGTTGAAGTTAGCAGGCGACAACAAGAAGAAGAAGAAAAGACGTTTTCATAGTGCACACGCGACAAAGTGAACCGATACAATCATTATGGTATATGAAGGCGACATCAACCAAAGATAGCTAGCTGGCTTTACCGACCCAAAGGGCACCAATTAGAGTTTATAATTTGCAGAACACACAATAGAAAAATCACCAGAAAAAAGGCATAACCTATGCCCATACGCCGAAAACATTTCCAGTATGCAACAATCATAATCGGGCACAAAATGCGACACTGAAAAGAGAAAAGAAAAGGATAAGAAAGCACTAGCTGTGCAACAGAGACGACAGGTTCTGTGGTCTTCAGGTACATTTTTGGGGGGGTACACAGGGGGGAATACAGGGCATGACAGGAAAAAAAAGGAAAAAAAAAGAATGAGCAGAACAGTGGTAAGACCTTATTGCGAAAAGAGAGTAAGCAGCAACTGACGGAAAGAATTATTGTCTGATACAGATGCGATGTTATCTGGAAGACCATTCCACAAACGTATGGCGCGAGGAAGGGCAGATGAGTTGAACGCATCAGTTGCCCCGTATAATCGCGTGAAACTGAAGTGATTATGCAACCTACGTGAAGTAATGGAAGGAACATCGAGCTGAAGTGGGAAGGGTCTGTTGGTGTGCACGTATTTGTGAAAGAGGCAAAGAAGGGAAATGTCGCGACGAGTGCTCAGGGGTTGAAGAGAAAGGTTGTTTTTAATTTGCGTTATGCTGCTGTGATAGTCATGATTGCGTGAAATGAAACGGGCCGCCCTATTCTGAATCGCTTCAAGCATGTTAATTAAGTAGTTGTGATAAGGGGACCAGATAGGAGCGGAAAATTCAAGCTGTGGGCGGACAAAGGTTTGATAGGCTAATTGACGGACGTGAGTGGGACAGCTATGTAAATTACGGCGTAGATATCCTAAAGACTTGGAAGCTTTCGCGCAAATGGTGGTGATGTGGTGAGACCAGGAGAGATTGGGTGTAAAATGGACACCAAGGTACTTATAGGAAGATGCCTGTGACAGTGCGGAATTATTGATAGTGTAGCGGAAGGTGTAAACGTTTTGCTTTCGCGTAAAGGAGATTATTTTACATTTTTCCGTGTTCAGGGACATTAACCATTTGTTACACCAGTCATTAATGCGGTGAAGGTCGCTTTGTAGAGTTAATTGGTCGTCGGAGGAAGATATAGGACTATATATTATGCAATCATCTGCGAAAATTCGCATGCAGGATGATATGTTAATTGGCAAATCATTTATATAGATTAAGAACAATAGGGGACCGAGGACGCACCCTTGTGGTACGCCAGAGGTTACATGGGAAAGAGGGGAAGGCGAATTGGTAATTACAGTAAACTGCTGACGAAGTGAAAGAAAGTTACGAAGCCAAGATAGGGTTAGAGAGTCTAATCGGAGGGCAGATAATTTAGAAATCAGACGGCAATGGGCTACACGATCGAAAGCTTTAGAAAAATCGAGAAAGATACGGTCAGTCTGAAGGTTACTGTTCATATTGGAATGCAGTTTAGTTGTTAGTTCTAGCAGCTGTGTTTCACAAGAAAAACCCTTTCGGAATCCGTGTTGGTTCTGAAAGAAGAAATTATTTGATTCTAAGTGTCGGAAAACATGTGAAGCGATTATGTGTTCAAGAAGTTTGCAGCATATACATGTAAGAGAAATTGGACGGTAACTTTCGGGTGAATGCTTATTGCCGGCTTTAAACACAGGCACTATTTTACCAATTTTCCAGTCAGAAGGGAGTTGACCTGTCGCCAAAGATTGCCTGAAAAGGTGATACAAAATTTTAACAGAAACGGAGGCAGTGTTTTTAAGAATTTTAGAATTGATGTTGTCGATGCCGGCTGAAGTGGATAGCTTGAGGTTATTAACTAGAAGAGCGATACCCTCGGCAGTTATTTCTATCGGTTCCATGTAAGCAATGTCAAGTTCGGGGACGTATGGTACGTCGGAATGGTCTTCCAGGATGAAAACGGATGAAAAAAATGCGTTAAATGCTGATGTGCAATGACTATCTGAAAGGGGGACATGGTCGTCATCTAGCAAGGATATTTGTTGTCCATTTTGTTCAGGAGAAACAATGGTCCAGAACTTCTTAGAATTTGATATCAAGAGGGAAGGTAGATCGACAGAGTAATATTTATGTTTAGCAGATTGTACGGCCGAACAGTAGTTTTTCATAAAGATTTTGTATGCCTGCCACGCAGAGGGCGTGTCATGGCGTTTAGCTGTGCGGTATAAACGCTTCTTTTTATTTCTAAGTTGCCTGAGAGATTTCGTAAACCACGGGTTTGATTTATCGTTTTTCACTTTTACGAGAGGGACATACTGATTTTTTAGTGCACATAGTTTATCTCTGTACAGCACCCAGTTATCATCTACTGAACGACGGTCAAAAAGTGGTAGGAATGTGTCAGAGTAAAAAGTATCGAGTTCGGAGTTAATTTGGCAGTAATTGGCCTTACTATAATCGCGAATTTTTTTGTGGTCCGTGCCGGAGAAAGGTAGCGGAATGTTAAGAGTTACTTGGAGGAGGCTGTGATCGCTAAAACCATCTATGTTAAGAACGGTACCTACTGTTTCAGGAACTGTCGTAAGAATTAGGTCAAGGATGTTAGAACCGCGCGTGGGTTGGTTCACTATTTGAAATAGGTTAAAATCTAACGCAAGGTTTATAAATTCTGTGGAACTGTGGCAAGAGGAAGACAAGTGGATACAATCTATTTCGGGAAAGTTGAAGTCGTTGAAAATGTAGATGGCGTCGGTGCGACATAACTTGGTGGCCTGGGTTATGCTACTGGGCAAGTCATCTACAAATGAATGGTAACAATCAGGGGGGCGGTAACAATTGCCGATAAGTAGTGTGGTGAACTTCGTAACACAGGCTACCCAGATCATTTCTAAATCAGAGTGAACATTGATAGCGTATGATTGCACAGACTTTCTTACTGCAAGAACTACACCTCCGCCACGCCTATTTTTACGGTCATTTCGGTATATTTGGAAGTTGTTACGATCGGGAAAAATTTCATTATCGGTGATATCTTGGTTAAGCCACGTTTCAGTAAGGGCGAGTATGTCGCAGTCGCTGTCATCTGGAAATGAACAGACCAAATCCCGTTTCGGCATTAGGCTACGGATATTAGTAGATGATAGCGATAATGTTGGAATGGTATGAAGTGAAGTCACATTGGGATCATGCAAGGACTTGTTCGACCTTAGCTATCTGCTTGATAGCACAACTGCGTCCGTGTTGATGTCATAGACGTATGTTTTTTTATCAATGTGCAACCTGTCAACTGAAACTTTGAAGGCCTTGTTTTGGGCTTTGGCAAAGCCCACCAATTTGCGCCTGGCCTGTCGCGTCGCCGGCGAAAAATCTTCGCCGATTGAATACGTCGTACCTTTTAGTTTCCATGCAGATGACAAAATCTGCTCTTTATCTTTGAAGAAGGTTAGTTTGGAAATTATGGGTCGGTTTTTTCCCTCGGTGAACTTGCCAAGCCTGTGAACCCGTTCAAACTGTGAACTAGTTGTTGTTATTTCGAGTCGTTCAGAGCAAAAGTTAATTATTTTTTCCTCGGCGTCGGCCCATTCCTCTGTTTCGCTATCTTCAATTCCAAAGAAGAGAAGATTAGACCGCCGCTGCCTATTTTCAGCATCGTCACATCTAGACGTGATTTCCGTCAACCGATCTGAAACTTGCAGCAGAGCATTGCCAGTGGATCCTTCGGCGTTATTTTGCAAAGCTAGTGTTGCCTCTAGGGCAGCGATTTTAGCATGGAGTAATTTAATCTCATTTTTAGTCGTTTCGTGCTCGCCACTTAGTCGTTTTAGGTCAGCCGACATCACGGCGTGATCAGCTTCAAGTTTTTTTACTGTTTCTAATGCAGAAGCAAGCGAATCAGCTTCAGCCTTACTCATTGGTCCCGGATTCGACTCGACGTCCCCGGAAAGCATAAGCAATGTTTTCAAGGCGTCAGAACACAACTTCTTCGGCAAACACAACACTCGCTTCAGTACATCGCAAAACTCTGGTGGGCACGAAACCGCAATGAGACAGGGATGACTACACTTGGTACAGGAAGCACCCTTCATATAACTAACCTGTAACATCAGTGGTCGTGAGTCACCCATCCCAGATGCGGCGCCGTACCCAAAGTAGGCGGCTGAAGGATGGCGCTTATATGCTCCGCAGTTGACGTCACGAGCCGATACGGAAGTTCCGCGTTGCCAGATTGAGGCGCCGATTTCATCCAAGTTTGGCCTCGGAAGGGTTTCGGTAGGCCAAGGAAGAGGCAGGCGGTCGGTGCCAGTCAGCTCGCAGGATCCGGGGACCCAAGAGCAAACAGCCCAGATGACCGCAGCCTGTAACATCAGTGGTCGTGAGTCACCCATCCCAGATGCGGCGCCGTACCCAAAGTAGGCGGCTGAAGGATGGCGCTTATATGCTCCGCAGTTGACGTCACGAGCCGATACGGAAGTTCCGCGTTGCCAGATTGAGGCGCCGATTTCATCCAAGTTTGGCCTCGGAAGGGTTTCGGTAGGCCAAGGAAGAGGCAGGCGGTCGGTGCCAGTCAGCTCGCAGGATCCGGGGACCCAAGAGCAAACAGCCCAGATGATCGCAGCCTGTAACATCAGTGGTCGTGAGTCACCCATCCCAGATGCGGCGCCGTACCCAAAGTAGGCGGCTGAAGGATGGCGCTTATATGCTCCGCAGTTGACGTCACTAGCCGATACGGAAGTTCCGCGTTGCCAGATTGAGGCGCCGATTTCATCCAAGTTTGGCCTCGGAAGGGTTTCGGTAGGCCAAGGAAGAGGCAGGCGGTCGGTGCCAGTCAGCTCGCAGGATCCGGGGACCCAAGAGCAAACAGCCCAGATGACCGCAGCCTGTAACATCAGTGGTCGTGAGTCACCCATCCCAGATGCGGCGCCGTACCCCATGTAGGTTGGTTTTCCCGAACAGGATGGGTGGAATTTGTATGCAAACCCGTACGCGCGTAATCAACATTTAGGACATTAGAAGCTGCGGCTGTTTTCAAAAAGGCATGTTCTTTGGGTTTGATAGCAGACTCTGGGTCAAACTCTGGGTCAAATCAAACTCTGGCTTTGATAGCAGACACCCAGCAGTACTGCCTCCGCTACAGCGCGGCAGATTAACCAAAGAACTGCAAGCTTCGAGTGAACATCTATTATTGAACAGGATAGGCGCTTATGGACAGCAATGAGTGCGCCCCGCCACATGGTTGTTTTCAGTCGTTCCGGAAAACAACAAAATCTGGCAAGTCGGCTAGGACTTCATTGTCTGTGACGTCTCTGCTAACCCCGTTTCTGTCAGAACGAGCATGTTGCTGTCCGATGACTATACAAGATTCCATGCTACCTCGCGTTTTGGAAGGGAGATACGTATAATAGAAAAGGAAAGATTAAAGAAAAGGAAAGGCTACACTGGGGTGTTGTAACATTGACACGTTTTGTGTTTGTTAGACACAAAACGTTTGTTAGACTCGGGGTGATTGCTAGGAAATTTCTTTACAGATAGGGATGGTTCGTTGAAAATTTATCGTTTTTTACCAAAAAATAAATTCTTTTACCGCAGAGAGAACGGTTCTGATTTGGTAGGGGCAAGTGCGACAAGGAGTTTCCGGGCTTTTCGAATATATTCGGAAAAATCTTCCCCAATACTAAAATTTGTACCTTTCAGTTTTCTTCCATTCTAGAGAATTTCTTCTTTGGTTTTAAAGAAGGTGAACTTGGCTATTGATTTGATTGATTGTAGGGTTTAACGCGCCGATGCAATGCAGGCGATGAGGCGCGCCGAAGTGTAGGGCTCCGGAATAATTTTGACCACCTGGGGATCTTTAATGTGCCCCGAAACCTCGAACACACGGGCGTTTTCGCTTGTCGCCTCCATCTGAAAAGCGGCCGCAGTGGCCGCGAATCGAGCCCGCAACCTCGTGCTCATCAGCGCAACGCCTTAGCCACTAAGCGACTTTATTTTTTCTCTTTATTGCAATATTTAAGTACAAAAGAAGCGCCATCAAACTAAACACAGCAACGGTAAAACTGCTAGTCATCACCTTGCCAGTACAAAAGCGACTGAAATTGTTTCAGTTTGGTCAATGTTTCCATCACAGGCAACAACTCCGGAGGCTCGCCAAACGGTCACACGTGGGAAGAACTTGCCAGCCACGCATCCATCCGAAATCCCGAACATCAGAAGGAAGTGCCGCCGATGTCAGCTCATGCCAACAAATTCCTCGTGATCTTGCTATCTGTTGATTATCTAACTAGTTTACTGCCGATTTTTTGCACAATTTGCTTGCCTAAATTTCCGTAAAATGTAGGCTTGGAAAGGTATACTGCACGTTTCTCAGTGTTTTGAAAACACTGGCACAAAATGGCGGTGACTGCACGACAGAGGGACAGGCAATGCGTTCGTCATATATCATTGAGCGGGAAGTTCCCAGAAAGTACTCGAGCAGCGCCCTCCCAGGGTACTCAGTTGCGTCCGCAAGGTTGAACACTGCGCGAACGGCAAGCACGCCACACATCGTTTGCAAGCAAGGCAGACTGAAACCACCTATTGACTTGGGTAGTCTCAACAGCGCAAGCGACACTGTTTCTGTCTGGCCCGCCCAAAAGAACGATCCAAACTTCGTGGCGAACCGCCGCATGAAATGGCGCGGCGGTTTCGCTACGCGTGCTACATAAAAAAGCGCTGCCGAGACGGATGACTTAATCATGTAACTGCGCTCTGTGAGGAAAAGTCTGAACATTGACGCAACCGCAAGACGCTGCTCCGCGGTCTCGAGGACGTGCTTCCACGTGTTGCGCGCCACTTCACCCTAGGACTGGAAAACCACACCAAGTACTCGAACACTTCGGTACATCGGCGTCTGGCCCGCCAGACCAGACGCCGATGTACCGAAGCGCACCGCCAGACTTTTGCCCCTATCAGTCCAGCCCCACACAGCTCACCGTACTCATAAAATAGCCACATAAACACTTGGTAGCTGTCCACGTCCCGAATGAACAGGGACACATCGTCCGTATACCCAGAAACCTTCACGTGCCCTCTGCCTGGCAACGAGAAGCCGCGGATGGTGGTGTTTGCATCAATACGGCAGAGCAGCGGGTCTAGACAAATGACAAAGAGCAGAGGCCCCAAGGGGCAGCCCTGCCTCATCCCACAGGTGACAGAGAACTGACTACCTAATAGTCCGTTGAAAAGAAGTCTAACGCTCACGTTCGAGTACAGCAGCTCAAGCATTGTTACAAAGTCGGCAGAAAAGCCGTAGTTACGCAAAACGCCTGCCAGGTATCGACGTTCCACTCTGTCGTAAACTTTCGGTTTATCTAGGGAGATGAAGCAGCCAGAGGTGCCAATATTCGTCGCATAGCTGAATAAATCGCGCAGGACGAGAAAATCGTGTGACTTGTCAAGCTACACGTTAGCGCTTGGCTGATAAAATTGGGTGAAACGGCACTGGTGCGTCTAGCTAAAATGGATGCTACGATCTTGTAGTTCGTGTTGGGGAGAGTGTTCGGTCGATACGCCTGGGGCTGCGTAGGATCCCCACGTGGCTTCGCGATCACGACTACGCAACCTACATGGAAGAATCTACGCGACCTACGTAAGGATCTACACGGAAGGATCTACGTGACCTACACGGATCTACGCGACCTACACGGAGAAAAAAGCCGTTCACACGTCTAGAGGGTTTTTTCCCGGCCCTGAATGGCCGGCAAAAACCTCTTGTAATACCCAGCAAGAATCCGTCAGGCCCAGGCGCCGACAATGTTTTGTCGAATTGTCAGGCCCAGGCGCCGACAATTCAATGGTTTAACACACTCGCCCAGCTTGTCAGCTCTCCGGAAGCACACAGCGAATCAACAAGGTGATCTGGTACACACGGAAGCAGCCCACAAAACGCACTAAGCGTGTCCTCAACATCCTCTCCATCACACGACGCGTTCTCGGTCAAGAAAATGGTGGCGAAATGTCCCACGAAGACCTGGGCTATATCTCCAGCCGTCGTTCTAACGGACGAGTCAGCGAGTGTAACCTGTGGAACAGTAGCTAGACCGCCCTCGTCAAGCGAGCCTCCTCTAATATGACTTAGTACAGAGGGGTCCGAGACGGGCCTGCCCAAGGTCTGCGCACGGCTCGCCGCTTGCGATGATTGCCGTAACAGGGACTCTTAGCGTACCTTTAGCAGGTTAACATAGTTCCGCATAGCGAAGGTTAAGGTTCCCCTTCTCTGTACAATGCCAAGCCTCCACAACGTGTCGTTAATCGCGGCCGTGATGCGCGCCTTGTGCGCACAACCCTTCTTTTCTAAAAGCACGCGCCTGTGGTACTTCAATCATCCCATGGCAGAAAACCGAACTAGCACAGAGCAGTCAACGAAGCATTAAGTGCTGCTGAAATTTCCGTGTCGGTTAGCAGACGTTCGTCCATCCCCCACATCTGGTGGCGGGGCGCACAGTTGCACAGGTTATGCGTCGCTAACACGGGTGGTGGTCGGACACGCGACGAGCCCCTGTTGGGAAGAAGAGGACGGCACAGCATTCCACGTAGCAGCATAGTCTGTGTGGAAAGTAAACCTTATCTAGCCGACTGACAGATTGTCCCCTTTCCCAAGTAGCGACAAACCTGTCGCCGTGGAGCTGCACCCACGCATCGGACAGATCGAAGTGACCGATCAGGTCCTTTAACTACGTGCACCGCTATAGGATCGATATTGCCCACCTCCCCATACATCACGCTGAAGGTCGGTTACAGAAATAAAATCTCCCACCAAAAATGTTGGGTAAGGTTCAAAAACGAATGCGTCGAGGGATGCGAAAAAAGAGGAAGGGTCAGAGTGTTGCGCGGGTGCGTACACAACAACAGCACGGGCGCGACGAGAAAGCTAGAAAAAATCCACTGCAATCACGCGCCCTCCGATCCCGTAGGTACAATGGGCGTTGCGGCTCAAGCTCTCGCGCAGAAATACAACCCCTATGCCCGAAGCCATTCTGTCCGACAAGGTGAATAACGCTTGCACACAAAAGCGCTCGCTCAAACGAAAGAACGACGAGTTAGGGGTAAATGAATTTTATTATAACCACAAATGACAACAAAGCTTGCGGGGTCACGATGAGAGTGCGTGTACGTATTCAAACAAAACACAAGTTTTAAGAAACAAAAGTGGTTGGGATTCTTTAAATACAGACAAAAATACGTAAAATTTTTCTCAAAAACATTTTTGATATCAAAAACGTATTAAGCGTGCGGTGACGAGGCTTTTTTGCCAATTGGTTTTACAGTGAACATTTGAAAATTATATGCTCAAGTGTAGTTTTGAGTACAACTGATAATTATAAAATATTATATAGCTTTTTTAAGAGAAATTGTGTAAAGCAAAATAATCTATACCTCTAAAAAGAAGTGCCCGACTGACTGACTGACTGACTGAGAGACTGACTGGCTGACTCATTAACGCCCAGACAAAACTGTTTTGTCTAGAGACCTCAAATTTCAAGAATATATTTCCGTCATTGCGTAGGCGCTTACTGAGGCGGGAGGGATTTTCGGAAATTGGACGCATAGCGGAGGAAACAGTGGAAATTGTGTTTTCGTTAATTCGTGTTTATCTAGCGCCCCCGCTCAGATAACAAAGTGGCTTTTGTTGATATGTGTGCACCTTAAGAATATCTAACAAGTAGTTTTTAGGATTTCGCGCTAACCAACACTATCGTGGTGATTCCACATTCCGGAACAAAATCGGTGTTTCTAAAGATTCTCCAATAAATCTTTCAGTGATTCATTTAACCAATTTATTTTTGCGAAAATAACTTACTGATACAAATGCACAAAACCTGTTTTAGGATTGCGCCTGGCGACACCGCTTACAGGAACTAATACTTTTTACGAATCACACGCCTGAGGAGCCAAAAAGGCCTAACAAGTGATGTCCACGCCTGGCCAAACTGCCGGTTTAAACGGCTTCAAACTTCATGAGCACATTTTGGTTACCGTGATGGAAAGCAACGTTGACGAGAATTTTTAAAATCACGCCAGGGAGAGAGTGAAAAGCTGTGAAAAAGTTTTTCAGATAATTATTTTTTCACCAGCTCCAACCCGGATCCCCAGCAACATCTGGCAGACCGGGCAAGACAGGCTGCCAAGACCCAGGGCTTCCTGGACTGAGGAGGTCCCCCACCTGGTGGTCAATCCGACAATATGGACTGCTCAATTAAATGTTTATTCCTCCTCCTCGTGCGCAATTCGAGATATTCAACCGGTTTTCGTTGAGATAGGTGTCTTACTCAGATATCTAAACACCGTTCTGCAACAATAGAGAGTTTTAGCTAACCGTTTGCGACGGTCCGCTCCGGTATCGGCGGCACGTTCAGCGCAACCGGAGCCAATGCCGTTCGCGGCCGAGCGCGCCACGCATGCGCAATGGTGCTCCCGCTCGCTATCGGAGCGGAGCGGACTGTGAAAGACGGTCAGCTAAAACTCTCTATTGTTGAATGATACCAACCTAACAGGGGCAACCAGAATTTTGGGAAAACAGTGTGTTTTTACACATTCCTCAATGACAACACCGCGAGTTGATATATAAATGCGTTTATGGTTGCGAATGCTGCCCATCGAATTGCCCAGAAACCGATTTGAGGATTTCGTCCTAACATGCGGATAAAAAGTCAAACGAGTTGTTTTAATTTAGACCACTCTGAACGTGAAATTAAGTAGAATATTTTCGCGTTCGCATAGCGCTCGCCATCTGTTGGCACTTTCTTACACCACGCGCCTTCCGGAGGAGCCCTGTCATCTATACCTAGAAAATGAAGTGCACGACTGACTGACTCACTGACCGACTGACTCATCAGCGCCCAGCCAAAACGGTTAGGTCTAGAGACTTCAAATTTCGCGAATACATTTACATCATTGTGTAGGAGCTCAGTACGGCGGGATTTTCGAAAATTGAACACCTAACCGAGGAAAAAGTGGAAATTGTGTTTTCGTAAATTCGTGATTACCTCCTTCCTGCGTTCAGATTTTCAAGCGCTTTTTGGTGATATCTGTTGCCCTTAAGAATATCTAAAAAGTATTTTTTTTTTAATTCCGCCTTAACCAACACTATCGTGGCAATTCCGCATTCCGGAAAAAAATTGGCGTTCCTTAAGATTCGCAAATAAATCTTTCATCGATTCATTTATCCAACTGATTTTTTTCTAGAATATGTTACTCATACAAATGCAGACAACCATTTTTAAGGATTTCCCCGGCGACGGTGCTAAGGGGTCAAATTCTTTTTTACAAATGAGATGGCTGAACAACCAAACAGGCCTAACAGGTGATTTCCACGCCTAGCGAAACTGCTCTCTCAGACGGCTTCAGATTTTATGAGCACATTGTGATTATGGTGTTGCAGGTCAGTATTGCGGAAAATGTTAAAAATTCCACAATTGCGAGAGCGAAAAGCGGTAAAGTAGTTTTTAGGTATTATTTCTTTTGAGGCACACCATTTGAGATATTGAACTGGTTTTTGTTGAGATAGGTAACTTATTCAGCTATCTAAACACTGTTCCACAACATTTTTCTATGACTAGCACCCAATAAGAGGCATAAAGAATTTCGGAAAAACACTGTGTTCGTACACATTCGTCAATAATTCCACAGCCAGTTGATATACCCCGGTGTATTCGTCTGTGCTTGTGAATGCTACCGATCCTATTGCCTAAAATTTATTTTAGAATTTTTTCTAACATGGGGATAAAAAGACAAGCGAGGTGTTTTTTTTGCACCCATCTGGATGCGGAATTCAGTAGAATTTTCAAGTGTTCGCATAGCGCTCGCCACGGGCCTACCGTAGCAGCCCTGTCATTTCTACGTACAAAGGCAAATGCGAAACTGAATAACTGACTGACTGACTGTCTCATCAACGCCCAGCAAAAACTGTTATGTCTAGAGACTTCAAATTTCGCGAATACATTTTCGTCATGGCGTATGCGCTCACTAAGGCGGGATTTTCGAAAATTGCTCGCCTAACCGAGGAAAAAGTGGAAATTGTGTTTTCGTAAATTCGTGTTTACTCAATCCCCCGTTCGCTTATCAAAGTGGCTTTTCTTGATATGTGTGCCTTTTAAGAATATCTAACAAGTAGTTTTAGGATTTTGCGCTAACCAACACTATCGAGGTGATTCCGCAATCCAGAATAAAATCGCTGCTCCTAAAGATTCTCCAATAAATCTTCAACTGAATAATTTAGCCAATTTATTTTTGAGAAAATAGATTACTGATACAAATGCACAAAACCTATTTTATGGATTTCGCCGGCGCCACCGCTAACAGGAACAAATATTTCTTTACAAATGACGCCTGACCAGCAAAAAAAGCCTAACAGGTGATGTCCACGCCTGGCCCAACAGCTGGTTCAGACGGCTTCAAATTTCATGAGCACATTATGGATACCGTGAATGAACTCAACCTTGACGAGAATTTAAAAAAACACCAGGGAGAGAGTGAAAATCTGTGACAACGTTTTTCAGATAACTTCTTTTGACCAGCTCAAACCCGAATCTCCAACAACATCTGGTAGACCGGGCAAGAAAGGCTGCCAAGACCAGGGATTCCTGGACTGAGGAGCTCCCCCATCTGGCGGTCAACCCAACAACAATGACTGCCTAATTAAATGTTTATTCCTCCTCCCCGCACGCACTTCCAGATATTCAACCTGTCTTTGTTGAGATAGGGGTCTTACTCAGATATCTTAGCACTGTTCTGCAATATTTTTGTATGACACCAACCTAATAGAGGCAACCGGATTTTCGGGAAAACGGTGCGTTTTTACACATGCCTCAATAAGAACACCGCGAGTTGATATATTCAATTCGTATTCGCCTGCAAATTCATCCCATCCAATTGCCCACAAAACAATTTGAAGATTTCGTCCTAACATTCGTATAAAAATTCAAACGAATTCTTTTAATTTACTCCTCCCTGGACGTGAAATAACTTGAAGTTTTTCGCGTTCACATAGCGCTCGCGATCTGTCGGCACTTTCTGAAACCACGCACCTTCCAGAACAGCTATGCCAAGTATACATTAAAAATGAAGTGTCCGACTGTCTGAATGAGTGACTGACTCATCAACGCTCAGCCAAAGCTGTTAGTTCTCGAATCTTCAAATTTAGCTAACAAATTTGCGTCATTGCGTAGGCGCTCACAAAGGCGGGATTTTCGCAAATTTTACTCGTAACAAAGCGAAAGGGGGGCAATTGTGTTTTGCTAAATTCATGATTACCTCCCTTCCCCTATTCAGATTTTTAAGCGCTTTTTGCTGATGTAAGTTGCCCTTAGGAATACCTAAAAAGTAGTTTTTGGATTTCGAACTACCAACACTATCAAGGCAATTCCGCATTCCTGAAAAAAATTGTCATTCCTTAAGATTATCAAATAAATCTCTCATCTATTTATTTATCCAACTGATGTTAGCTAGAATATGCTACTGATACAAATGCAAACAACCGCTTTTAAGAATTTTGCCCGGCGACTATGATAACATGGTAAAATTGTTTGTTAAAAATAAGATGGCTGACGAACGAAACAGGCTTGACCGGTGATGCACGCTTAGCCAAACTGCTCTTTCAAACGGCTTCAAATTTCATGAGCACATTGTGATTATGGTGTTCCAGGTCAATATTGCTGAAAATTTTAAACATTTCACCATGGCGAGAGTGAAAAGCAGTAAAGTATTTTTTCAGATATTATTTCTGTTATCGCGCACCATTTGATATATTGAACTGGTTTTTTTAGATAGGTAACTGATTCAAGTATCTCAGCACTGTTCTACGACATTTTTCTATGACACCCACCCAATAGAGGGAAGGAGGATTTCAGGAAAACACTGTGTCCTTACACATTCGTCAGAAACTGCACAGCCAGTTGATATATCCCATTCGTTTGTGGTTGCTATGCATCCAATTGCCCAAAAATCAATTTCAGGAATTTGCTAACATTCGGAAGAAAAGGCAAGCGAGTGTTTTTGTTTGCAACCCTCTGGATGCGGAATTCAGTTGAATTTTCCAGCATTCGCAAAGCGCTGGCCATCTGTTGGCATTTTCTGCAACCACGGGCCTACTGCAGGAGCCCTGTCATCGATACCTACAAAGCGACGTGCCCGACTTACCTTCTGATTGACTGAATGACTGACAGACTAGTCAACACCCAGCCAAAACTGTTATGTCGAAAGACTCGAAAGTTTGCGAAAAAATTCGCGTCATTGCGTGGGCGCTCACTAAGGCGGGATTTTTCGAAATTGCACGCCTAACCGAAGAAAAACTGGAAATTGTGTTTTCGTAAATTTGTGTTTATCTTGCCGCCCCCCCCGTTACATATCAAAGTGGCTTTGGTTGATATGTGTGCCCTTTAGGAATATCTAAAATGTTGTTTTACTATTTCGCGTAACCAACTCTATCGAAGTAATTCCGCATTCAGGAATAAAATCGGTGTTCCTAAAGAATTTCCTATAAATCTTTCACTGATTCATTTAGCCAATTTATTTTTGAGAAAATAAATTACTGGTACAAACGCACGAAACTTATGTAAGGATTTCGCCCGGCGACTCCGCTTCAACGGTTCAAATTTTATGAGCACATTGTGATTACCGTGATGTAAGGCAACGTTGACGAGAATTTTAAAAATTACACCAGGGAGAGAGTGGAAAGCGGAGAAAAATTCTTGTTAGATAATAATTTTTTTTCGCACGCAATACGAGATATTCAACAGGTTTTAGTTGAGTGAGGTGACTTACTCTGTTATCTAAGCACTGTTCTGTACCATATTTCTATGACACCAACCTTACAGAGGCAAGCGAAATTTCGGGAAAACGATGTGTTTTTACACATTCCTCAATAACAACACCGTGAGTTGATATATCCAATTTATATTTGCTTGCAAATGCTGCCCATCCATTTGCCCACAAATTGATTTGAGGATTTTGTCCTAAGGTGCGGATAAAAATGCAAGCGAGTTGTTTTATTTTACACCTTTCTGGACGTGAAAATTATTTGAATTTTCTAACTTTCTCATAGCACCTGCCATCTGTTAGCACTTTTTGAAACCACTAGCCTTCGGGAGGAGCCCTGTCATCTATACCTATAAAATAAACTTCCAGACTGACTGACTTGCGACTGACTGAGTCATCAACGCTCAGCCAGAGCTGTTAGGTCTAGAAACTTCAAGTTTCGCGAATATGTTTCCGTAATTGGGTAGGCACTCACTGAGGCGGTATTTTCGATAATTGCACACTTAAGCGTGGAAAAAGTGGAAATTGTGTTTTCGTAAATTCATGTTTACCTCGCTCCCCCGTTGCATATCAAAATGGCTTTTGTTGATATGTAGTAATTTTCGGATTTCGCCCTAACCAATACTATCGAGGCGATTCCGCATTCCGGGAAAAAATGGCGTTCTTAAAGATTCGACAATAAACCTTCCATCGATTATTTATGGAACTGATTTTGGCTAGAATATGTTACTCATAAACCATTTTAAGGATTTCGCCCATCGACGCTGCTAAAGTGGTCCTATTGTCTTTTTTATAAATGAGATGGCTGAGTAACCAAACAGGCCTAACAGGTGATGTCCACGCCTAGCCAAACTGCTCTCTCAAACGGCTTCAGGTTTCATGAGTACATTGTGATTATGGTGTTGCAGGTCAATATTGCTGAAAATCTCAAACTTCCACCATGGCGAGACTGAAAAGAGTTAAAGTGGATTTCAGATATTATTTTATTTATGACACACCATTTCAGATATTGAACTAGTTTTTATTGAGATAGGTAACTTATTCAGGTATCTAAATGGTGTTTTACAACATTTTCCTATTGCACCCACCCAATAGAGGCAAGGAGGATTTCGGGAAAACACTGTGTTCTTACACATTCGTCAATAACTCCACACCCAGTTGATATAACCCATTGGTTTGTGCTGGCCAATGCTACCAATCCAATTGCCCAAAAATAAATTGCAGGATTTTGTCCTGACATGCGGATGAAAAGGCAAGCGACGTTTTTTATTTGCCCCCCTCTGAATGTGGAATTCAGTTAAAGTTTCAAGCGATCGCATAGCGATAACGGTAGGCGATAACGGTTAACTGTGTGGTTGGTTCTATGCCTTTGTCATGCCGTTTTTATGTGTGTTTTTATATGTGTTTTTTTTGCTTTGTTTTCTTCAATTTCGTTTATATCTGGCGCCGTTGCAGAAAATAAAATCCAGTTTTAAGTCAGCGCTTCGTGTGTCCTCTTGCTATCGTCCTTTGTCTCGTCGTTTGCGCTGTGGTTCAACATGCATCACCAACTCGCGTAAGCTTTCAAGTTGCTAAGTTTCACGTTCGCATAGCGCTCGCCGTCTGTTGGCATTTTCCGCAACCACGGGCCTATCGTAGCAGCCATGTCATTTATCATAAATTTAAAAGACAAGCTGGACCCCAAAAAAGCGCAAACGTCAGTGCTCACCATCTGTTGGGACTTCCTGCGACCCCGCGTCTCCCGCAGGGAGCCCATGTTACTCATCATAAAACTGTACCGATGAGCATCATTCATGTCTGCTGCTATAAAACTTCCCATGCCGAAGAACACCCCTCACCCAGTCGGCCTCCATCGTGCGTTTCTAGCGCAATCTCGTGCCGAATTCAAGTTGTGTTTTTCACCGGCAATC
Organism: Haemaphysalis longicornis; assembly: GCF_048455015.1. Lineage (NCBI taxonomy): Eukaryota > Metazoa > Arthropoda > Arachnida > Ixodida > Ixodidae > Haemaphysalis > Haemaphysalis longicornis. Next base: position 23,957,611 of record NW_027526233.1, on the reverse strand, counting down.
TCCCTCTTATTTTATTAGGAGTGCAAGCAAAACAACCTCCCCCTTCTTCGTTCCAGTCTTCCCACCCACGAGTGGGGGGAGAACCTAGTGACTAACGGCTATCTGGAACTCCAGTGAAGTCTTCCTCCAGAGTTAAGGCTCCCCGCTCATCACATGGCTTTTTGAAATTGGAACCACTTTCACTTCACCGGTTTAATAAAACGTTTGCCACGCACTGATTCACTCGCTCTAACGCAGCATCTATGTGCAATTTGTTTAGCGAGAGTTGCAGTAAAACACGAGCGGCACTCTCTTCACATTACCACGACGCTCCTGCGGTTGGAGCTCATGTATTGACAGCAGCCAAGATGTCTGGAGTGTGTACTACTTCACGATGACCTAGCCAAGTATGACAAATAACAAATAAATGAACACGTGGTTTACCCTTTAGGGTTATTATTACAATGGGCCACCCAGGCACCGCCGGGTACTACCGCTAGTGTCATTATATTGTAGATCTACCCTATATGTATTTGTCTTGCAGGTGAAGACGTGCGGCCCGAAGAGTCATTCTTTTCGCCAGATAGTGGGGTATTCGCCAAATAACGCAATGAATTTGAAGTTGAAGCCGATGAAATTATTGAAGCCCATAAACAGAGTCAGACACTTAAACTGCAAGCACGCTCTGGCAAAATATTATCAGAACCAACGTTGGCACCTAGAAGAAACAGCTGCTCCCCGATACGAACCTTTTCTTCCGGGACCATAAGTTCCCGCACCGTAAGTTCCGGGACTATTTGTTCCGGGACCATTTGTTCCTACAGCCCCCTGATACGGACGTCAGGTGGTCAAATTTTGTTACGTTAAGGGAGAAAGCCGTATAAACTTCGAAGTGTACGGGATTGCTGCGCTAAAAATACGCTTTTCCGGGAACTTTCACGGCTTCACTTATACGCGACACATCAGTGGCAATTGTAAATGCCATGAATTGTGGGTCCCAAGCGAAATGAATTTTTTCAGGCATCACCGAACTGAAATTTCGAGAAAAAACTCAAACAGTCCAGCATGCAACACCCACACCTCACCCTTTTTCGAAACTCATCTTGGCACCACAAACCACACGACTTGACGGTGGCGCACTTAATCACGCCGGCATTACAATGACCAAACGCCGCTACTCAGACAGCACCGCCAAACTAGGCAAGGACTCGGCGAGGGTATTTTCCGCGTAACGAAAAGACGCTCCGCTCAAGGGAACAATAAACTAAATAGTGAATGACAATGAAGTAGCACTGTTGGGGAGAGAACCTTTCAACTGTCACATGCCTTGTATACTTTAGAGAATGTACCTAGATGAAATAGAAGAAATAATAACAAAGGAAAGCGGAGCGTCGGAGACGCTTAGGCGCGATGAGTCAATCACACAAGAACAGTTCGTGAACATTGGGTCATGTTTCGGAGCACAGTTATAGCTTTTAACAGCGGCGCTCTTGCATGTCACGTCTTTCTGCAAGTGTGATGTAGGTCGTGCGTGACGCCGCTGTAGAAGCATGTTGCGAGAGCTACCGATAAGGTAGCAGTGGTCTCCCCGCCAGCAGAATTGAAGAAACCACCTAAGGCCCTCCCAAAGACGCCGCAGACGTCGCTCAGGACAGGTTCCTCTCACTCTCCACTACTTGCGTTTACCTGCCGAACCTTTTGCGCGAATGGTGGGATCTGTGCGTTGATAGCGCTGATGTTTTCGGCCGAGTGCCGGTTGATGTTCAAGCCGTCACAAGAGACCCGCAGCTAAGCTGGTTCAACAGATTTCATGCTGGTGAGAACAAGGTTTCCCTTTTCATTGCGTCAAGGCAGTGTATATAGTGTGAAAGCGTGTATCATAAGTGTTGCAGGGTGCCTCTAGGTACAAAGAACCGCCCCTGAACGTTAATCGAAGTTTTAAATGATCGCGCCGAAATCCATATTTCTTTAAGTTAGTTCTAGGAGAATTTCAATGATTCGCAAGGCAAGTTTCCCACAAAAAATACTATCTTTGACTTTAACATCCATACACAGGAACAGCAACATGACAGCTCCATGGGTCAGCTTTGAGAGTGTACTTGTATCCCTTTCGAGAGCTCACAGTGCAAGTCGTGTGTTTTTGTTGTGTTGTTTTAAGTTATTTATCTGCGATGTTAAGCAGCAGCGGCGTTTTTTGTTGTTGTTCTTATTCAACTGCTCTGTTATATTTACGGACGGCATATCTATTCAAACTGAACTCTGTAGAGTTTTCATGGTACCATTTTCTGTATGATAAAAAAACCACTATTGGGGTGCCATAGACAAAACAGTAAGAACAAAAACACATGACCAATAGATCATGAGGGAGAGACCGCTGGGTAGACACAAAAAGTATATGTGAAAATATAAATATAGAAAGAAAAAACACTAGGCCAAGCATGTTCGCTAACTTTTTTGTGCATAGTTTTTGCACGAGCATTCATAACCTATTGCAAAACGAGCATATAGGTTTTGTAGCGTTGTTGAAGAATGAAACACCATATCGAATGCTGGCTCATGTCATACGCTACTACTTTCTGCAGGATAGGTGGCCAGTAGTTGGGATGGTTTGAAGTAGGCAAGACAGGTGCTATCCTGTCTACGTTGTGTCCGTTATTGCGTAATGTGTGTTCATCAACTGCGTTTTGACCGCGACAATGTTTAGCAAAGCGTTCTTTTTCGTGTCAGAAGGTAAATAACCAAGAAAATGCCGACCGTACGTGAGCACAGGCATCGCGGCGACCAGGCGAGAATTAAAAAAAACCATGAAAATGACGAGCGTTTGTATGGAGGTTCCATGCCGGACCGCTCAGCGTCCCCCGCGAACGTTCGTCAAGCCAAGCAACCCACAAGGGAGATTGGCCAAGATTGGCAAAAAGTAAACTTCAGCGTTCAGAGCAATCGTGGCAACACGTTCGCTATAGCAATCACATTGCACACGTCATTCGCTAGTTATGGCTCCGACCACGTTAGAGGGCTGTGCGTTCGTCATTTGAGTAATTATAATAGTCCGTCTTCGAACTACTCCGGCCGAGTCGCACGAATGGATTGGCCACGGAGCGTCCGCATGCCAGATGAGAAGGCCGCCGGCCTTGAGGCTTGTCGCGCTAGGCATAAAAAACGGAAACGAGTAGAGACAGCCAACACGACACGTGACCACAGAGCATGCAGTCCAGAGGCGGTGGTGGGCCGGAACAACGAATGCGTTCAACGTGAACAGGCCAAGGTGCGTGAGGTGTGCCGGCAAGTGCAAGCCGATACCGCTCGTCAGCAGAGGGAACGTCCGTCGATTACCTACGCGCTACTGTGACCTTGCCTGAAGCAATAAGTGCGAACTAACGGTCGGTGCGGCAGCGAAGAAGCAAATCGGCTGCAATAGCTGACTTAAGCCGTCCTGATTGTCGTGAAGGTTCCTTACAACTTCAGTACCTCATGTCTTACGCGTTGGTGCAAGCTTCCTTTTCTTTTTTCGTGTGTTTGGATATTACTCAATAAAGGGATCAATCCTTACGGAACTTGATTTCGATGCATATTTTAGTGGCTGCAGCATTGGCTGGCTAGGTGGCGGTAGTATTCGCGCATCACGAAAGTGGACTGTAACAGAAGAACGATGGAAGTGAGACCGTAGCCATGGCTGCCTAAAACCGGGGCTGCTTTCTCTAGTCACAGAGCCAAAACGATGATGATCAAATTTAACAGCTACTGTTTAGGGTAATTTTTACTCAGGTATGTCACAGGAATTGAGAGTTGGCGGAACTATCTCTCACTATTCTCAGCGGGGTGTTAGATAAAAGTCTGTCTTCAAAGGCCGAATTGGGAAAACTGAAAAATTTTTATCCTGACTACACACCTGCAAACTCTGCTAGCGAAATATCATAGGTAAAACACAATAACATTATCTCGACTAGTCCATGATTTTTATCGCATGTTTCTGGAGCACGCAGGCTTTGTTCAGAAATAGTATCGCAGTAAACCAGCATGAGTATTACAGAAATTTAAAAAAAATATTTTTCAGATGTATATGTTCGACGGCGTCTTGAGGGGTTTCTACCGCAAATTGGCTATAAAGAACGTAAGTCAAGTGGAACCGATAAAAACAAGTGATTGCCTGATGGGTAGGATAAGTATCGGCAGTTTGGTACATTAGCGTATGTCAAAAAAGCGTGTTTTTGCATTGATCTAGGCGTCATGGTATGCATGTTGACAAGAAAGTAACTAACTTAAGATGTTGACTTCGACGTTTTCATTGCAGTCGAGGTGTTATCTTCCTGCGGCAGCTTTTTGTATACATGCTGATTCATGATTTAGGGCAGAAGCTTGATTCGTGTTTAGGGCAGCGGATGCATTCTCATTTTCGCAACGACGTCCTTGAGATTTTTCTCTGTGTGTAGACAGTTTTTGCCATCATATAGCGTTAGGAAAAAGTCTTTAGCATTACATACTGTGGGGCGTCATAATTTGCAGGCACATTTGTATATGCGACGCTGAGAGGAGTATCTCTTGCCAGAGCCCTGTCGTTCCTGCGTCGTCGTCGTGCGCTTCAGCACAGCTGCGCCTCTCCTCTGCTCGCCTCATCTGCTCTCCGATAGCGCCGATAGCGAACACTCTCTCCCAACAACTGCGCGCGGCGCAAGCGCGGCGATACAATCTGCACTTGGTCTCTACCAGGACGCTACCCACCACCGTCAGGGGTTCGTGCATAGACTTGGTCTTTGGCAACCGCACGGACATGATTGTGCCCCTGCCACCCCAGCCCCTCACCGTTCACTTTACCGACCACAAGGCACTAATTCTAGCCTGCAATAAAGACTGCCGTACCTCCTAAACAACGCCTAAACGACTTTCATTTGCATTTATGGATGTTCAAAATTACGCCCACCTCCCCTCGCGGGAACCCAACGACGTGATGGAAACGCAATGGACGTTCACTACGCGTTTCACGCAATTCGACAAACCGACCCAACGGAAACGCCAATTTAACACCCCTTCAGCGTCGTATCACACCAGGGTTCCCGCGAGGGGAGATGGGCGTAATTTTTGTTTTCTACGGATCCCTTTATTCTCTTTATGATAGCGTATTGTGTTATGAAATAAATGTAGTAGAGCGGAAGGAGAGAGAATGATATGTTATGCTAATAATACGCTTCGTTGTAACCAACCGTCATGTGTGAGCGATAATTCGTTTGTTTTCACCTTTTCAGTTGCTATATTTTCTGGCGGGCGACAGATGGCGAATGGCTGTCTTACCTTGCTTTTTAAGCGACGTGCGCTCGTCCTTCTTTGTGAGACCGCTCAAGCAATGCTGTCCGGGTAGGTAATCCAGTGCTTCTGACCTCTCAATCTTAAGTGTTCCTGGTTTTTCGGAAGTATTTTCGATGATGTTACTAGAAGCGAGCGCACAACAAACAATTGCGTGAAATGCAAATGCCGCAGTATTTGTTCAGGTAACGGTCATCTGTGCACGTTATTTTTCTGGCTGCTTCACGACGTTTGTGCATTGCGTCAGTTCTCTGTGGAGCACAAGTTTGCTTTAATAAACTTTGATCCCTTGCCAACCCGCCGTCATCCATGACGACGTGACACCTGATGGAGGGGCTGGGTAAGGAGTGTTTCTGCCAGGCGCATACACCCAAAAAAAGACAGGCGTCTAGCGTCTAGCCGGCGGGCGCGGCAAGGCCAATAGTACATGCGGAAGGATTTCTCAAACGACTCAACAAAGTAACCAGTCTGCGCATTCGTTACGATTCATGTCACCTTTTTTTCCGAGCACAACACCACACTAGAACAAAAGAAACGTAAAATGCAACGAAAAATAAACTCTTCATAGAGGAAAGTTCGTTCCGGTGATACTGGAACGTTGGTGTTTTCGGTGTCAATGAATGTATATCCCCTTGTACATTGCGGCTTCTTAGGTTTTTTGTAATGGAGCCTGCTCTTTATGTGTTAAAAAACCCGAAAAAAAGGATGACAAAAAGATACTTTTTTCGCAGGTGGCGTCGGCGCAAATGCCGCAAAAATTCGGCTGACTTCATAACCGGAAACTGTGCTGTTGTTGAACGCTGTGGTTGTCTGGTGCCATTGCTCGGATTTGACATGTCTGCGCTTACGTAGTGGTAGTTCTCGTCCAAATATTCACTACACTCATGGATATTTGTCTTGAGCCATAAATAGCAGGTCGGTTTCAGTAGCCTATCGAAATCAAAGCAGTGCAGCGCCAGACGTGGTCAATTAGCTATTCCGTTTGTTCCTCCTTAACAGCCTGTTTCGCGTTTAGATAGCCGTCGTGATACAAAGCCCCAATTTCAAGAGAGCAACGGAATTGGCTTTGAGGTTTCCTCGAAAGCTAGGAGGTTGTACAAATGGAGTGGTAGGTGGTTGCAAGGTAGTTTTTAAAAATACGCTGATACGTTATACCACAGAAAGAACTTGTGTTCCTGCTTATATCAGTGGTGGTTTGTTTGCAGAACGTTCTCGTTCTCTGTATTCAATCGGAGAGTTTGGTGAAACGTCTTCTTTATTTATTGTTAGCTTAATAACATAGGAAAAGGCTACCGAAACAAAGAATGAAAGCTGCTGTTCAGGGAACGTTTAAAGTCGTACGAGGGGGGGGGGGGGACCACAGAGTTAAACACAAAACTCAACAGCGCATCAACAGAATATTTACTGCGCTTTTGTATTCAAGCTATTCAAACTTTCTAAGCATATCCGTTAATGCCCTTCTTGTTCACAATTATTTAATTGCTAGCGTCCATCCTATCGAACAGTTGTACAGACATTATTGGAAAAATTGAAGTGGGGTTACAACCTGGTCTCTTTTTTGTGTTTGTCCTTGATCTTCCTTCGGACAGCGTCGTCTACTAGGCATTTTTTTGCAGCACAAGGATGCTAGTCATAAGAGCCAGAGATTGATTTCATTGAAAAAGACCGCTATTCGTTGTAAAGCAAACATAAAGCGAAATTTATAAAATAACTATCTGCTATTATCCGCTATAATTCTATCCGCGGCCGGCTAATCGCGGCAGAATGCAAGCATACAAAAACAAGGTCCACCACACCAAAGGCCTTTTCCACTATGGTGCACAAAACGAGGTTTCTCACCAGACTTCCTGCGTGGCAGAATTCTGCACAAAACCGCAAAAGTTTCCACACATGAGCTCATGCGTAGTACCGCAAGAAGAGGAATGTTCCGACGAATGCTTATTGTGCGCCATTGCCTCTGAACATACGACTCCCCTCCATTTAAAAAAAGAACGTGTGTTTTACTGTTATCTTGCTGTCCCTAAATACACCTGCCTGATGTGTGGAGTTTCGAAAACAAGACTAAAAATTATTCGAAATAGGAATGGGGAATTTCAGTATTTAGTGATAAAGATGCGAACGTTTCAATTTGGAACGTTCTACTATGGAACAAAATAGATGATCCTAGTGTTTTCGGTTGCAGTTCTTCTTTTGCATTTGGTTGCATGCTATGAATTTACTCCAAACCTGCTACAAAAATAAGTCATCACCTGTGTGCAGGATTTTCAAAGAATTAGTTATCCAATCTTATGTCGTCAATTGATTCCATTACGTAATTTATCCTATTCCATGCGGCAATGTGATCACTTCGGCGTTTTTTGTACATGTAAATAAGCCACTTTTAAAGCATAGAGCATTCACGGTATTAGACTACGTCAAGAATGCTTACGCGTTATCCGGTGCATTTGCTATGCTACGTTCTTATAGGCGAAAACAAGCTACAGGCGAAAGCCGCAACCACGCATTTTCTGGTATACAATCGGATATATTTATGAAGCGCCTGCTAATAACGTCTTCTTCGCACAAAAGACAAGTAGAAAAATTTTTATATTGTCAGAGATGATGATACACATAGGAAGTCTAGAAACGCCGTGAAGTGAAAATTCTATTCGAAGACACGTATTGGACATTTTGCCCGTCCTGGTAGCTGGGCTAGGGGAGTTGGTCCGGTTGTGTGCCAGACATATGGATCGCAGTCAGGTTCTTCCGAAAGATCGCGAACTATGGTGTAGAGATAACGGAACACAAAGAACCCGAATGTTTTTTTGCGATGTCCCTCTCAAGATGACAATGGCGCCATTATTATTTTACACAGTAAACCTTCCCGTGTTCCTGCACACCGTTCGCTAGCGCTAGTACGGATTGTTCGCCATTATGTGTACTAGGCCCATGTTGGATGGCCCCATTCGAAGCTGAATATGAGATTATCAGTACGAGTGAAAAAAGGCTCAGTTAGGGTGAATGCGATGCTGGATGTTTTTGAAATTGAGAATTTGTCCCTTTCAGGGTGCCTTGACGTCTCCCGTATACATACTGCAATCCGACAAAGAAGCAAACCTCAGAAACCTAAGTTAACAAAATCAGAAGTCGAACCATGTATTTAACAAGCTCCAGAGAAGGCAATACCGCATTGCACGGGAGCAGAGGACAGCGAAGGTGGATGGACATATTTGAAATATCGTCTCCCGCAAGCCCAGGTATTCCTGAGTGGACGCGGCACAGGCTCGGATGGCGATACAAAGTTCCTAGTCTACGTTGGCTTCGTCTAGCGGAGGGGCGTGCAACCGTTCTTTTTCAATGTGCCACAAAACAACAGTTGAATAGTCTAACATCAAATAAAGTAAACCCTCGTTGTAATTCTAATGCAATAACGCTCTATAATACGACAGAAGCAGTGTTTTTAGGCAATCTCGACTGCTGCACGAGTAATGGCCAGGTTTTTGTATACGACGCCCAGCTCCTCCACGCTCAGGAAGCTTCACGGGTATGAACAAAATTTTATCTTGGTGATTTTTACGAATATCTTCAAACCCCTACACTGCCGAGTGAGCAGCCATAATAGATATTTTCCGATTGGACGAAAAAAAGTTTGCTCTTGCGACTGTCTATTCCCAGAAAAGGAATCCGGAACGGAGAATCGAAAGTCAGGAGATCAAAATTACCTGTTGTTTAAAAGATGTTAATCAAATTAATAGTTAGCCCCCTATGTGACAACCAGTATTCCCAAGAACATAGAAAGCCGGCTGGGTTAAGGAAAGGTACCCAAACGTGGATCACATCTATGTTGTGATATCACGTGGGAAGATTACTGACCACTTTTACTACAGCCTTCATAACGAAAGTGTCTTACTCGCTTCCGATCTTCTTGGAACAGTCACGTTAGCAGCGCTATCCCTAAGGGTAACCGCATGCTGATATATATTGAAATAAATTTTT
>NW_027526233.1:23919763-23948313 GCF_048455015.1 Haemaphysalis longicornis | reverse complement strand
GGGCCCGCACCTGTAAACAAACATTTTCGTGTGACTTCTTTAAGATAATCTAACCTATCGCCCTCCGATTTTACCCCTGGAAGACCCGAACGGTTGCGGTACTGTTCGTGGAATATTTTCTGCGCATACCAACGGGACGAAACATCCTTCGACTATGCACCTCCAACAAAATGGACGCTGCATATCCGCGAGTGTTTGGTGGGCTCCCAGTCCGTGCCCCCTTTGCTAAAATGTGTAGATGTTAAAGCATAAGATAAACACTCAGAAAGCAAGACTACGGCAAGCAAATATGGTGGTCATGGCGGTACGTTCAGGAACGCGATCGGAGCATGATCGGGATCCAACTCACTTTTGGCGTCGAACGGCGATGATACACTGTTCACGCTGCTTAACGAAGCACGGACGAGTGGAGAAACTGTGAAATATGCCGGGTGGGTATGACGTATTCGTTGGCATTCGTACAGCCGACCACACAGAAATTCATTGTAACAATAAAACTCCAATCAAACAATATTGAAGACGAAACGTAGCGTCGCACAAATACTGCAACCACACTGTCAGGCGGCGGGGACGGTTGGGTTCGTTCTCGCACGGCCGGACTGGAGGAGCGGCGGCCGCGCACTTTCATGGCGTCCGCTTCGTGTATACTTCCCACGTTTCACCGCCGCTAGTTCGTGGCGCTGTGGGCCAAGCCTCGACACTTCAGCTCCAGTACGGGCGGGGTGTAGCCGCGGCGCGCACATTTGCTGCTCCTCTATCCGTGCCATGGTTAGAGGTGATACCTTTCCGTGTTGATAAACATGGGCGTTCTTGAAACAGGCGATTCTTTCCCCCCATCGGAAATTTCTGCCTAGTAGGGTCGAACCGCGTAGTAGGGTCCAACAGCGAATCGTCGAGAAGCGCCGCATCACAAACATATGAAAGCAACATTTTATTGCGGGCCCATCAAGACAAATAAGCAAATCGATTGTTCCCAGTACATTTTATTGAAAGCAGCTGCGGCACTTCACACAATATTTTATCAAATTTCGGCGCGAAGTTAAAAAGTAAGAACACAGAACCGGCATTACTACTCCAAGAAGCAGTTCGCAAACGGATGTTTCTTTTGCCTCGTCGTAGAGATCCGAGAGTTCCTTTTGTCACAGTATTATGAATTTTCTGGACGGCTTGTCGCCATAACTGGAGGGTTTGTCGTGTGAGTCGGTTATTTTCTTTCTGTGGTTGGTAAGAAGTACTCTGGAGACTTTTTTCGCCAATTAAAGCTGGGGATAGTTTCGCATGGCTGTCGTTAACACACTCTGGACAGTTTGAGCACGAGCCGTTCGATTGCCGGCCGCGGCTGCCGCTCTTCTGGTCAAGCCAAAAGCGAAACGCCCGTGTGTTCGAGATTTCGGCGCGTGCTAAGGATCCCGAGGTGGTCAAAGTGAATTCGTAGCCCTCCACTACGGCACGCCTCATCGCCTGCGTTGCGTCGACGCGTAAAACATCAGGATGGATCAATCAATCAATCAATCAATCAATCAATCAATCAATCAATCAATCAATCAATCAATCAATCAATCAATCAATCAATCAATCAATCAATCAATCAATCAATCAATCAATCAATCAGTCAATCAATCAGTCAATCAGCCAATCAATCAATCAATCAATCAATCAATCAATCAATCAATTTCAAGCTGGCCGCCCTATGCTTGTTGAGCGCACCCCTGGTAACTCTTGTTTCATCTGGGTTGCGAGTTGGGCCATTTGGTGTACTTGCATCTTGCGGAACTTCGATAATTGGAGCATCGGAACGCGCTTAAAAAAAGATGAGTACGCACGTCTGGCCGAACATTGTCGCACGTGTAAGCACTGTTTTTATGCGGTTTTCCACGAGACTGATATTCTGTACAAGCAAAAAGACAGGCGTACAAGATAGAATCTTACTACATCAGAAAATGGGGGAGTGAATTTATCGTTGAATCGTCAGTTGTCCTTCAGGAAAAATTTGTTTATTTGGAGCGGTCGTTACGATAAGGTGTTCCAGTGTTAAGAAGGGTGCGTTGTTAACAGTGGACGGTTTTGCTTGTGTTAGTATGTCATTGGCTGGTGTGGGCACGTGGCGTGGGGGAGGAAGATTCTGTGTATGTATAAGTTGTTACTACGTCTTTTCCATTAAATCGCGTTGAAAGTCAGCGTTTGTCCCGTTCGTTACTTTGTTATTGTGTTCCTGTTAGTTGGCGCTGTTCAGCAAAATGGTCGTGTTTCTTCACATGAAACATGAGCGACGACACCACGAAAACGATTCCGAATACGTAAAGAACTGACACACCTGAACGAGGTTTAGAACAGAAGCAAAAAACGTCGACCGACGCACCAGCCTACCGCTACGCAGCTCACGGAAGGACAGCCTTGTCCTGTCCATTAGGAAGTAGAACGGCTTCCTTGAAAATATTTAGGGCCATTATATCTTATCACCAACATATTATATAACAACAGTGACACAGGCAATCGACGCAGAATTTTGCGTGATTAAAATATTACTTCTTTTTCCCTTCGAAGGTGTCTTTGAATTTTCCCATCACAGGTCCTGCGGCACGACCAATGAAGCGAAGGATTCCCCGTCGAGCACAGGTGTGGTTTCCGCTTGGTTAAAATTGTTTCTGCTGCTCACGCTCAGGCAGAGCTGCGCGAGCTGCCATGAGCAGAGGAGGACTGTCTTAAGAGGTTAGCTAAAACTGTCTAATCTTGCAACTTAAGCGCATAAGGAGTATGCTTACTTGCTGAGATACAGCAGCGACTGTATTGTTTGATACCGGTGATGTTACGCGACAGATTCAAAACACCTGCGCCAAGCGTGACCGGCTCACTTGGCCGGAAGCGATGCGTCGACTAATAAAAAGGAGGGTCGGTTCGAAGCACCCCCACTCTTTCAAGAATATGCTGCATTGTTCCCTTCGTGTGTACGCAGGGCGTATAAAAGTGTGCGCCCAGTCTAGCCGTGGTTCTCACAGCCTGTTTATTCATCCCTAACCGAAAAGGCAGCGTATTTCAGCGGCATGTTCGTGCTGGAATTCACTGAAAGCGATGGTTTGCGCTGCTAGCGCCTTTGAAAGCCGCTTGCGCTGCTTAGCAGCGCTTCAGCCCCGCTGTAAAGCAGCGTGACGCGCGCCGGAGCGGCGTAAATGCGCTGAAATGTGCTGCAGGTGCTCCAACCTCACTTGTGAACAGCGCTTTTCATGCTGGAGTTGGCGTCTCGCTGGCGCGCGGTACGCTGGACCCAAGCAGTGCTGGCACTGCAGTGTGCGCGTGCGGGCTGTGCGGTGAAGCAAAGAAAAGCTTTGCGTGCAGATACTTCGAAAAATTGCGTTATTTCAAAATCAAGGCGCATAACTGACCAAGATTTCACACTCTGCCCTTTTTCTGCTGTCACAGAAACAGCAACGGCTTACCATATTAGCACTTGCGTAGGTGCGTGATTACGATCGAGGCAGTCGGATTTGAGGCACTTCGTACGGTTTCACCCCTATCCATGTGTTTGGTATTGCTAGAAATAAAATCCGTGGCAATCAAATGACAGCGCGTGCGCCGCCAGACAACGCGTGATGATCAATTTAAGCAATGATTATACCCTAGTTAAGCAAACCGCGGTAAGACAAATGCCCAGTTTGCAGCGTTATGCACTAGTTACTCGGCGGAAGTAGGAGTTACGTTTAACCGTTTGATTGATTGTAGCGTTTAACACGCCGACGCAACGCAGGCGATGAGGCGCGCCGTAGTGGAGGGCTCCGGATTAATTTTGACCACCTGGGTATCTTTAACGTGCGCCGAAATCTCGTACACACGGGAATTTTTGCTTTTTACCTCCATCACTAAAGCGACCGCCGCGGCCGGGAATCGAACCCGCGACCTCGTGCTACGTTTAACCATTACGTTTAACAGACGGACGAAACAGCAGTCACCCTGCTAACCACGGTTAACGCAAACTGAGCTTTGGCACCTCAGTTCGGTCACGCTAACAGCAGTTTCTGCAGCCACAGTGTTCAAACTCGACACGTCAGTTCGTACGCAAGTGGCAGAGCATCAGCGGAGGCAAAAAAAATCACCTGGCGTCCGGAGGACACGAAGGCCCTCAAATAGCGGGAGCCCCAAAGCTGCCCCCAAGAGGGGCTTGCATTCTTTACGCCGCTCTCTCAGTCAGCGCCGTTGTCCGTAAGCAGCGTTTCGTTTCCCGGTCTACCCGATCAACAACGACAAGACCCGTCCTAGATTTGTAATTTACGCACGTAATTTACAAAAAAAGATAAAGCAGGCATTCATGAAGCTTTTTCAGCCCTCGGAAACGATGCCCGCGCACGTCGGCCGTGCTTGCAAAGACGCTGGCGCGCCTGCCCGCTCGGCACTGGAAGCGGCTTGATCCGGCCCAGACCACGACAGCAAAAGCTTGTCGCCGCTCATCGAAATCAATCTTATCACGGAAAAAACTTCCACACGCGAGAACGGGGTTGTTAGTGCGGTAAAAATCGTGCTTTGTATTGTAATTCGCAGTTGTAGACATAGCGGCGGTCAACACTCCACTGCGATGCTAAGCCAACCCAAGAAATCCAAGCCGGTTGCGAGCTGTTAGGGAAGACCCTGTATCGCCGCTCGCTTCTGCGCCGCGTTTGGGTCTGAAGCAACTGTCAACGATATTTCCTTCTGTCTACACTGCTTCTCTGTTGGGTTTCATTGTGAGGTTAAAAGTTCGTCAATTTATTTTTTTATGCTCGCAACCAAGTGACCGCTGTCAACACTTGGAATTTCACGTGCAACAGCCAAAACGGTAGTTTGCGATAAACCGCGGTTAAAGCTTAGTGACCACGGTTAAACTTAATTATTGGAAAAAGGGGAAACGGGGCAAGCGTAGGCGAGCGACCAGGTATTGCCAAAATGAAAAGCGGACTTCAAAACTGATGTCCGTAGCAGCGACGTACATGTAGCGGCACCCTACTGGACGAGCTGATAGCTGCCACCATTCATTACCCGGCTGCGCAGTGAAGTGCCGAACGCGGCGACCGCACAATTTCTCGCCAAGTGCTTGTCACGTTGTCCGGCCGCGCTAGGAAGTGGCGTTTCCCCTCCTGTCTTGTTCGTGCCCCGTGTTTGAACAAAAGTTATTGCATATCACAATCACTCACGGACAACAGCTTCAGCGTTTACGCTATAGTATTCACATAACACGAAGTCTGGTTGCCAGTAAAGAGCCTGCAGGAACTACTGGCCAGATAGTGCACGGTGAACACGAGAAGTTAGAGGGGATAAATGGAACGTGACGGATCAGAATAATTAAAACTTACAATGTTCTTGCTTAATGAAATGTTCTCAAGGCTATAACCAGAATTATGGCTTGGTTTGGATAAACGACCTGATGAATGCACATTACGAGAAACGTAACAATGTCTTACATAGTTTAAAAGTTATGCAATGTGTATTGTATGGCCTCACACAACATACGCAACATATCGTTGAATCCGCTGCCAAGTGTATCTTGTTGCACGCACCATGCAATGCATACAGCAAGAAATGTATAGATACTGCAGAATACCTGATGTCAGGAAAACAAAAACGCAACATAGAGGACACGAAGCAGGCAGCAGCCCTTTTACACCAAGAAACAGCAGTCTGATTGATATAGGCATGCAGCAAGTATACCTTCAACATTTTACTTGCTATTATTACCTGCCTACTCCACGTGATTGATCATACTGAATTTATGATATCATACAAACTTCCAGCTAATGAACTTTATTATGGCATTCTTGAAACCTTTATTGTCAACACATTCAAGATACTTGCAAGGCAGAGCAAAAATGTTAAGCGTTTGTTTTGTTTTTGGAACAAAACATTAAGGGTACCGAGCTACCATACGTGTTGCTCTTAATTGCAGTGTGCAGCACAGTTATGTGGATCTAGTGCAGACACACCATTTGCTTCACAGAACTGGAAACAGGTTTTGAAAATACCGATCTGCTTCTTCTTCAAAGGTGGGGACAAGCTTTTTGTGCATCTAGGTTGTGGACACCTGTAGCGCAGAAGTTCCTAGAAAAGTTCTTAGATGTTAGAAGGAAGTTTTTACTACAGGAGAACAAGTCTTATCTGGCCACTTTTTCAAGATGCCTTACAGTAAAAACTTATAATTTGTAGTCTAATTTATTTTAAAAAAATCAAAATTTTTATTTTTAGCCTGCTTCTACTCATTCAATGTATTGAAAGGCTACATAATTTGAACTCAGTGATTCAGATGATTCATACTTTTCACTTGTCCACATTGGAAAATATCTGCTGCTTTCGCACCACCAGATAAAAAGTTGGGTCCATTTATCATTATGAGAGTAGTAAAACTTAGTATTCAAAAAAGAAATGATTTGCGGGTGGTACACAAGCATTACAAATCAAGCAAAAGCTTAGTGTAGATCAACTTTATGAGCCATAATTAGTATTCAATGGGGACGGTATTCAGAGTTTGGCCATTTTTAAAACGCTCATTTTTGACGTCACTTCAGAGGTTGAAAAGAACCAGTCATGTCATACAGGCACCTGCTTGCTGGTTTTGAATCAGCAGTAGATTGCCAATAAACTAGTCGTTGACTTTTCATCTCTGCTTTATCTGTTTCGGGTAGTTGAAGTGTAAAAGTGTTTAAAAATGTGATTAACATCTGTGCCCAACCATAACGTGTGTTGTCTTCTTGCCTGGAGTCTTATATATCAGAACTTATGGTCATTCAAACATACTGTTCAAGTCCCCTCAAGTTGTAAATAATATAAGTAGACTGTACGTGCAAAACCGAATCAACAAGTACAGCATTTTTTTTCCACGAGCAAATGTTAAGGACACTGAGCAGCCACATTTACTTACCTTCAACAGTTTATCGGCTACCTTCATCGGCTATTCGCAGCAAGGGCTTGGTATTAAGTTGCAAAGTGGAAGTCCGCTACATCTTTTTTAACGTGGTTATTGGGTACTTATTCTTTTGGGGTGTTGCGGGGATTGTCAGCTGACAACTGCAAACGAATTGCTTCTAAATAGCTACATGAGTGCGTGTGTTGTATCTTATATGTACATCATCTACCATTAGTGTTACAGTGCTTTATAAACTATGCATGCAACTATTGCTTGGAACTTTCTGTTTTAGGCATCTTTTCGGTTTTTATAGCATGCTCCATAAACCACACCGGTGTTCACTAGGGCGCCTGGTGCGTCTTTTTATCCTCTACAATCCGCACCCAAGTGCACCATCTGTCCTCGTTCAACAGGGATGCACCACTGGGGGGCAGTTTTTGTTTCTCCCGTCGCGCACCGAGAGAGGCAACGAAGTGCCAGGGTGCAATCCCAACAGGCATCGCAAAGGACGTTGGCAAAGTGGCTTCCTCCACCGTCAGCATCACCGACGGTGCATCAGCGCGCATGTGTAAAGGCGGAACGAGCTGTACATTGTTGCTAACATGGATGAGTTGCTTGTGAATTCATCGGACAATGATGCAATGTACTCACTTACGGGACGGTTATAACAGACAGGCATTGCAAATGAGCACGCCAAGATAGTGTGCAGTGTAGGAACTTTTTGTACTGCAAGGAAGGCTGCATGGCTATCCAGTAAAAGTAATTTTGTAGCTTTACATCTGTTTTGTTTGAATGTATTATTGCGAATTGTACCCTTAGTTTCTTCACCATGAATGGTCCACGTGCATTGCCGTAGCGGAAAGGGGCGACGTATACTAACAGGCACTCACGTTCGGGCTAGCAGAAAAAGAAGAGAAGCAACTTGTAGGCAGCTCTTTAGTAGAAGAGTGGAATTACCTTGTCACATATGAGTGACGGATATATGTTGTATGTATATATCGTCGTTGTCTTAAAAATATCAAACTGTTGTCGCGTGTCGTCATTTTATGTTGCTTTACTAGTGCTTTTATGAGTTGCTCTAACAGCCCTAGAGCTGGCGCTTGGGTATAACCACTCAGTTTGTTTCGATTAATGCTCTGTGCTGTGGCACACCATCATGGCGTACTTTGCACCGCGCCGGTTTTGGGGGCAACTCCGGTGCGTGTTTATCAAGGATGCTATTAGTCATCGTTTGTATTTTGAGTGCTCTACTTCCTCAGTCAGTTACCCCCTGTCCCCACACTACCACACTTGGAGGCACACCGGTTCCCACCCCACGGCGTGACACATTTCGCGCGCTGGCACTTGGACTATCTCGTCGACCATTCAGTTAACCATTTTGAAACCTTAAACACACTTGGCGACGCACATATATAGCTCTCGCGCGCCCCGACAAGGGCGTACGTCATCTTCAGGGTTGCCATTACTCAGAACGGGTGCCTGCCTTTCGAGCGCCTGGTGACTTGCTGGACGGCTGAAAGTCTTTGGTCTTGGTCGTGGCTATTCGCAGCTGTCTGTGGCCGCGGTGGGATCGTTCTCTATCTTGCTTCGTGTGGGTATTTGGGGCAGTCTCAGAAGATGTGCGTGTGGTCTGCCGGTTCCCCCTGGTCGACCATGCACTGGTCGGTCGGGTATGCTTCGGGATACATGCGATGCATCAGTCCTGGGCTCGGTAGTGATCCAGTCTGGATCTGTCTCAGTAGTACCACCTCCGCTCGACCCAGGCTTGGGTGTGCGGACGGGAGAGTCCTGCAAGCCATGTGGTAGGCCTTCGTGATGTCATTCTAGTCCGTTATGTGGCCCTTGGCTTCGAATCACATTGGACGGCTGGTTGCCGGGGCGCGGTTCGTGAGCACTCACGCCGTTGCATGTGCTATCTCGTTGTGCGTCGCAATTTGACGCATTCGCGTGAAACCACTTTATTCGCACTTTTCTATCTCGCAGTTTGGCCGCTCGCAAAACGCGCTCGGCCTCCCTGCATATTTGTCCTTTGTGGAAGTTTCGCACTGCCCGTCTCGAGTCACTCAGCACCATGTGGCAGTCTGCTTTGGCAAAGGCCCCCTATCTCACTCGTTCTGCTCCGGTGCTTATCACGCTCTCTGCCATCCTATTGGCACCGGTCGACGCCTCGATGACGACCGCTGCGAATGTGTTCGTGTGGCAGCCTTCTGTGGTAGACTGCAACGTACGGGATGTGGCTGATGATGAAAGCGTTTAAGAGCCTGATTAGGCTGTCGTTTCTCATACCTGCCTTCCGGGACGTGTCTCCTTTGAGAAGTCGCATCGCGTTGGCCGATGTTGCTGGGAGACGGGCAATGGTTATGCCTTTTCTTCCGTCCTTTTCGCTGACCATGAATAGTATCCTGATTTTGTTGACCTGTGGGATCACGTTGCCGGATTTAGTGACGATTGGGATCTTTTATATTTGCGTGGCCTGGCCTCGCATCTGCTTTTGGTGGGTAGGATATGCGACTTGCTCGGCGAACATCTCAGTACGATGCCTTCCAGCTTGTGCTCGATCGCGTCGACAACGGCTTGCAGCCCACCCTAGGTGTTCCTTTTCAAGTATTTCACTGCATACCGCAGCATACAATGGCATTTTCAACAATGAATAATAACAGGCTGGATGTAGACGTTTGTGTTCTGAGTATTCAGACTGCCCTTTAAAGAGGTTTTTGTTCATACCACAGCAAGCACCTTTGTTCATTGCTGCAGCCTTTGTTGCTTTTCATTGATCACAAACTGAATTGACAATACAGATGTCTCAGAAAGCAAGTCGAGAGGACTTATTTCAACGAGTCCATTTGTTTTTATTACGTTGCTAGCATGCCTACAGTTTTCGTACAGGGAACCTGCTTTGATGGTGGTCAACATTCTTGTGTAATATTTTCCATGTGGTCAAATTGTTCCTGGTAACATCAGCAGGTTACGTCGTGTATTTTCTATTTCAATTCTGTTATTAAAACTAAACAGTGCAATTGCTTCAGTAGCGGCATTGTAAAACGCACTTTCAATTTTTCGCACTGCACGATTGGCTTACACGTCTTCACATAGCTGCCAAATGCAACAGCGTTTTGTAAACGTAGCTGCTAGTTTGGGGGTTGTACAGGTAAGTAAATATTTGTTAGGTGGCGTGTGAATATGGTGCAGCAATTAAGTCAAGTCCCACGGCAACACATGCGCCGAAACACAGACACAAAAGCAAGAATTGTGAAAACTGCAGCTGCCCTTGTAGCAGTTGAACCAACAAGAATTTCATCTCCATAATCGCAGAGGGCTGCATTGGTGGCCTTCGCAACCTCCCCACACGCTTCATAGGATATCACAGGTCTGCAATGCTGTTAGCTGTTGTCTTGCACAACGGTTGCTGCGCTTGACTTGCTTGCAGTGGCATCGCTTGGAGTAATGATTAGCATGTGTAACGTGAAGCGCTCAGTCGGCGGGAACGACGACGACGACGTCACTGTCACATGCCCGTGAAGGGATTGTCCTCGTTTCGGCAGGGCCGAAAAGAAGCGGCAGGCCACACGAGCCGATGACGGTGAACGCGAGTGTTCTATGAGAGCCGGCCACAACGGAGCGGTGACGAGGCCACAGGGGAACGAGGAAGAACGGCCATTGCAGTGGAGGAGTTCGGAGAGGAAGTTTCGAGGAGAGTCACGTCCAGGCGCAGATCGAGACCTCATGGGGTCTCGGGGACCCAAGCTCAGAAGGATCTATATGATGCAAAGGCCTCCCCTGACCAGCATCGTATACCCCCAGTGTCTTGGCCCGTCGCAGGCATACGCGCTGCGTCGTGCCCCGGTCCTGAACGACCATTGCCTGGAGATCAGCGTCTACCGGCGGCTACCGGTGCCGACTGCCCGCGGCTTTTCGTGACGTGGCGCCAGGTGGTGACAAGGTTACGGCCACGTCCGCTCCCGCAAGTACCGTTCTTGGAAGAGCAGCGACCGAGCTGCATTGTCAACGGCCGAGCGCGTGAGACTTCCCGACACGGCCCTCAGCGCAACGCAACGCGACACCCCGACGTCCGAGTACTACGGCACGTCACGGTGAACTCTTTATGAACTTTTATGTGGCACCTTTGTGACGTTGAAATGTACAGGATTTTCTGTACATTTGTTAGTCGTTTTGGGTTTCTTGATGTCCCATTTGTAGACTAGTTATTCCTTTTGGGTTTTTGTTAGCTCCCTTGTAGTCTCTAGTCTAAGTAATATTGTCTTCTTCGTGGTTTGTTCTAGAATACATGTTTTCATCGTAACCTGTTAAAGCGCCCTCGTCTGATGAACTGGCGAATGTGGCTAGCTCCAGTCGCTCCCGATCACACCCTACTCAAGAACCTGCAGAGGGGGTTTTTCTTTCGCTTCACACAGCATGATGGGGCTTGTCTGGATGATCGGTGCGTGACAAACAAGCGTTATCAAAGCCAGCGACACATATTCCATTTCAAGCGTGGCTACCGTGGCTTGCCGGCAAGAATCGGGGATGATCAGCGAAAGATTTTTGTCAGTACATACGGTAGTTTTCCCAAAATCACTTGTAGCAAACGTGAAGTTGGCCTCGTGTGCAAGATCGGTGCGTGAGAAACAAGCGTGATAACTGCCATAATTTCTCAAATGCGGGCAAACTAAAAACAAGCGACAATAATCATCGTGGACGAAAGTAATTGTACGAACTTTTTGCAAGTTGTCCGACTCTGCGCGATAGCTCACTGGTTCAATGCTCGTCCTTCCCGCTTTCGCCTAGAAAGTTTATGATTCGAATCACCGCAAAACCTTTTTTTGCGTTGAGCGTTTTATCAGTTCTCCCCCCTTCTTTAATCAGAGTAACGGCTTGCAACCCCCTTTTTAAACCAAGAGTGAAAAACTTCTCTCCCTCAAGAAACTACCGTGAACTAATTAAACAAAAAAAGCTAAATTCTTTAACATCAGCGCAAATTTCTCAGAGTAATTTTATCTGTATTAACTTTTGCATATAAAAATCTCGATTGTTCGATTTAAACCTATTATATTAGTTTGAAACAGCACAATTATTACCAACATTAGCGTACGAACATGCCTTTCGTTAAAAATGGAGCTGTTATAATTGTAGTCATGCAACTACCTCTCACTTTGTCTATGTTTGTTTGTATGTATGTGCGCTGCCTCTTGCTGGCGTGTTTTATCCAGTTTTATACCTCGAATTTTATATTAGGTCATCTTAATAGAAATTTTATTAGGTGATGTCAACTCTTCCGACACACGCGTGTGTTGGATACACGGGGATGATTAGAGCGCAGGTAATACGATCATCGGAGTCAGCTTCAGGCGTCGGAAGTGATGGAAAACGTTGCATCCGAACCAAGTGTGCTGTTGTTCGCAAGCTGAAGACTGGAGTGAAGAAGGATTTTGCGATGTAAACGTAATTTGTAGTAGGGTAAGTACGCGTTTTTTACAATCCGTATTTGTTTGGAGTTATTTGAGTTATTTGTGGATCAGTAGTTGACTAGACCCACCCCCCTCCTCATTAGCTGTGAAGGCTTTGGTGACCCTGCTTAGCCCACTGGATTTACCTGTTCAGTTTCCGTGACAGTCAGCATCAAATCATGGTGAAGCTGGACCTTTGATACGATAATGGCGCTGTAGCATAAGTCTACCCTGTATTTCACATCACGCGGCGCTTTTAACACCGGGGCATGTGTGTGTATTCTGTCTATCCAGAATTGTCCGCGTCGGCGGATCAAAGTTGAAATTTTGCGTGTGCTGCGCAACGGCGTGGCCACTACACCCGGGTGGACACCTGCGGTACATTAAAGAATAAGTTTTAGTGGAACTGCCCCTGAAATATTGGAGAAAACCACTCTTGATTCCGTCGGAAGTGTCTTGCGGGGAGTATGGGGTTTGTTTTTAGAGGCACCTGTATCGTTGTAATAATATTGCAGAAAGTTAACGAAGTTTCCAAGGTATCCGTATGCGAAAACCGGAGGCCACACAGAAACTAAGAAGGAATACTGTATGTGCTCACTCCTGAAGATTTATATTTATAATTGAACTTAATAAGGCAAGCAATGCAATGGAGGGGACTCTACTAGCGCACCCAAGCCCCTAATGAAGGCTAGTGATACCGATGGACTGCGCGCGTGAGGTCGGCTCGTGCATTATTGGGTGAATAAGGCCCAACTAATGAAGGCCCTCAGCTATGAAGTGCTCAAATTTTGGTTGTGTAAAAAATACTAACTGATGCCCAAGCACTTCATACTGTGACACGCTGGCTTCACTCAACAGTGACTAACTGATGCCCAAGAACCTCATACTGTGACACGCTGGCATCACTCAACAGTGCCCGAGTTCAGCGCAGTCGTTTCTCTCGAATTGCAGTTTGCTTCTGGGTGTGTAGTTCGTAATGTGCTACCTAGCAGGGATCCTTCAATGCGGCAGTGTGAGTAGCTGAAGCCAACGGTTTGACAGATATGTGAGCAGGAAGGGGCGGCTTATGTGTCAAGCAATCATCAAGGGCTGCATCGACGTTACTCACCACAGGCTTTTGTGGAATGCAAAATTTTTTCAGCAGTTCTCTATATTCAATACGACAGTTAACCCTTTAACTGCCATGGTTTCCTTATAACAGGTCAATTATGGGAAACTTTATAGGCATGCAGTATGAATTTTTGCAAAAGGTGAACCATCTATTCAAGGTTACACTTAAGTAGTTACAGAATAAATATCTGTTAATTAGGCTGTCAGGATGTTTGGAAAACTTGTTACTGTAATATTGTTTAAAACAATACACTGCAGTAAGTGGCAGCTGGCAGATAATACAGAGATGGCGAAGCTGCCATTGGTGTTTTGGTCGTATCCTACTCGCCATGGCCAGTGCGGTCATGCCACTGATATAAGACCAAGTAACCCGAGTGAACAAATTTACCTGGCACGGTTTATGCATTTTTGTGAAGCATCAATGGATAGCGCGGCATGCCCACAATATTTTTAAACGAGTTGTCTAGAAGTGGCAGGAAGTTAGATAAAGAAGCAAGGCAGGTACACGGGTGTACGTGTGTGTTTGCCCGAATTATCTTGGTAGGGGCGGTGAAAAGGTTAGTAGGGTGTCCGTTGCGAGTTATTGCCAGCGTGTTAATGGATCTTCTTGAACCGCGCTGTTTTAAAACTTAGACAAGGGAAGAGCACACAAGGCCGGGACTAAGCGCGAACTAACAACTGATTTATTTTCCACAACAAACACAGTAATACATAAAAGGACACTCGTCCGAATCCGCGGTATAAATGGATAACAAGAAGATTTCAACCCGTCAAGAACGCCCTCTCGCCTCAGTGCCCCTGCGCAGGTGTAAGAAATTCCACCCTGCTATCTGTGAGTGTGACTGACGGCATGCTTATGAAAGCGTTCTTGACTGCGAAGGCTTCAAGAATCTCTCTTTATATCCTCTCTGCCTCGGCCGATGACACTTGTCTTCCTGAAGTCTGGAACGCACAGAGATGCGGCGATGATGGCAATGAGCGGCAAGCCCCGCCGGGTGAGTAATCTGCAAGCAGTTATTCCTTAGCTCTCTGAGCCTCGTGTTGACGCAGCGGCCCGACTGTCCAACGTAGTCCTTTCCGCATGGTAATTGTAGATGATAAACAAGATCTTTTTTGCATTCTACAAATTTGTGCTCCTGCTTGGTGGAGCAGGCGTCTCGTGGTTTCTGCGCATTGTTGACCGTTTTGCAAAGACCTATCAAGTTTCTAGGCACTGTGAAAACAACTGGGATGTCATGTCTTGCAGCAATCTTCTTTAGCCTATGCGCACTTCATGGATATATGGTAGTACGACTGGCCGCGTTTTCTCCTTAGACTGTTCACCTTCTACTGTTGCTTCCTTCTTCAGTGCAGTCTTTAGCGCTTTTCCTGCCACTGGCGCAAGCATCAGGAAACCTGCTGCACTTAGCCTGTCTACTTGTGATGCTTTGTTAGCGTCACTGCCAGAAACATAGGCCCTTTTCGACTTTTAAAACCTTCGTGTATGCCTGAGAGTACGAGCACGGCTGTTTCTTGGTCTTGGGCGGCTCTCTTTGCTTTGAGTGTATGGAAAGCCAGAGAAACTACCAACGTTGTTCGGCTTAAGAGAAAATTCGAATTAACCATGTTCGTTGTAACCGGAGTTCACCTTCTACCTGCTAGTATACACGGACCCTGCCGTTCCTAAATTCTGCGGCGTAAAATGTTGCTGATTATTTTTTGTTTTGCGAAATTATAACACTGGATTTCCATTCGCTTTGAGGGCGGCACTTGGACGGTGGTGTCAGCTGAACTGGCTCCACTTCTCGCGTCTGCTTGCATACTCCCGCTTAAGCCACCTTATGCTATAGTGGAGGAACCTCAGTTTATACCCGCCGCGGTGGCTCAGTGGCTAAGGCGTTGCGCTGCTGAGCACGAGGTCGCGGGTTCGATTCCAGGCCGCGGCGGCCGCTTTTCTGATGGAGGCGAAAAGCAAAAGCACCCGTGTTTACGACATTTCGGCGCACGATAAAGATCCCCAGGTGGTCAAAATTAATCCGGAGCCCTCCGCTACGGCGCGCCTCATCGCCTGCGTTGCGTCGGCGCGTTAAACCCCACAATCAATCATAAATCAACCTCAGTTTATAGGACGCCGACGTTGTGTGGTAATGCTCCTAGCGAACCGTTGTTTCGTGTAAGGTGCGCAAGAATAAATAACGATAATTATTGTCAGGAAGTTACAGCACCCGAATGTGTGATATTGACCCACGTCGCGACGATCGGGCGGGCTCACTCAAAAGGAAGCCGTAAAATCGTCTTGTAGCGGATAATGTCTCCTCTAGTTCCCGATACTACTTATTTTCTATTTTATTAAGTATGTTATTTTTGAACGCACCAAACTGCCAATTCATTGAGTGCAACCCAGTTGTCTCTGCCTTGTACATGAAAATACAAAGAGGGTGGTTCGGGTTGTCTGCTTCTATACTATGCAGATGCGGTGGACAAGAGAGGGCGCTCGATGTCGACAAAACCCCAGCGCAGGAGCCCTATACGGCACGGCGAACGCATAAAGCAGCAAAATGGAGAGACGAGCTAGTTGGTGAACATCCATGAGTGAAACTTAAGCGCAAGCAGACACAATGACGAGAAAGGGAAACGACACCAGCGCTTAAAAAAAATCCTGCGTTTTTTCAGCCGCCCCTTTCCATAGGGGCGATTTCCCGTGCCATCCGGTTGAACTTCCCAAGCGTTGTAGTCCCGCACAACGGCCGAGCGCCAGGCCAGGCAGACGCTTGTACCTATTTTGCCGGTAGGTTCCCGGCGCAGCCAAGCCACGCGAATGCACATGGTGCCTTCCACAGCCACGGTGGACGCTCAACTCGCAACCACCTGCGGCAGGAAATACCGCCAGACACTTTCATCGCCGGCAATAGCGCAACGCGGCATGGTGGCCGGGATCCACCTTGAAGAATCGCTGCAGACATCATGCCCTTATTGTGAAGCGATTATGCCTACTCAAGGCGCTTTGCCTTGACTTTCCGGCTGTTTTTCTCGACCACTATAAACAAACAACAGCTAACACCGCGAAAAGCATTCATCCAAAATTCAAACACAAAGGCATTAAGAACTGTGTTTTGCCAAAGGAACTTCCCTGTGTATTGTTATGAAAGCGGACGATTTAGCAATGAGGCACTGACAGACTGCTCTCCTCGTCGTCGCGTGTAGTGACTGTCTGTTAAGCTTCACACATACGATATTTTGTCAAGCACGGATAAAAAAACGCCGTTTTTATTGAACACTGAAGAAAGCTCCTGGTAAAGAGAAGAATTACAATTCCATTTCAAATGTCGATCCAGCCTGAATAGTTTAAGTGTATCGGTGCGATGGCGACCTAAAACTTCACAACATTCGAGGCATAATGTCAAGATGGCTATATTTATGGAAGCAACATGCCATAGCACTGCCAAGACGCGTGGTGGCTCAGCGAAAAATTCCCACGTGACTGTCGTACAAGCAGTGACTCAAATTGCTGAAAATTACCCTTCTTCCACTCTCTCTCAAATTCAATCTGTTCTCAACAAAGCCATAGCATGCCTTGACATTCGTTCCTCCAGCACAGAGCACTTGTTACACTGCCACGGCTATTCGCTGAAGTTGGCCACTGTGAGACCGGTTGAGGCAAACTGCTGAAATTGTTCTTGTTACCTTAATAATGAGCTAGTTGGAGCACTTTCCATGGCCCTATTGGAACAAGCGAACTAAGACCACAATATTAGTGTGCTGTGAGTACACAGAATCACTAAAGAATGAGGGCAATATAGTGCAACTACATTTATAACACCAATTTTTCATTGATAATACCAATTTTTATGGGTGGTGCACATGGAGAGTTTTTTTCGCGAACAAAGAGTGGCGTTCCAGCTGTGTAACGGGTGCAAAAGAGGAAACATAAAACATCCTGCTCTAAATATTGGCCAATGACCCCATCCACTAAGGCACCGCCAACAGTGTACACTGGGCCGTGTTCAACCAATTGTAAGAATTACCGCGGCAAGTCTGAGAACTCAACCCCGATGGCGAAACTGTCTTCTCTTCTGACAATGCTTAAGCCCGTTGAAGGGCAGAGTGGGGGCTTTGGCCATGAAGCAACACACCATCCAAAGACCGCCGCCATATAACTTTTTCTGCAATCTGACCGAAAAAGTTCTTTCAAAATTTTAATGTAATGGGAAGGCTTGCCTACAAGAACTTTCACGAGCCTTCTTGAATGCACCACCAAGAGGGAAAAAAGAGCAATGGTCCATGATTGTGAACGCCACAGAAAAGACAAAATGCAGAAAATCACTTCCATTGAGTTCCAAGCATATCACACGGGTAATTCTGTATGTAGCCTGACGTGAATGAGAAGCTGTTTCCCAAATCGAATGCCTTTAGTGTACAAAACATCTGTCCACAAACATACAAGCTCTTGTTGCTTGCACTGCTGAAGGGTACATGAACTGGGCTTTCGACCATGCAACGGCGCTACCTGCGTGGTGGCGCCG
The DNA here is from genome assembly GCF_048455015.1 of Haemaphysalis longicornis. NCBI lineage: Eukaryota > Metazoa > Arthropoda > Arachnida > Ixodida > Ixodidae > Haemaphysalis > Haemaphysalis longicornis. The sequence goes on along the minus strand of NW_027526233.1, from coordinate 23,930,395 downwards.
TTGCATCGGCTGCGGTTGCACTCTGCCGCATGGGCTGCGCTTTTCCAGACACGAAAAATGGTGATCGCAATAACGTTCGGGTGGACGGTGTATTTTCTGCTAATCTATGGGTTTGCAAATTCCTTGTAGTAAGGAGTAGCCGCCATTTTTCACGTTTAGGAATTCCACACTGCGCTGCTCACGCCTTCTACAACTGCAGACCCCAAGCAGGCCGCATGACAAATACAAATGTGCCGTGATTTTTTTTTGCTATTTTGAAGAGAACGCTAGGGCGGCCCTTGAAGATCATCTGATTTCATTCGAAGAAATCGCAAAGATGTTATTCAGCACTGAATCTGTAACGGTCGTTCCTTTTCAGCTGGTCCCCGACACGATGGCCGTCTAAGCTTTGTCCTCGCACCTGGTCAGATGCTTGACCCACTACGTAGTGCTAAAATGTTTATAAATTAGGGTAGCTAGCGTACTTCATAGATGAGACGAACCGACTGGGCACGCAGCCTCAAAATAGGCTACTTTAACTGTTTTGTGGTGAACACGCCTACATACATGCAATGCCGCTTCTCAGTTAAGTGTGGGCATCCAACCCTTTTGCCGCGCTAGCCTCTTTTCTAATGACTAAGCGTATTCAGAGGTAAAACACTACAGCTTGACGCTGGGTACACAGTTTGACTACTTTATAAACAGCGCAGAGGCTATGATGTATGGAGTGAGAAACTACAACGCTCTCAATTTTCGCTTGTCTCTGCACTGTGTTTGAAGTACTATAAGCACGTTCGGTGATCTTGTTCTGCCTATAACTTCCGCTTCATCTACACCGAAAAGAAAAACCTTGAAAGTCATCGGTCGAATCTGTCGTCGGTGCCAAAATTAATTTTATAACGTAGTTACATCCCAATTGTGCTCATCCAGACCGTGCGCATGATCGCTCAGGTTTATTCGGAGCTCAGGTGGAGGATGTCAATGCGTGTGACGCACCAGAACACTGTCGCCAGAGCATCTCACTATCTTCCCTATTCAATATGCATGTAGTATGCCTGGGTGGTTCGTCTCACATGCTACCATCACATAAAATATCGTTGCAGCCATGGGCAGAGAAACGTTCCTTACTTGAGCTTCGGTTTGAAGCAATGCAAGACATAAGGAAAGCAGCGCACGGTGATGATACCGAAATTGTGCGTAACGGATGCGTTATCCACGCCGCTTTCCGTGCCTGTCCAACCGTTTGACGGTGGCATTCTTTACGCAAAGTCCTCAAGCAAAGCCCTAGCGTTCGCTTCATAACAGGAAGAAAAAAGCGGCATGGTTGCTTTTGTTGTGCGGCCTCCTTAGCGTCTGCAGTAGTAAGAGACGTGAACAGCGCAGTCCGGAATTTCAAAGCAAAAAAATGCTAGCTACTCCTTATGATAAGGAATTCGAAAATTTATGGATCACGCAGAAACAACAAAGTTCACATCAACGTCCTTGCCAACATCCAGCGGAAACGATGTTGCGCACCGGGGAATCCGCTGCCCGTACGGCAGAGTGCAACCGCATTCATGCGTCGGAGCCGCCACTGGTAGCACCGTTGCATGGTCGGAAGCCCAGTGCATACACCATTCAGCAGTGCAAGCAACAAGAGCTTGCTTGCTTGTAGAGAGATGTTTAGCGCACTCAAGGTATGCGATTTGGAAAACGGCTTCCTATTCGAGTCAGGCCACATATACATCGAAAACGATATATGTGAGAGATCTGTTCACCCTTTTGACTGATTTGCAAGTCATTGTAAGGGAGGAAGCTGGTTTCTCATGACGACTACACAGCGCACAGCTGCATGTGGTACATCGACACCTGCAGTGCCATGTTTTGAAAGTAAGCATCCCAGTAGCCCTCAATTAAGCATATGTTACCACGAGTGCTTAAAGGCGTCTTGTGCAATCTGTCATGGTGACGACCGTAAATTCAGCCTTTCTTTTAACAAGTATGTTCACAAAGCACATAAACACACAGGCAAAAAACTTAGGTTAACGCAAAAAGGGTTCCGCTCACAGCTGAAATTTATTTTGAAGAGAAGAAACATATGTGCACACACTTGGTGCATGTCACACATTGATGCTATGAATTGCATCCGATGCTCTTATCTAAATACGCCACGTCTTGCTGTGATAGTGCTACGGGCAGCTGGGTGCCGCATTTGTTGCCTTGTTTTCTGATTGCGTATTTAGAGCATTTCCGTGGTTCTTTGACCTTTATGTTTCTACCAGCGAGTAGTAGCACGAAACTTTGCAGTGTTATAAGGCCCCTTCACACTTGCGACGAAAGCGAGGGAAAGTGCCGAAAGGGACACAAATTTTTGTCACTTTCGTCGCCTAGCACCACTTTTCTCTCGCGACGAGAGCGATCGACTTCAACCTGTTTTTTTCACCCCGTCGCGCCTCCGCTTTGAAGCGGAAGCAGGAGGCGAGACTTCCTGGCGTCATATCCTGCCAATGCACCCGGATGCTGTGTCTCCACAAGCAGCGAAACTCCAGTGAAGTCTCGCTCCGAGCGCAATACAATAACAACAATAGCACAAAATGGTCGTCGCCGGTCGCTCGATTTCGAGTACAAGTGTGTACAGCAAGGGTGGCGATCGCTTTCGCATTCGTCACTTTGTCGCATCGCTTCTCCGCAAGTGGGAACGGGCCTTTACACTTAACAGAATAGGTTACCAACTGTGAGATGTTGCCTTTTTTTGATGGTCTGTTCGTGTGCCTTTTGGCTTACACTGATGCATCTTCTCATTTGTCCTACATAGCTCACTGAACCGATAATCCAATATTATTAACCACCCCTACGGCTAATCTGATATGCTGGGACTGATGTTTTGCGCCACAGCCTTCGCTTCGTGTTACAACCATTGTTTCAGCTTTCTTTTTGATGGCTGAAATTTTTTCTTTCTTCAGTTATTTTATTTATTTATTTATTCATACTGTTCACCCAGGAGTCGACACCAGGTGGACGTAAAACAGAGAACATGGAGGCAGTAACTGCCGCCTCAGACACGAGTGCAACGCAGGACGTGTGCGACACAGTATGCGGTACAGTATGCGGCACAAGTACAGTATTCAGCTGCATTGTGCACAGGAAGATACCAAAAATATCTTCCGTATATGGGAGCGGACCCCACTATTGGGCCAAATAATGAAAAAGCGACAGCACTATCTGCTTCTTTGTAGTGTAAAATGATTTTTGAAAGTGCACAAAGGGTCTGATTTATTAATTTCTGGTGGCAAATTGTTCAATTTCTTCAATTGTATTGGGAAAGAAGAGTGTTTAAATGTATTTAAACGAGTGTATATAGGCTTTAATTGGTTAGGGTGACTACTTGTAAGTGTACGAGACAGCCGAGGTTTGAAATATTGCTCTGTGTTAAAGTATTTTGTGCCCTAAACACCTCCCTTACCCCGTATTTTGAGGCCACATTTTTCAGCTCTTATGAAAGTTTGTGCGCATACGGAATCAACACGTGTGCCCAATTCTTTTCTTTTTCCTGATATAAGGTGCACGTTACTCCACCTGTCTTCACCTATATGAATGTTTTTTCGCAGGCTCGCGTGAGTACGTGTTTTGAATAACAATCACTGCTCAAATGCAACATCAGTCCCACCATATCATCAGTTTAGGCATATAAGATGGGCCAGGGGGGGGGGGGGTGATTTGCAATATTGGATTGTCTGACGGGTGAACTATGTAGGACAAATGGGAAGATGCGTAAATGTAAGAAAAAAGGAACACGGACGTGCGATCAATAACAAACACACCCTCTCAGCCCCGGCCATCCACTCTGATGACCGTAAATACACGGCAAAGTTTGGCGTTACAGCTTGCTGGCACAAACATAGAAATCAAAGAGCCAGGGAAATACTTGAAGTCGACGCGACCGGAAAACACTGCGACAAATGCATCATCCAGCCGTCCATACGAAAGACTATCACAACAAGAAGTAGCGCATTTAAATAAGGATATGTCCTGCAATTTGCAGCCTAGGCCGTCGCGGCCTAGGTGAAGCTCCGGCAGATGGGGTCCCTGTCTGTTGAGTAAGCAGGGAGTTCCGGGACCTTATCAGCTATAAGGGTAAGGCTGACGAAGAAATTACCCGCGTCCGCTGCTTATATACTATGCAATATGGTATTTTCAAACCCCTCATCAAACGTGATCACTCCCTGAAAAGAAGCCACAACGAAGTATCATTTCCGTCCTTACCACAAAAATCTCTGTCCAAAAGCCAATCAACAATTCCCCGCTTCCTCATTGTTCAATCTGTAGAAAAAGAAAATCGTGTTGTCTCTCTGTCCGTACGTGCCAATAGGGAAATCACACAAAGTAAAGAAAAAGAGTACCGGAGAACTGTTGGTCAAAGTCAGCACCCAGCCGCAGGCAACAAATCTCCTGAGCCAGACACGCATCGCAGATCTTGGTATCACAGTCACACCCCACCGAAGTCTTAACAGCTGACAGGGCGTTATCTCAGATCCTGACCTCTTGAATGAAACCGAAACTGATCTGCTGGAGGGCCTGAAAAGTCAGGGCGTAACAGCCGCGAGGCGCATAACAATACGAAGAAAAGACAAAGAAATTCTTACTAAATACCCGATCTTAACCTTAGACCGGTCAACACTACCGAGAAATAGTTAACGCAGGATGGATTCAACGTTCAAATCGGGCATACATTCCTAACACACGTCGCTGCTTTAAGTGCCAGCGGTTCGGGCGCGGAACCCACTCTTGCCATGGCCCTCTGACCTGCGCAAAGTGCGCCCAGCAGGATCACCCATTTGGCAATTGTCCATCATTAACCCTCACCGGCACCAACTGCGAGAGACCCCATGCTGCCTACTCTCGAAAATGTAAGAAGTTCAAACAGGAGACGCAGATTATCATGGTAAAAGTCACTGAGAACCTTATCTTCCCAGAGGAGTGAAAGAGGGTCGCTTCTTTGCCCCTAGGTAGGTACGCTGACGCAGATCGCCGGGGAGCGTGGCTGCGTCTGGATTCGCCGGGAACCCAGTACCGCGGATCGGACCTAATCCCGCCCTGGCCCTCCCCCTCGGTTGCCTCGGGCAGCCCAACCCGCTTACGCACCGCTCGCGTAGCCAGCCGCGGCTGTGGTGTCCTCCACGTCCGTTGGGGATGCTGCTGCACACACTGTTTCCTCCTCTCCACCGGCCCGAAGCACTCGCAAGGGCACGGAGAAGATGGAGACGGAGGCATTGCGACCCCCTCTCCCGGCTCACTGCCTGTGCGAGCTGTGGTGCTTCCCATGCCTTCGGCCCTGGCAGCGCAGACAAAGAACACCCGAAAGGGTACAAAGTCAAGGAGGCGCAGTACGCCGGGCACCCCCTGGCCTTCAGATGATGACATGGGCGTCGAGACCTTACGGCTTTCATCTCAGCGAAAGGAACGAGCTGCGACGTCCAGGACAGTAGAGAAGGTCCAAAAACCCCTTTAAGAGTCCAATCCCCAAAAGATCCTACATAAATACTAACACTCAAGTAGCTCTGAACACTTAACAATGGGAATAGAAAATATTGTTCACTGGAACTGCAGAGGCCTTCTGAATAATCTTGACGACGTGTATGACATTCTGCATGCTAATCAGCCATGTTTAATGTGTGTCCAAGAAACACATTTAAATTCCAATCAATCAAATTTCTTAACTCACTATATGGTATTCCGAAAAGATAGGTCTGGTGCACACACTCTTCTGGCAGTGTAGCCATAATACCCCGGAAATCCATAGCGTGCCACCCTATGACTCTGAACACCATCCTTGAGGCTGTAGCAATACGCACGATAGATTTTATTAGGTTATAACAGTATGCTCCAATTACATTTGTCCCGATTTTGCACTTTCTAGCTCTGACTTCGAGGCGCTGGTGGACCAGTTGCGCAAATCATACATCCTAACACGTGAGCTTAATGCGCACAACTCTCTTTGGTGCTCTTCTCGCACGAATACCCGAGGTCGCCTGATAGAGAAACTCTTTACATCTTCAGGAGCATGCCCCTTCAACAAAAATGAGCCCAAATACGTTAACATCGACCACAACACACACTCATATCTTCACTTGGCTATTGGCTCTGCAGTTCTTTTTCCTTTTCTGGAGTGAGCTGCAGGCCCTGACCCATATGGCCGTAACCATTTCTCCATCTCACTAACATATATAGGTAAGGACCCGTGCATTCCATCTTCCCACAACGGGTCCAATGAAGCAAGAGCTAACTGGAATACATCTATAGAGACATCCAAAATTCAATACATCCATATGACACCTACACGTTGCAGAACTTACCCAACTCCTTACGGAGCACATCCTTGACGCCGACGGAGAGTCCATTCCCCACGCCTCTGGTGCCCCGCTCAACCAGCGGAGGCCGTTGTGGAAGGAGGACTGTAGGCGGGCGCGAGAGGCCTATGATAAGGCTTGGGGTATCCTTCGTCGATACGCCTCGTCGGGTAACTTCCTTATGTTCAAACGGGCCAAGGCGTTTGGAAAACGTGTGCGTCGTTGGGCAAAACGAGAGAGTTGGCACGCCTTTCTGACATCCATAAACTCATACACAGACACACACAAAGTCTGGACACAGATACATAAGCTCAAAGGACAACAGACACAGCCTGCAGCTCGTTAGCACAACAGGGGACACACTCGAAGACCAGGCCAACACACTTACACAACACTTCGAACACGTGTCCAGTTCAGCACACTACACAAACACTTTAATGAAACCCATAACATCTTCGGAAAAGAAGTTTCTGCGTGATAGCAACAAGTCGCACGTTTCATAATTCATGAAGCGTGCGTTTTAATTCCTGAGCTGAAGGCAGCCCTGAAAACATGCGCGCCTTCAGCTCCATGCCCAGAAAAAAAAACACATACACCGTGATACAACACCTACACTCAGACACCTTTGAAACACTTCTACATCTATACAATAAAATATAGCTTTCGGGGCACATTCCACGCTCTTGGAAAGAGGCAATAATACTGACTTTTCTGAAGAAAGGGAAGGACGCTTCCTCTCCTGCCAGTTACCGGCCCATTGCTTTGACAAGCTGCCTGTGCAAGCTCCTCGAGAAGACAATAAACAGTAGGCTCGTGTACTTTCTTGAGTACAATGGTCTTCTCGAGAGCTGCCAGGCAGGATTCTGGACAGGGCGGTACACTAATGATCAACTCGTCACGCTCGAGTCTTATATAAAAGATACGTTTATTCATAAACAGTTTTGCACAACAGTTTTTTTTACCTTGAGAAGGCCTATGAGACCGCTTGACGCTACGGGATCCTCAGTGACCTGAAGTCATTTGGTGTTTTAGGCATCATGATGACCACTCTTGCTAGTTATTTGTCCGAAAGTACATTTCGTGCGAGAGTTGGTAGCGCACTCTCAAGGGTTCATGTTCAAGAAAACGTCGTTCCGCAAGGTAGAGTTCGAAGCTGCAATCTGTTCACAGTTAAGATGAACTCCTTTGGGAAGGCACCTTAACCTACACTTTCCTATTCAGTTTATGTAGGCGACGTCCAGGTATCTTTTAAATCATGCAATATGTCCATCTTTGAGCGTCAAGTTCAGATCTGTGTTAAAAAACTTGCCAACTGGGTATACAAGAATGATTTTAAACTTAACCCAGAAAAAAAGCCCTTGTGTTTTCTTCTCCAGGAAGCTTGGGATCCTTCCGGACCCAGACATTACCCTTAATGGCGTTGCTAATCCGGTGAGGAAGGAAGTTTTTAGGTGTGGTTTTTGATGAAAAACTTACGTTCATTCCTCGCACTAAACAACTGAAACATAAATGTCTAAAGGCTATCAACATTCTTAAAATCTTGTCACACCAGTACTATGGAACGGACAAGCAACTCCTGTTACGTATTTTTACTAGCCTAGTGGGGTCTCGATTGGACTATGGGAGTGTCATTTATGGGCCTGCAACAAAAACTGCTGTAAAAATGCTCGACCAAGTGCTGCATCTGGGGCTACGCCCTGCATGTGGCGCTTTTTGCACGAGCCCAGTCCAGAGCCTCTACGCCGATTGTGATAAACGGTCCCTATATCACCAGAGTATTTACATGGACTTGTTGTATACGTCGAAAATCATGGCCCTTACTAGCCACACTGTTAATTCCATCATTACTATTACACCATAAAAACAACTCTTTTTAAATCGTCTTTTTATCTCTCCCCCTTTTTCACATAGGGTAAAAGAGGAAGCCTCTGAGCTCAAGGTCCCCTTTTTAGACATTCACAAGACACCCATCACTGATTTTATACCACCATGGAATCTGTGCCCTGTGTTCTGTGACCTGTCTTTTACACAGCTTGATAAAAATAGGGCACCAAAAATTGCGAATCTGCAGCATTTGTTGTTTTTAAAGGATAGGTACCGCTTTGCAGAATTTGATAGTGATGCCTCGAAGACTGCTACCGCGGTGTCTTTTGCTGCACACAAAGATCACTTTCGTATCTGTCAAACGATGAATGTCCAGAATAGTATTTTTCGGCTGAAGCCTACGGCACCCTAATGGTTTTAGAACTCTTTTCTCCAACGCAAAATTCCAAAGTCCATCTTTTAAACGGACTCCCTCAGCGTTGTACGTGCGGTGTCCTCTAACAAACGATCTAAAAACTATGTAGTTAATCTTTTTAGGGCATTTTATCCGCATGTATCACAAACTTCGAAATAATTATATGCTGGGTTACAGGCTGCTGTGGAATCGTCAGGATTGAGACTGCTGTTAAAATGACAGCAGGTGATGCACTACAAGGCACACTATATATAGCAACAGTACCGTACACTTGCATAAAGCCATACATTAGACAACAACTTCTTAAAACATGGCAAGCAGACTGGAGCGAACAGATAGACAACAAGTTACACGTAATTAAACCACAGTTAAAATCATACACCACCAGCACACGTAACAGATACACAGAAGTCGCTCGGGCTAGGCTATGGATAGGGCACACACGTACAACCCACTCGTATGTGCTCACTGGATCTTCGAGACCCCTGTGCATCAGGTGCGGAAAGGTCGTATCCGTAGTCCACATACTAATCACATGCAAAGCACTTTACACAACACGACACAAACATTTCCCTGAATTTTACCGACAACACATTCAGCTCCACCCATCGTTGTTTTGGGGTTAAGATGCCATGGTTCCTGTCAAATGTGTTCTTAATTATTTGTCAATGTTTTTAAACCTCATTTTCGTATCATGCATAATCAAATATGGCCCTATACACCAGCCATCACCATTATCTTTAAGTGATTTTATTATATCCGGTTTACACATTTTTATACATGCGGTTTTGTGGTAATTTTTTCTTTTTAACCATCAATAACTTCTTGTATGGCGCTCTTTGCCCTCGTTGGCCTTGCGCCATAAAGCACCAACCATCATCGTCATCAGATCCAAGAGGGGGGAGGCCCCCCGAAAGGCACTAGCTATTCGACAGCGCCACATTTCACCCACCTTGCCACGGACCTTTCGCACGTGTAATTATTTAGACCACGGCGTGGACCATAATCGTCCACAGCGCGCGAAGACCCTTCATTTGTAACTAACGCAACCGCTACTCTACTTGTAATTACTAATTACTTCCCCCACTGCTAAGTTTTCGCTCACAAATGGTATGAGTGCAGCAGTGAGGGGGGAACCTTTTTAAACTTGTCACATGGTTGTCTGAAATATGTTGATCAAAAAGCACCTCATGTGCAAGTGAGAACAAATCATGGCATTTGGTTGGTTGCGATCTTCTGCCCTCCCATAAGCAAATAGACACCGTCCCCCCACCCCCAAGTAGGGCCTTTGACCTACCCCTGACATGCACCGAGAGTGTGTATATAATGCTTGTTCTTTTCAAAGTAAATCTCAGTCGTGAGTGGTGGCCTGTTTGTGTTTACCTCGGTCTTTTCGTGCCTTTTTTTGTGCCAGAGAACATGAATTGATATTAACTCACCAAGTTTTCTGTTTTGATGCATTTTAAAATGCATGCGACAGTCCTCAATTGTACACACCAGGTTAAAAACCTGACATGGTGTCTGTTTATGTGGCACATTGCAGCAGTCGAGGTTATTCCGCAGCTTGACCACTGAAACCGCGCAAAACGACATGTATGGGGATGTGAAAGTGTGCAAATTTGCACTGTATAAGCTTTACAACAGGCATGCACCATCTCGGACGACGCAGCATGATAGTCTTGTAAGCGTTCACGTTGTGTAATATTCTGCAGTCAAGTCGAAGTGCCGTGGTTGTGAAGTCGAATTTGGGGGTAGTGCACAGAAGTTATAAACATGGGCAGTAAGACAAACGGCAGATTGGTGTCGATTTATTGATACCATGAGGTTTTCTTTAACAAAGGGCAAAACTTGCGTTTTTGTACATTATTGATTTAGCTAGCACAAGTGGTAAGTACTAGAAAAAACAGTGTTCACACAGTAACCAAGGCTAGAACGGGGGCTAGTTGGTTATACATCTTCTTGAACCACGCTATTTTAGAACTTAGACAAGGGAAGAGCACACAAGGACAGGACGAAGCGCGAACTAACAACGTGGGCAGATTCTCTGGCTTTACATACACTCAATGCGAAAACAGCCGCTGAAGCCCA